>NC_079189.1:157695461-158009002 GCF_029499605.1 Hyla sarda
TGAAGTAGTATTGCCTTATATTTGACACCAGAGTCAAGCTAATGTTATTGAAGTGTACGCAGATCGCTCTCCTCTCAGTAAACACATCCTACTGATACTCAAGGGCAGTTTCCAGAATGTACGGTTACTTCTGACAAACGCAGTGCCGGAAAATTCCACTGGATTTAGAGAACATACTGCATTATGTCAGCTTCACTTAGCTTTCCTGTGTCAGCTTTTGGACGTGACAACGCGCATTAGTTAAAGTTATGCCCCTGGCAGCCTGACAGGTCCTAGCCCATTGTCCCCGGGAATTGGTGTGTGCTATGATTTCTAGCATGAATCCATTGCGCCAATTACAGTTTGTAGTGGTTTTGTTTGAAATAATATTTATCACTTTTACAGAATTTCTACTGTGACTTATAAACTGTTTTTAAAGGAGTCTTCCCATCTGATAAGGGAACGTGATATCGCTAGGATAGGCCATCATTTTATGATCAATGGGGGTTTGACCCAATTCTTAGAATAAAGGAAGCAATGGTGTGCAGGAAACTACACTTGAATAGAGCTGTACTGCAGCGCTCATACACACTGGTGTCTAGGCACTTCTATCCAGGAAAAGACTAAAGGGCTCTCAGTGCTAATTCTAAAACTAATGGAGTTAAGACCCCCAATGATCAAAAATGATGGCGTGTCCTGGTGATATGGTATCACTTGGCAATATGCCTTTAATGTTATAAAAGTACAGTGCCATATATCAAGTGTAAAGGAAATTAATTGCCTAGAAGTGTTTACCGATTAGGCTAAGTTTCCACTTGTTTTTTTTCTGGCAGTTTTTGGAGATCTGCCACTGCAGTTTTTGAGCCAAAGTCAGAAGTGGATCCATAAGGGAGGAGAAGTATAAGTCCTTCCTATATATGTCCTATTCCTTTTGAATACATTTCTGGCTTTGGCTCAAAAACTGCAGTGGCAGATATCCAAAAACTGCCAGAAAAAAACCAAGTGGAAACTTAGCCTTAGAGCCAGATACTGATAGCTGTTCTTTTTTTTCTCTTTTTAATTTTTTATTAAAATGTATTTTCCTACATTATTATGGGCGTGTTCATCTTGCCTGAGTTGTTTTTAACAGCATAAAAGATATGCCTTACAGCAAGCCCCTTAGGCTGAGTTCACACTACGGTTTGTATTAACGGTTCCCGTATATGGCTGGGAGGAGGGGGGCGGGGCTTAATCGTGGCGCCTGCACTCAGCCGTATTTGGGAACCGTATTTAATGCATGTCTATGAGCCCACCGGAGTGAACCGCAGCCTCCGGTCGGCTGCGTTTTCGGACGTGTGCGGTTTCCCGACCGCAGGCAAAAACGTTGTCGACGTTTTTTTTGCCTACGGTCGGAAAACCGCATACGGCCGAAACGCAGCCGACCAGAGACTGCGGTTCACTCCAGTCGGCTCATAGACATACATGAAATACGGTACCCGAATACGGCTGAGTGCGGGCGCCGCGATTAAGCCCCGCACCCCCTCCTCCCAGCCGTATACGGAAACCGTAAATACAAACCGTAGTGTGAACCCAGCCTTAGACATATTTATGACTGATGAGAAGTATGGATAGAGTAGTCCAAGGCAGCTAAGGGTAGTTGTCCCTCGGGCAAAGTTTCTGGTGTGGTCACCAAAGGGTTGGTGGCAGGCTAACCCTGTATGTCCCCCTGTGGACCTTTGAAACTTTTTTAACTAGTCATCTGGACAATATTAGTTAGTCCTTGACTATACATCCTAATATAAGAAATCCACCAGTGGTGGCAGTAAAGAGCAGAGTGTTAACCCTTGCACTTCCTCAATACTATAGTGTAAGCACAGGTAGCAGTGTGAGCTAAGCTTCAGCTATTGTGAATAGTGGTAGACTGTGTTTTATCTCTATACTGGTGACACCTTTCACTGTAATCTTGCCTGTGTTGATAAGGGTATGTGCACAATACGGAACTTCCTTTTAAATCCGTGCCCTTTCTCCTCCATGGTATTGGAACGGAAATGAGGCAAAATTGATACACAATATGCTGCAGAAATGAGCCTGAACTTCAAACTTAGATATAGTGCTAAGACTGCAGGATGTACTAGTGCAGTACTAAGAATAGCACGGAAGTACTGACCCCTCCCAGATCACTCTACCCGGAGAGCGCAAGAAACAACCACACAGTCGGGAGGGGGGAACGACTGTAGCCGCAGGACCAGGAAAGCCCCAGTACAAGATTACTTCCAGCATATGGCATGTAGGGGTAGGGTATAGAACAGTTTATTGGGCATGAGCACATTTACTGTCGGGTTCCGACTGAGCATGTTTATACATGTGAGGAAATTTCACCTGGATTCTCCGTAGTGTGAACGAGGCCTAAGGAGGACACTGCTGGAAAGTAATCTGTACAAAGCAGGGAGTGTATATGTGCAAACAACTACCTTAACATAGTCACTAGCTGACTACCTTCGAGCCATTAAAGGGGTTATCCAGGAAAAAACTTTTTTTTTATATGTCATCTGGCTCCAGAAAGTTAAGCAGATTTGTAAATTACTTCTATTAAAACATCTTCATAGTTTCAGTACTTATGAGCTGCTGAAGTTGAGTTGTTCATTTATGTCTAAGTGCTCTTTGATGACACGTGTCTCGGGAACTGCCCAGTTTAGAAGCAAATCCCCATAGCAAACCTATTCTACTCTGTGCAGTTCCCGAGACAAGCAGAGATGTCAGCAGAGAGCACTGTTGCAAGGCAGAAAAGAACAACTCAACTTCAGCAGCTGATAATTATTGAAAGGATTAAGATTTTTTAATAGAAGTAATTTACAA
Source organism: Hyla sarda (assembly GCF_029499605.1). Lineage (NCBI taxonomy): Eukaryota > Metazoa > Chordata > Amphibia > Anura > Hylidae > Hyla > Hyla sarda. Next base: position 157,698,276 of record NC_079189.1, read on the forward strand.
ATCTGTTTAACTTTCTGGAGCCAGTTGATATGTGTATATATATATATATATATATATATATATATAAAAAAGTTTTTACCTGGAATACCCCTTTAAAGTCTATGGAGTTTGTGCCTGTCTGTGCACGTATACACCGCATCCCGTTTTGACATTTTGCCGATGTATATGTGCCAAGGATGTGAGCGAGTGATGAGATGTGAAGAAGCAAACCTCCTAAATGCTTTTGGAATCATATGCACTCATTTTGTGTGTGCCAGGATGTGCCAAATTTTTCAGGGTTCCTCCTACCTTCAGTGCTTAGGCAACAATCTCACAACCAGTGAATTAATACACCTTAGGGGCAGATTTACCAAAGCCCAGCATTTTTTTTTACAACAATCTATTTAAATTTAAATGTGAAAACCTGGGATAGAATATAAAAACTTATGTACTGACTGCCAAAAAGGTCTAATTACCCTACAATCGCACCAAATATGCTTCAGAATGCCACTTAAGAATGGCCATGCCAACAGTTAGATCACTTGGAGGGGTACAATTAGAGTGTATAAAGGGTCAATTACTACCTGCATAGCAGTTTCCTTGCAGCCTCTAGGTGACTGACACAATGTGGGACCCTAGGATTAAGGATTAAGGGTATTCAGTAGCCCTTTGCTGGTCAGTAAATGATTTACCACGGTCCCTTTCCCATTTCAATCTACAGGCTACGGTTTTTACTGTTGGCACTAGTGTTTGATATTCCCTAGCTATACTTTTTGCTGTAGATGTAGAATCCTTAAAATTATTTTTCATAATCCAATACTACAATGGGTAGGCCCATTTTAAGAGAGATTAGGAAGTGTCTCATTTGAAGGTATTATTTAATATTTACATATTTAGAAAAATCTCTAGATGTGTTACACAACACTCTTAAGCTAATCTGATCTGCTGTGGAATACATTTCTAGCATTCGTGAAGGCCCACACATTTTTTTAAAGTGGCAAGCACGCTATAATCGCACCTTTTTTTTTTTTGCAACTTTTTTTTACATCAGAAAACTAGGGTATATAACTTACTAATTTAGCCTTTTTGTCCCTATAAAACAGTATAATGTAAATACAATATTATTCATTCCATACAATATTACTACCATAGTGTCAAAAACTGCTTTAAGGAAATATGCCATCACTGCCACCTGCACTAACCTGTCGGTACAGACAGGTAGTGCAGGTGACAGGGATGACAACAATACTTACCTGGTCCCGTTTCATGCTCTGGTTCTCCCGCAATCTTCTGTTCCTGGCCAACTTGGATCATGGGCAGAGCTTAGTGACATCACTGCTGTTTGCTAGCTGAGTCCTACTTCTAGCAAGCAGCAGTGGTGATGTCACCAAGCTAGGCCTATGCTTCAAGTTGGGCCCTAGAATGGAAGATATGGCAGAAGATTGCGGGAGAACCAGAGCACAGAGCAGGGACAGGTAAGTATCATTGTCACCAATGTCACCTGCACTACTGGCCTGTACCGAAGATGACAGATTTCCTTTAAACATTTAATGGATATTGGGGATGTTTCTTGGATCTGAAAACACACAAGGCCTCAGTATTTCACATCTTAGTATCTTGTAATTTTTTTAATTGTTGCTTTAATTTTATTAAAGAAAACTGCCTTTGAAAATCCCGCCGCTATGGGTCCCCATACCTCCTGGGACACTGATGAGTCCCACAGCAGCATGAGGGTGTCCAAGGGTCATGGACACGAGATGGTTGATTGACAAGGATGCAGGAGGAAGAACACAGCTTGTAGCAACACTGCTGTAACCCAGAGTTTTAACAAACGTGACTCCAGCTGTTGAAAAACTACAACTCCAAGCATGCCTGGACAGCCAAAGGATGCCTGGGCATGCTGGGAGTTGAAGTTCTGCAAAAGCTGTAGGAACACAGCTGGAAAAAAAAGGAGTTATCCAAACACTGTACCTCAAACTATTCCAAAACTACAAGTCCCAGCATTACAGGACTGCCTAAGTATGACACACATGACTGACACCGGAAGATCTAAGTCATACACCCACCATATTGTCTTTGGTGGTAGAGTACAGGCAATCTCTAATAATCATTGTGTGTGTGTGTGTGTGTACAGCATGAAACTAGAGAGGAAAGGGTTACAGAGCAGGGCTGCCAGGCTCACTTCAAGAGAAGTGAGGAGGGAGGGGGAGGAGTCAGCATAGAGCAAGCAAGAAGGGACACGCCCCCCCCCTCCATTTGAGACAATTGAAAAGACATTGAGCAGCTGTAATATGCAATTTTTTTAGTGAAATATGGGTGATAGAGAAAAATGTCATGTACAGTACATGTACATTATCAGGATGAGGTACTGAGTAACAGTTTTGTTTCCGTTGTGGGATCTGACAGGTATGCTTTAAAAACAAAAAGTTCTGTAATACATTTGTCTAAAGAAGACATCAGGGTTTGTCATGTACACCAAAATGTGTTTTATTGATATCCTTTTGTGGGTATATCTAATTCACAAGATGTCCCCAAATGTCCCAATAAAACCCACTTATTCCTACCTAGAATTCATCAGGTATATTGTATAGTTCTTGTAGTAGTTTAGCCAAAATTGGTCAGATAAAGTGTCATGATGTAATTGGGAATGTAGTAATGACATTCAGTTACTTATAACCTTCAGGGTATGTTCACATGTTCAGGTTTTTAGTTGCAATTATTGAATTCAAAGACAGGAACATATAAAAAAAATAGAGAACACATAATGGAAAGATCGAGACTTCTCCTCTTTGAAATCTATTTCTGGCTTTGTATTCACATATTGCAAACATAAAACCTGAATATGTGAACACACCCTTATCCTCTTTCTAGTCTGCAACATTAAAATGGATATTGGTGCTTTAGTTTGATATCTCTGCCAAATGTATTTTCTGTTTAGTTCATATACTTACAGTATATGGCTAACATAGAAAATTGACATAGCTAGCATCATTTTAAATCCTATATAGAGCTATCCCAATAGACATGTCATTAGATGAAATCCTCATTAATGACTTTCCTTCTGATGCTAAATATTTGTGCCCTGATCTGGAACCCTTTTAATATATTAATGTCTATCGGCGCTCTAATAATAAAAACGATAAATAGTAATAGAGGCTCACTTACTAAAATCCTGATGGGGAGTGTACTCAGAATCTCTGCCCAGAGGGACGTTCTTGTCTCCACTTAAAAATCCTGCAAAGCTGTAAGTCCGCGTCCTTGATAGTATGGAGCTTGTCCCGTTGTACTTGCTTTTTGTGTTTGGAGTAGTTTACAGAAGTCCTTGGTTCCAGTCAGCCTATTAGCCGGGAGATCTGCCCCGGCCGGTGGCGTCTCACCGGCTTGCTGTACTGTTAGTGGATTACGGAGTGCTGTAACCTAGCGCTGCAAGTGACGTCACTACTACAGAGAGAGTGCAAAGCCAGGCTTTGCACTCTCTCTGTAGTAGTGACATCACTCGCAGCGCTAGGTCACAGCACTCCGTAATCCGCTAACAGTACAGCAAGCCGGTGAGACGCCACCGGCCGGGGCAGATCTCCCGGGTAATAGGCTGACTGGAACCACGGACTTCTGTAAACTACTCCAAACACAAAAAGCAAGTACAACGGGACAAGCTCCATACTATCAAGGACGCGGACTTACAGCTTTGCAGGATTTTTAAGTGGAGACAAGAACGTCCCTCTGGGCAGAGATTCTGAGTACACTCCCCATCAGGATTTTAGTAAGTGAGCCTCTATTGCTATTTATCGTTTTTATTATTAGAGCGCCGATACACATTTATATATATTGTGTACAGCTCCATTTTTGGTGGTCTTAGCCGAGATCCACCTGTTGTATCTAGGCAGCTTGTACAGGATCTATTCAGCGCTGGTGTAATCTTTCCATTTTGTTATACCTTTTAATATATTGCTCTATTGCAGTGTTTCCAAACCAGGGTGCCTCCGGCTGTTGCAATACTACAACTCCCAACATGCCCGAACAGTCTTTGGCAGTCTGGGTATGCTGGGAGTTGTAGTTTTGCAACAGCTGGAGGCACTCTGGTTGGGAAACATTGCTCTAATGCTAAAACAAGCTTTATCAACAATCTTCTAGAGCTACAGCTTCCATTCAGACCTTTATGCCTCCGTGGTTACACACTACAAACAAACATAGGTAACTGTAGACACAAAACAGTAGGATAGGTCTTACCAAGGATATATGCATAGTGGCGACATATAAAAAATAAAAATAAAGATAAAAACGACAAAGAAAACATTACCTTATCAATTTGATGTGAGCAGCATATGTAATTAATATTAAATGTATATATTTATCTGTCCAGTGGAACCAGAGAGTATTGAATCTGTCAGCCAAACGTTGGAAGAGACATCTCCTGTGCTGGAAACAAGTTCAGAAAACATCACTGAAGAGCTGGTAGAAGCAGCAGAAGACTGGCCTGAACTAACACCTAGGAAACCAGAGGAGACTGAGGTGGAAAGTGTACCTGCAGATCCAGGTGTGTACAGTGACTCTAGATGATAAGATCATTTTTTCCACACTGCGCTAGTGATTCTGTCAAATGTATCTGCCAAAAATGGGATGCCCATGTATACTGTAACCATTTATTTCAATGGCCTGAACTGAGGCCTGAACTATTCTTAGCTTACGATTAGACCAACTATTAAGGATAGTGGTTAAGTTATAGATCGGGGGGCGTGGGCTTCGGTGACCACTGGTACCTCCATGATGTCCTGTACGGGTCCACAGCAGTATGCTGAAAGGGGGCGTTCAGTCCGGGCATGATGCGGCGCCCCCACCATATGTCCCATAGAGATACATGGAGGGGGCGTGTCTTCCTGCCTTCCTGCTGTGGACAACACGCCACTTCATGCAGACTGCCATGGCCCCGTACAGGAGTTTGCAGGGGGCCCCAGTGGTCGGACCCCCTGCAATCTATAACTTATTGCATATAATTTGGATAGGTATAAGTTATGTTGCACTACAGTTCTCCTTTAAGAAACACCTCTTTCATCAAAGCCACAGCCCCTAGGTTGTCACCAGGGTATGCGTAATAGACACCCTTTTGGCATCCAAAGGGTACACAGAGGAATATGGACATGATCAGCCCATCATGAGTGCACATGGCTTATGTACAGAGAATTGTGGCATGTACAGAGTATGGAACATGCCACAATGTATCATGGATTCTTACAGAAAGCTCTTGAGCATGTATAAAACACTAAGCAGTACAGTACGAATCTATAACATGCTATGGGCACCATATTACTGAGACATGTAACAACAAATGTTAGCCAGATGTTAGCTGTAAATCAATGAGAAATTGCTAAATTCTTTTTCCACTTAGCGTTTTTCAGTTTGCTGTTTTTTTTTTATCCTTTTGGCGTTTTTCACTCTTTTTTTTAGCTCTTTGGCGGTTTTGCAAAGTCGCAGCATGTTGAGCCAATGGCGTTTTTTTTCCCTGAAATGGTGATACAGTAGTGAAGGAAAAAATTGTATCTAAGGAAATTTTTATACATTTTTAAAAAAGGGATCAATTTATGTGGGCGGCAGGGCACTAAAAATGTAGCCGACAATAATAAAAATGTAGTGTGTGTGTTTTTCACTTTTTTTTCGTTCTTTCTTTCTTTTTAGGTAGTACTAGTACTCCCAGCATGGAACACACTGTTCCATGATGGGAGTAGTAGAACCTGTACTAATTGACAGATCACCCGGGTCTGTTGAGATCCTTCTGTATAATATATAGATGCGGCCAGCCGCTCTTCTATGGTCCCCTGCACTGCCGAATATATACACCTATTCATATTTCCCGCAGAGCTGTGATTGGCCAGATGGTTTATGAATAGGTGTATATACACATCAGTGTAGGGGACAATAGAAGAGCGGCCGCCCGCATCTATTCATTATACAGGAGGATCACAGTGGGTGTCAGGAGTGACATCCGCTGTTATCTTTCCTTAACTGCAGATACTACTGCTCCCAACATGGAGCAGAGTGTGCTGCATGTTGGGAGTAGTAGTACCTGCAATTAAGGACAGATCACAGCGGGTATCACTCCTGACATCTGCTGTGATCGTCCTTTCTATTGCAGAGATGCGGAGAGGCTATATACAGCGCTCACATCTCTGCTCTATACTCCAGCCAGTGATGTGAATAGAACATCACTCATTCATATTTCCCACTGAGAGCAGTGATTGGCTGCAACCATCCGGCCAATCACCACTCTGGGCGGAAAATATGAATGAGTGATGTTCTATTCACGTCACTGGCCGGAGTATAGTGCAGAGATGCGAGCACTGTATAGAGCCGCTCCGCATTTCTGCTATATTATTGACGATCGCATCGGGGCAATATGTCTATTAGTACAGGTACTACTACTCCAATCATGGAACAGTCTGTTCCATGCTGGGACTAGTAGTACTACCTAAAAAATAAAAAAATTAATAGAGAAAAAAAAAGTGAAATACACACACTTTTAAAAATTAATTAAAATTTCGTTATAAAAAAAATCTAAATTTTGTTAAATAAATTTTTTTCCATCACTTCTGCATCTTTTTTATTTTTGGTACCCAACAAATTTTGGGTACCCAAAAAAACGCCAAATGGGCCAAAAATGCAATTTCTACTCAAATGAGAAAAACGCAAGAAAAAAAACGCCAAACACAGGGAAATGCTGTGGCGGTTTTTCTGGCTTTTTTTTCTTTGGGCCACAAAAAAAACAAGTAGAAACTTAGCCTAAATGTTCAGACCCTGACCGATAAGTAGAATAAGACAGTTTTGGTATCAGGCAGATTAATAAATCTGGGCCAATATCTAATACAACTGTGGATTTTACTAAAGATTCGCAATGTTTTGTTGGCATGATTGATAACAACATAAATTTTTGTTATTTTGGACCTATTGTGGATTTTGATTACCCTATTTTTAAGGGAATCTGTCTCAATTTTGAGTTAATATGCTCATGCTGGTTTAAAAATAAAAAAGTTATACTCACCTACCCAACCGTGTACAGGTACTTCTTGCTTTTGTTTTGAGGTGCAGTTAATGCTCGATCACTAGCTAAGGCTCGTCACCACTATGGCCATTCATTGGTTGAGTGAGCATTTCCAGCACTTCATAGCAAAAGCAGGAAGCACTGCTAAGCGTGGACAGGGCCCCATCGGGATGGCAGCTTCGGGGCATCGCGGTGATGAGTACAATGTAGACCAAGCCCACAACTAAAAATTTTGTGGTACTGGACAAGCACTTTAAGTATACGATTTATTTTTCCATTTCTGCCTCACTAGATTTCAGGATCTGTAACTGTTTAAAAAACATTTTATAGGTATTAAAAACATTTTTCTTTTTAATGGTGTTTGTATGCATATTTTTTCATTATTTTAATAACAGTAAATAAAAATTCCAATAAATTAATATTTATGATTTGAAGCATTAATGTGAGTTTTTGTCTTCATTTTAGAGATTGAGATTGAAGAGGCTGTAGAATCTGAACAAGCATCTGCAAGCTCCTAAAGGTACACTCCTTTTATTTATTTTTTTGCAAAATGTATCTGTTCAGTGATCTCATTGAAAGCTTTGAAGACCCCTTAGGTCCCTTCATCAGGCATGTGCCCGATGAAGGGACCTAAGAGATCTTGAAAGCTTGCAATCAATATCTTCTCAGGTAGCCAATAAAGGTATCCTTGTACTCCACTTATCTCTATATATTCGAAGCCAAATATATATCTCTATATATTTCAAAGCCAAATATGGTACCAATCTTGTGATCTCATTGGAGGCTTTTGGGCCCATTTGAGCAAATCTCCATAATTTTAAATGCATTACTACATTGTCAGGAAGAGGATAGTGTTAATACCACTAATGATCTATAGTGGCTAAAGGGTTAATATTAACATTGTTGGTAGTTAAAACCTTGATAAGCAAAGGCAGTCTAGGGGTCCACGATAACATCACTGGTAGTTACTCACCTCTCCGGGCACTGTATTAGACATATATCTTTCATACCCTTGAGGAGGATAAAAACATATGCTAAAAACAGATTTTTTTTGCTCCATACAATAGCATAACCACCTACAAAAGTAATGAAACTGAAATAGAGATGATAGGTGCTGCCGGCACTAGGACCGTACGGACATTTTTTTTCCCCATAGACGGCAATGACAGTGGAGCAGACCAATCTTATGGCAGCAGAATGTTCTCTGCTAAAATTCCTTAGTGTGCACTGTGCAGTGGAATCCCATTGACAGCAATGGAATTCTGCTGCATTGGAATTTCCAACCAAAATTTCTAAGGGAAATTCTGGTCGGATATTCCGTAGTGTGAACCTAGCCTTAATGTAAACACAATAAGCAGTGTGAACCCAGCCTAACAAAGTCACACTGTGTCAGACGGATCACACTCTTGAAAATGTGACTGGTGAGACTGCTCAGCCTGACCAATAGATGGGAAATTTAGCTGAATTTTTTTTCTCTTAGGCTAAGTTCCACTTGTTTTTTTTTCTTCAAAAAAACACTCAATAAAAGCCGCAATTGCCGCACAGCAGTTTTTGTACAGCAAGAATGCCCCAAAGCTACAGGCTGCTTTCACACTATAACATTTATCCGTTTTAAAGATCTGTTCAATGTTCCGTTATAAAAACCCTGAAAATCGTCCGTTAAACGTCCGTTAGAAAATCCCATACGGCCGTTAGAAAATCCCATTATAGTCTATGGGATTTTTACATTATTCATTTTAACCCGTTATAGCCCGTTATTAATAACGGACATTATTTTGTGACGGGAGAACGAACGGAAGAAATAGTGCATGCCTTCTCCTGTTACTATCTTCCGTCACAAAATAATGTCCGTTATTAATAACAGGCTATAACGGGTTAAAATGGATAATGTAAAAATCCCATACAAGAAAATCGGCAATAGTACTGATCATTACTATATTACATAGCACTGAACTGTACATATCATACAGAAGACCCCCTCCCCCCCAATAAAAATATAAATCACCCTCTTTTCTTAAGAAAAAAATTTAATAAATATTTTTTTTTAATAAAAAAAAATAAAAAAATACATATCAGGTATCACTACATGCTTAAATGTCCGATCTATTAAAATATAATCTTTATTATCCCGCAAGGTGAATGGCGTAAACGTAAAAAAAATACCAAACACCAGAAATGGAAATTTTTTGTCACATATTCATAAAAACTAAAATTGTACCGATAGAAACTACAGATTACCGCACAAAAAATGAGCCATCAGCTCCATAAATGGAAAAATGAAAAAAAAGTTATAGAGGGTCAGAATAGGGCATTTTAACCTCTTAAGGACAAAGGGCCTATCTGTATACCCGTATCCCGCTCCCCTTCTATGATGCACGCGCAGGAGATGAGCGCTGCCCGCAATTAACCCCTTAAACAACGCGATCAAAGTTGATTGCGATGTCTAAAATGTAAAAAAAAAACTTCCTGGCTGCTCAGTCATGCTGATCGGGACTCCCACAGTGTCCCGATCAGCTGAGAGGATGGCAGGAGGGCGCTTGCCTGCCTCCTTGACATCCGATCGGTAATCCAAATCTCCAGTCAGCCATGGCAGGCTGGAGCAATGGATCACCGATGACACTAATCAATGCTTTGCCATGGCATAGAATTGAACAGTGTATGCAATCTAATGATTGCATGTAATAGTCCCCTAAGGGGACTATAAAATAGTATAAAAAAGTTTAAAAAAAATTAAAATAAAATAAAAAAGAGTTAATAAATGTGATTTACCGTAACCCATTTCTTAATAGAAGTTAGAATCACAACCATTTTTCTCATTAAAAAACAAACCAACATATAAACAATAATAAACATATGTCTTATTTCCGCATGCTTAAATGCCCGAACTATAAAAATATAACATCACTTTAACTATATGTCAATGGTGTATACGTTCCAGAATATCTTATTTTTGGTCACTTTGTATACCCTAAAAAAAGTATATAAAGCAATCAAAAAGTCCATTAAAACAAAAGTGGTACCGATAAAAATTGAAGATCAAAACTAAAGATCGGTGCAAAAAATGAGCCCTCACACATCCCCGTATACGGAAAAATAAAAAAAGTTATAGAGGGCAGAAGTTTTTAAACATGTTAATTTTCGTACAAAAAGTTATAATTTATTAAAAGAAGAAAAACAAAACCTATATAATTTGGGTATCGTTGTAACCTTATGGACCTACAGAATAAAGATAAGGTGTCATTTTTACAAAACAGTGCATTGCGTAGAATCAGAAGCCCCCAAAAGTAACAAAATATTGGGTTTTTTTTTTCAATTTTGCCCCACAAATTTTTTGGGGTTTTGCCATCGATTTTGTGGTAAAATAAATGATGTCATTCCAAAGTACAATTGGTGGCACAAAAAAAACAAGCCCTTATATGGGTCTGTAGGTGGAAAATTGAAAGCGTTATGATTTTTGAAAGTGAGGTGGAAAAAACAAAAGTGCAAAAATGAAAAAACCTGATGTCCTTAATGGGTTAATCATATTGACCCACAGCATAAAGAAAATATGGCAGTTTTACCATAAGGCATACAGCATAAAAGCTAAACCCTCCAGAAGTTGCTAAATTGCAGTGTTCTTTTTAATTCCCTCCCCCCATACAAATAATATTTTTTTGGTTGCGCCATACAGTTTATGGTAAAATGAAATGCGTCATTACATATTATAATTGGTTGTGCAAAAAGCCATCCCTCATATGCCTCTGTAGATGGAAAAAAAAGTTATGCCTCTTGGAACTCAAGGCAGAAAAAACGAGAATGCAAAAATGAAATTATCAGTGTCCCTAAAGGGGTACTCCGCCCCTAGACATCTTGTCCCCTATCCATATATCAAATTCATAGACCTGAATGGAGGGGCGTGATGACCACAGCCTCCCGAAGCCTAGCACAGCCGATGTTCTGAACGTAAATGTCTAGGGGCAGAGTACCCCTTTAAATGGGTACTCCCCTGGAAAAAAAAAATTTTTTAAATCAACTGGTGCCAGAAAGTTAAAGGGGTACTCCATTGAAAAACATTTTCTTTTAAATCATCTGGAGCCAGAAAGTTAAACAGATTTGTAAATTACTTCTAGTAAAAAAATCTTAATTCTTCCAGTACTTATCAGCTGCTGTATAATCCACAGAAAGTTATTTTCTTTTTAATTTTCCTTCTGCCTGTCCACAAGTTCTCTCTGCTGACACCTCTGTCCATTTCAGGAATTGTCCAGAGCAGGAAATGTTTGCTATGGGGATTTGCTCCTACTCTAGACAGTTCATAAAATGGGCAGAGGTGTCAGCAGAGAGCACTGTGGTGAGACAGAAAGGAAATTCAAAAAGAAAATAATGTACTCTGTAGTATCTGGCAGCTGATATGTACTGGAAGGATTGGGATTTTTTTTTTTATAGAAGTAATTTACAAATCTGTTTACTTTTCTGGCACCAGTTGATTTAAAAGAAAATGTTTTCCTGAGGGGTACCCCTTTAAACAGATTTGTAAATTACTTCTATTTAAAAATCTTAATCCTTCCTGTACTTATCAGCTGTTGTATGCTCCACAGGAAATTCTTTTCTTTTTGAATTTCCTTTCTCTCTGACCACACTGCTCTCTGCTGACACCTCTGTCCATTTTGGAAACTGTCCGGAGCAGGAGAGGTTTGTTATGGGGATTTGCTCCTACTCTTGAAAGTTCCTAAAATGGACACAGGTGTCAGGAGAGAGCACTGTGGTGAGACAGAAAGGAAATTCAAAAAGAAAAGAACTTCCTGTGGAGCATATAACAGCTGATAAGTACAGGAAGGATTAAGATTTTTTAATAGAAGTAATTTACAAATCTGTTTAACGTTCTGGCACCAGTTGATTTAAAAGAAAATGTTTTCCAGGGGAGTACCCCTTTAAGGCTAAATGTACTGTGCTCTAAAGGGGTTGAGCTTTACTTACATATGACTGGAGTGTCCATATACTGAATAATCTACTATTCTCTTTTCTATTTCTAAATAGTCCAAGATAAATGACTGAAGTGGTTGTAGGAATTGGATTTTCAACACTTTGTGCTTTATTTAATGTTCTAATCTCTTTTTTTGATACAGACAGAAAGATCTCCAGACATGTCCCTTATCTTCCTGCACAAGCATTAGAATCCCTGGCATTGAAGAAATCCCAGATCCCTATGAAATTCCGCTCCTGTTAATGAAACCACCAAACAGTGCTCACTTGTTATTCTGCAAAGTATCACGATTCATTTATAGTGTTTGGGATATTTATGTTCTGTATCACTCCTTATAACTGGATGGTGCCTAGAGGTTTCATCTCCATGTTTTCAGTGGTGAGGTGTTGATTTCCGGCTGAGACTTAGGGTATGTTCAGACTAAGGAATTGTAGCTGAATCTCCGCTCGCGGAATTTAGCGAGCGAAGATTCCGCAGTGTGAACAGGTCTCGCGGAAACCCATTCACACCGATGCTAACGTTCACTGTGCGGAATTTCACTTGCGGAATTCCGCCCATGGAATTCAGAGCTGAATTTAGCGAGCAGAGATTCAGTCTAGCAGCCAGCGGCGGCGGTAGGACCGCGCGGCACTGCGCCGTCACCATTGACGGCTATGCAGTGCTCGCGGACTTCCGCGCTAAGAATGAACATGTTCTTTCTTTGCGCGGAACAATTTCAGCGGCGGAATTGTCCGCCGCTGAAATTCCGCAGTGTGAACGGGTCTCGCGGAAACCCATTCACACAGATGCTAACGTTCACTGTGCGGAATTTCACTTGCGGAATTCCGCTCATGGAATTCCGAGGGAATTCCGCAGTGTAAACATACCCTTAAAGGGATATACTCCGGTGGGAATCAATATTTTTTTTTTTTAATCAACTGGTGCCAGACATGGACAGAGGTATCAGCAGACAGCACTGTGGTCAGACAGAAAAGAAATTCAGAAAGAAGAGAACTTCCTCTGTAGTATACAGCAGCTGATAAGTACTGAAAGGATTAAGATTTTTAAATAGAAATCATTTATAAATCTGTTTAAATTTCTGGCACCAGTTCATAAAAAAAAAAAAATATATATATATATATATATATATATATATAAAGTTTCCCAGTGGAATACCCCTTTAAAGGGATATTCCAGGATTTTTATATATATATATATATATATATATATATATATATATATATATATATATCTCAACTGGCTCTAGAAAGTTAAACAGATTTGTAAATTACTTCTATTTAAAAAATCTTAATCCTTTCAGCACTTATGAGCTTCTGAAGTTAAGGTTACTTTTCTGTCTAAGTGCTCTCTGATGACACGTGTCTCGGGAAACGCCCAGTTTAGAAGAGGTTTACTATGGGGATTTGCTTCTAAACTGGGTGTTTCCCGAGACAGGTGTCATCAGAGAGCACTTAGACTGAAAAGAACAACCTTAAAGGGTAGCTCCCACCATCCTATTTTTTTTCCCTGCCTATTGCCAATCTATCCCTAACCCCCTCCCTTCTTTTAATTTTTATTTTTACTATATTAAAAATAACTTTTTTTCTGCCTGGTAGTGTGCTCACTACCAGGCAGACTTCCCCAGCAGGCATCACGTCACTGATGCCTGCTGGGGGGGGGGGGGGGGGGGGGACTTCCGCCCTTAGTTTATCTACACAGGGTGCCTCCAGCTGTTTCAGCTCTACAACTCCCAGCTTGCCCTGACATCTATTGGCTGTCAGGGCATGCTGGGAGTTGTAGTAGTGAAACAGTTGGAGGCACCCTGTGTAGATAAACTATAAGTTAGTGCCATGCGGCGCTACGGCGCTAGCCCATTCCCTCCGTCAAACCCCCTCCCCGCCACACCCCGTTCCCTCCATCACAAACCGTCCCTGCCCGCATAAATCCCGTTCCCTCCATCACAACCCCCCCCTGCCCACATACCCCGTTCCCTCCGTTATACTTACCGGCAGCGGGCGTGCAGGGACAGCGGCGGCGACGAGTACCGGAAGGATTAAGATTTTTTAATAGAAGTAATTTACAAATCTGTTTAACTTTCTGGAGCCAGTTGATATATAAAAAAAAGTTTTGGCCTGGATATCCCCTTTAACATAACAGAAGAGCAGTGGTCTTCAACCTGCGGACCTCCAGATGTTGCAAAACTACAACTCCCAGCATGCCCGGACAGCCGAAGGCTGTCCGGGCATGCTGAGAGTTGTAGTTTTGCAACATCTGGAGGTCCGCAGGTTGAAAACCACTGCAGTAGAGGCTCATCAATGAAATCTAATGCGAAGAGCGTCAGATGTCTTGCCTGGACATCTTTGTATGTCTTAGTTTTCATAAATGTCCCTTATCATAATTCAGATACTTCTTATTGACTTGACAGCATGTAGTTTATTATGTAGCGAAGTGGCTTAGAATTGGTCATATCCAAGTATTATCTAGTTACATTGCAGATCAGTCTGCTCGGATTGATTGTACCATTTAATACAGGGATTCTGCTATAAATGATATCACAAAGCATCAAACACGCGATATTTACAGGGAAAATTGTACTAAATTATACCAGCTCTAAAATGCTGCTATTGCTCGACAATCTGTAAAAGTAAAGGGCTTCCTTCATACCTATCTTTGTTCAATATAATTGTATGCTTTTAGAGTAAAGTATACACAAGGCACCGGTGCTAATGCCCATTATAAAATAATTATCTGCATAGTAACAGATACCTATAACTAAAGGTTCTGATAATGTAATGATTGCCCCATATTGCCGCATACTATTTCAGGAGCGTTCTGTTCTATTCTCCGTCATAAAAGAAAAGCAACCAAACAGGTCACAATCATAAAGTCTCCTGGAAACCATGACGGCAGTGTAAACACAATCTTAAAGGGGTCTTCCATTGTAATATACTTACTATTTATTATTACTCCGGTGAAAAACTTTTTTTTTATTTTTTTAAATCAACTGGTGCCAGAAAGTTAAACAGATTTGTAAATTACTTCTATTAAAAAATCTTAATCCTTCCAGTACTTATTAGTTGCTGAATACTACAGTGGAAATTCTTTTCCGTTTGAAACACAGAGCTGTCTGCTGACATCATGAGCACAGTGCTCTCTACTGATATCATGAGCACAGTGCTCTCTGCTGACATCTCTGTCCATTTTAGGAACTGTCCAGAGTAGGAGAAAATCCCCATAGAAAACATATGCTACTCTGGACAGTTCCTAAAATGGACAGAGATGTCAGCAGAGAGCACTGTGCTCGTGATGTCAGCAGACAGCTATATGTTTCAAAAAGAAAAGAATTTCCGCTGTAGTATTCAGCAGCTAATAAGTACAGGAAGGATTAAGATTTTTTAATAGAAGTAAATTACAAATCTGTTTAACTTTCTGGCAACAGTTGATTTAAAAAAAAAAAAAAAAATTTCACCGGAGTACCCCTTTAAATTCACTTCCCTTTCCATGCTGGCAGTACTATTGTGACAGTGCAGCCAACCACTAGCTGCAGCCATTACATTAATATATTTGGCACATAACACTCCAGATGTAAACATTGTGGAAGGTAAGCATGGTACAAAAAATAGTATAGCATTCAATAGTAAGTTAACTACCAATACGTGTGCTCATGGGCTTTAAAGGGGTACTCCACTGGAAAACATTTTTTTTTTAATCAACTGGTGCCAGAAAGTTAAACAGATTTGTAAATTACATCTATCAAAAATATTAATCCTTCCAGTACTTAGCTGCTGTATAATCCACAGGAAGTTCTTTTCTTTTTTGAATTTCCTTTCTGTCTGACCACAGTGCTCTCTGCTGACACCTCTGTCCGTGTCAGGAACTGTCTGGAGCAGGAAAGGTTTGCTATGAGGATTTGCTCCTACTCTGGACAGTTCCTAAAATGGACAGAATTGTTAGCAGAGAGCACTGTAGTCAGGCAGAAAGGAAATTCAAAAAGAAAAGAATTTACTCTGTAGTATATAGCAGCTGATAAGTACTGGAAGGATTACAATTTTTTAATAGAAGTCATTTACAAATCTGTTTAACTTTCTGGCACCAGTTGATTTAAAAGAAAATGTTTTCCTGTGGAGTACCCCTTTAAACAGATTTGTAAATTACTTCTATTTAAAAATCTTAATCCTTCCTGTACTTATCAGCTGTTATGTGCTCCACAGGAAGTTCTTTTCTTTTTGAATTTCCTTTCTGTCTGACCACACTGCTCTCTGCTGACGCCTCTGTCCATTTTGGAAACTGTCCGGAGCAGGAGAGGTTTGTTATGGGGATTTGCTCCTACTCTGGACAGTTCCCAAAATGGACAGAGGTGTCAACAGAGAACACTGTGGTCAGACAGTAAAAGAAAATAACTTCCTATGGATCATACAGCAGCTGTTAAGTACTGGAAGGATTAAGATTTTTAAATAGAAGTCATTTACAAATCTGTTTAACTTGATGACACCAGTTGATTAAAAAAAAATATAGAAGTTTTCCAGTGGAGTACCCTTTTAAGCCATTAGAATACCTTAGAATATGAACTTGATCTCAGGGGGTATTAGCTGTATTAGGGGGTATTAGTTGTGGAGATCCAGCTAGTGTAGGGAGTTTTACAGGCAGTGCTTCTTGGGAGCCAATATACAAGCTAGCTCCCTCTAGAACAGTGGTCTCAAACTGTGGCCCTCCAGATGTTGCAAAACTTCAACTCCCAGCATGCCCGGACAGCCAACGGCTGTCCGGGCATGCTGGGAGTTGAAGTTTTGCAACATCTGGAGGGCCACAGTTTGAGACCACTGCTCTAGAAGGAAGAAAACTGTCTCACTGATGCCATCTACTGGTAGCTACCCTGTAACTCAATGGCTGTCCCATCAGAGTTAAACCCTGACTAGGGATATCAGCCAAACCAGAAATAGCTTCTGTAGATTTGCGTTTCAGAATTCTTTCTGCTTCTCCTTACAGAGCAGGGTTGTGTTTGGCTGGGCACTCTAATATGTAGTGACAAGAACCACAAAACAGCTGTCACCAGTTGGGTCTCTATGGGTATGACTGATATCCCTAGTGGTCTTTCAAGGCACTATATTGGGTTTTATATTGACTTACCTGGTACCTACATATAGATGGTGCTAGTGAGAGTTTTTTTTTTTAATTCCTTTTGGAGGAGAGCTTTTTTGCATATAGTGTGAACTTGCGCGCACGCGCGCGCGCACACACACACACACACACATATTTATATATGCAAAATAGCTTTATGAATATATAAAGTAATATAGTAACTTAAAGTGGTACTCCGGTGGAAAAAGTTTTTTTTTTTTTTTTTAAATCAACTGGTGCCAGAAAGTTAAATAGATTTGTAAATTACTTCTATTAAAAAAAATCTTAATCCTTCCAGCACTTATTAGCTGCTGTTTACTACAGAAGAAATTATTTTCTTTTTGGATTTCTTTTCTGTCTGTCCACAGTGCTCTCTTCTGACACCTCTGTCCATGTCAGGAACTGTCCAGAGCAGGAGAAAATCCCCATAGCAAACATATGCTGCTCTGAGCAGAGGTGTCAACAGACAGCACTGTGGTCAGACAGAAAAGAAATCCAAAAAGAAAAGAATTTCCTCTGTAGTATACAGCAGCTAATAAGTGCTGGAAGGATTAAGATTTTTTTTTAATAGAAGTCATTTACAAATCTGTTTAACTTTTTGGCACCAGTTGATTAAAAAAAAAAAAATGTTTTCCACCAGAGTACCCGTTTAATTTAAAAACGTTTACAAGCATAATTCAGATTTATCACATAGATCACAAGATATGAGTATGGGTATTTTTTAAAGGGGTATTCCAGGAAAAACTTATTTTTTTTTTATATCAACTGGCTCCAGAAAGTTAAACAGATTTGTAAATTACTTCTATTAAAAAATCTTAATCCTTTCAATAATTATCAGCTGCTGAAGTTGAGTTGTTGTTTTCTGTTCAACAGTGCTCTCTACTGACATCTCTGCTTGTCTTGGGAACTGCACAGAGTTGCAGAGGTTTGCTATGGGGATTTGCTTCTAAACTGGGCGGTTCCCAAGACAGGTGTCATCAGAGAGCACTTAGACAGAAAAGAACAACTCAACTTCAGCAGCTCATAAGTACTGAAAGGATTAAGATTTTTTAATAGAAGTAATTTACAAATCTGTTGAACTTTCTGGAGCCAGTTGATATAATATATATATATATATATATATATATATATATATATATATATATATATATATATAAATGTTCCTGGATAACCCCTCTAAGTAATTGCTTTGATTTCCATGTGACTGGTCACTTGTAGAGAAATCTATTTGGGAAGGTATGCCATATCTAACCATTATGGATTGATTCCAGCTCCCTGTACTTTTAGGAGAAGATAGAAGGAGTTGTTGAACTAATAATGGTTGAAGAATGAATGGTAGGAAACACCTAGTCTCATTCTAAGAATTGCTTCCTATGGGTCAATTCCAAGATCAAGCTCACTGTTTGGCTTGGTTTGCATGATGCAACATCTATGTTCTTCCGGTTACCGAACGTTTCTTTTAAAGGGGTTATCCAGGAATCGAAAAACAGAGCTAATTTCTTTCAGAAACCTCTCCCTGTATGTCTCCAGGTTGGGTGTGGTATTACAACTTGGCTCCATTCACTTCAATGGAACTGAGTTGCAGAACCACACCCAACCTGGAGACAGACAGGGAACAATTTTTGAAAGACATTAGCTCTGTTTTTTGATTCCTGGATAACTCCTTTAAGCATAACATGGTGCTTTTATTGTAGTAAGTATAATGGTTACATTGTCACACTTACTATGTGGCTTAGTTACCTTTCCTCTGTCAAGTGACTTTGGATACAGCTTGTCAATACTTGATTTAATCCCCATCTAGTCTGTACCTAAGAGACAATGGTCGATATTTAGAAATGGAGATGAAGCTAAAGTGATGTTATTCTTCAGGATTTCTTAGTATCCATCTACATCAGTGAGTGCATGGTGACATGAAATATATATTTTATTATCTATCAGTGAGTATTTTGGCTGTGTCTGTTCATTGATATAAGGATGAATGTGAACGATACTGTTTTTTGGAATTGGTGCTCATTGTTCTGGTTTTATGCTGCAGACCTCTTTTACTGCCAGAGTGTGTCACCAGTGAGCCAAGTAATAGTGTTACGGACCTTACCCACTGTGAATGGCGTTGTACTGTCACTCTCCTACCTCACCAGACTACACTATCATTCCATGGACATTTACTGTCTGAGCACTACAGAGTTACACACCCCAGCTTTTCATAGAAGCTGTAGGAAGGGTCCAGTATCTGTGCTTGTTACACTAGTTTTCTGGATGTTTTACAGTATTTCCTTTACAAAAAATGGAACTCAAACTGGAAAATAAATGCCTCTGTATGAATTCATTTCCGTGGCCTGATTTATTTTTACTATTTGTTGTTTTCCTATTCTTTTGCAGTTTAATCTAGAAGGGCATCAGTGTTATCAGTTTGCATGTCCTATTCAGGTCAACAGACAGCCAGGTACGTTCGGCTGGGTTTACACCAGTTTAGTGCCGTATATCCATGGTGTATATAAGAATACCAGCAAAAGGGTATACTTGCGGCAGGTTCATTAATTTTTACTTTTGTTCCCTTTTTTACATACTTTTATTTTGTGGCACTCAAATGCAAGGTTGGTTACATCTTCGAGTTCCACAAAATAAAGAAATGCATTCAGGAAATGGACTGACGCAGTCACTAGTAGACTATGTTCAATCCATTAAAGTGAATAAGCCCACCACAGTATACGTCAGCATACCTTTTTGCTGGTATACCAATGTATACAATGGCTATTGGCCAGAATGTAGTGTGAAGCAAGCTTTAGTGAAGCCAGGAAAACAATTCTCTGTACTAAAGAAACAGCACAGTTGCCATAACACTGTATATTGGAGTTGCTTACTAGTCAAGACATTGGTTAAAGGGTACTCCGTCTCCGCCTCTGGGGACCCCCGCGATCTCGGCTTCGGCACCCCAGACATCCGTTGCACGGAGCGAATTGCGATGCGATGCGGAAACTCGTGATGTCACGGCCATGCCCCCTCAATGCAAGTCTATGGGAGGGGGTGTGACGGCCATCACGCCCCCTCCCATAGACTTGCATTGAGGGGGCGTGGCAGTGACATCACGAGCGGCCGTGGCCATGACGTCGCGAGCCTCTGGCGCTGTACCCGACGCTCTAAACCAGGGGTCTCAAACTCAAATTATCTGGGGGCCACTGGAGATAGAGGCTGGGTGAGGCTGGCCCGCATGCGCCCCTCACATATAATGCCCCCAGACAGGCCCCAGATAGAAATGACCCCCATAAGGTAGGGCTCCCCAGTAGGTACACACGCCCCCATATGGATATGACCCACATCTGGTAGGGCTCCCCAGTAGGTAGACAGGCCCCCATATAGATATGACCCCCATCTGGTAGGGCTCCCCAGTAGGTACATAGGCCTCCATATAGATATGACCCTCCTCAGGTAGGGCTCTGAAGTAGGTATAGAGGCCCGAGATAGATATGATCCCCATCACTGATGGGGATAATATCTATCTGGGGGCCAGTCTACCTACTGGGGAGCCCTACCTGATGATCAGGTAGGGGTTCCCAATAGGTGTACAGGCCCCCAGATAAATATTACCAGGTAGGGCTCCTATTTAAACAATTATGGCCCCTAAGAAGATAGGTTAGCCCCTGGTGATAAGCAGGTCCTCCCTTATTAGGCAAGTAATTAGGCAAGTTAAATTTCACAGCTACAGTACTTACATCTCCCTGCTGCAGCCTAAAACGAGCCTTCTTTGCAGGGATGCGCCCGTTAGATGACGTCATCACATGCACCGCGCAGGACTTCAGCGTCCTGGCATCCTGCACTGTGGATGCGATGACGTTACCAATTGCACGCATACCTCCAAGAAGGCTGGTTATAGGCTGCAGCAGGGAGATATAGATACAGTAGCAGTGTGTACCAACGTGTGTGAAGTCTTCTGGCATCTAGCGCTGCTTGCCCAAAGTAGGGCTAAATGCCTGAAGAAATCACCTGCCCGGTGCCCGGGCCGCAAAATTTCGTTTCGCGGGCCGGGAGTTTGAGAGCCCCTGCTCTAAACGAATGCCGGGAGCAGCAGAGAGATCACAGGGGTCCCCCGCGGTGGGACCCCCGTGATTAGGCATCTTATCCCTATCCTTTGGATAGGGGATAAGATGTCTATGGGCGGAGTACCCCTTTAATATGCCATAGATGACAAGTCATTTGAATATGCATCAGGTAAGAACAAAAAGAGCATGGTTTACATTTTGGTGGAGAACCTCTATGTGACTAAAGATTAAAGAAAATAGTTCCCTAACACTGGAAGTTAACTAGCTCCCCTTTCCACCACTAAGTGAATGGTAGCAGAGGCCACAGACTATCTGTCCACTCCCTATCTGTCTATTTATTGAACCTTGGTGGACTTTATGAATTCTTTAAGCAGTTGGCCAATAATACTTGATAATACCTATCCTGAGGATACAGAGCAGTTTTTGTAAAGCTGATGTGTTGCTAAAATGTAGAAAGTAGTGTCTCAAGGCAGGGGACAAATGGTTTTCATGTGGCCTATATTGAAAATCCAGCGCATAGGGACTGAAAGGATAAGTCAGGGGCAGTATAATCTGTTTTAGGCCGTGACTCTCCAAGTGCTTCAATAAAGGAGGGTCACTTCAAATAAGTGCATTGAGTACAGTGTCAGAAAATTCAGATTTAAGATAATCAGTAGAGGGGGACCTAGTCACAAGGCCATGTATCATGTTTTTTTTTATTTATTAAGTCTCATTCTGTGCCAGAGGGTTCAGTAAAGTAACAGCTACAGTCGACCTTCAGCACGTGTTTGCATTCGACGTGTCTTCCTGGACCTGAGGAATTTCCAACCTGGAGACCACAAAGGTGAAGCAGAAACAACATGTTCACGCAGAAAATAACTACCGTACATGTATTCAATCTCCCTCAAATAACAGCCTAAAAAAGGCTTCTTTTTTTGGGTTGTTTTTGAGGGTGTTTCTGGGGTCACAAAGAAAAACATGGTTTTTGGAATGAGTTTTGGCAACACTTACTTCAACCGCATCAACATGCACAAAAACCTCTTTAAAATAAAGCACAAGTGATCTGACCTCTCCCATTGATTTCAAAACCACGTTGCTTACAGCTGGAATCTCACCAAAGGATGGCAATTTTTCTTAGGTAAAAAAATAAATAAAAAAAATGCATGCAAAAAATTCATGTTATTTAAAATTAGTGGGATGTGGTTTTCATGCAAAAGACTGTGGTACATGTGGCTGTCTAGGAGAGCTGTTCTTTATTACAAAATGGCTAATGTCATTTCAAAGTCTACAGGAAAACCATACGTATACCATAGAGACATGACATACTACGGATACAGGGGTTATTATAAACCCAAGACTATCATTGCAGCAACACACATTCGGATCCTAGGGAAGAAAAGAGGAAAACCACAGCCTGCTAATATCAGGGTTATAATGTCTCCTAGTAATGACAATAAGTCATGGTAGGCTTCTGTCTTGATATCATTTTTTTGTTTTTTTTAACAAACCCTGAAAAAATGAAAATTTCTATGTTTTTTGTGCTACAGCAGGTGCTAGTGGCCACGGCCTGTGCATCGTGATTTTATAGTGCCAGACAGTGCCATGGCCACTTTAAGTGAGCAGTGGTTGCTGGTGCTTTTGGCGAGTGACACCCCTGAAGTTTCTTTGTCCCCCAAATAAATGGAATGGCCATGCACATGATCGACCACAGCTCCATTCACTACGTTTAGAAGTCCTATAGAGAGTGAATAGAGTAGAGGTTGATCATGGGCATTGCTCATACATTCATTTGGAGAACAATAGGCCTTCGTTCCTGTGATGAGTGGGATCCCAGTGACTGGACAACCTTGGATCACTTAGTTATTAGCTATTCTGTGGATAGGCGATTAATTTAAATTTTGGGATAAGTCCTTTAATTTTGCCGTTAGGCCAGAGGACTAATATTGCACATATATGCCCCTGCTGTGATCTTTATCTATGTCCTGGGCACTCCTGTATCTGGAATAAAGAATTTGGGGAAATTGGGGAGCCTTGCAGGTAAAGTAATGGGGGCACATGTGACAGAAGCAGGTACTGTAGTGACAGAAGCAACAGGATATGGGTTTGTGTTGCTATATAAAGTGGGCAGGTATGGCTGCAGAAGTGAGAATGTCTGTAAACGGTTTAGTGTTCAGGAATCATTGTAATAATTGTCTGGACAGGATGGAGAGGAAAAAGTAAGGGTCTACAGTCAGATAAGACATACCTGGATGTATTCTGTGACTGTATCTGATCAGTTCACAACTGCTCTAACATGGCTACAATACAAACTTTTTAGGGTCCAATTCTACTGCTGAATTAAACATAGAAAATATACAGTATAAAACTTAGATTTGCACCCTATAATATGTTTATGTAAATACATCTGGGTCCATAGACTGTATCCACGTGGTTCTGTGATACTGTATATTCTGTATCATAAAGGAAATAGGGGAAAGATTGCCCTGCTTACTTCTGATGGATCTGCTTTTGGTCTAAAGTATACAGCTCTGAGGCTGACAACGAAAGTAAAATGTGAACACGGGCATAAAGAAGTGTCAGGTATAGGGGGGCATCATTATGCTGTAAGGGGCACAGAGGGGAAATGATTATGCTGTAAGGAGCACAAGAGGGGCATTATTATGTTATAAGCGGCACAAAGGGGGATTGTTAGGCTGTAAGGGGCACAAAGAAGGAATTATTATGCAGTAAGGGGTACAAAATTATTACTGTTAAAGCCTCATTGTTAGTGTTTAGAAGGGATCACATTGCAGGGGGCTAAATGGGGGGCATTAGTTCGATGTAGAGTAGGAGCATTATTACTGTGCCAGGGACACAGGTGGGCATTATATCAGTGTGGGTCATAAATAAAACTATTATGATACAAAGCATGAAAGGGGAACTATTCCTATTTGAAGGCACTGAGATAATCACTGTGTTTGAATGTGTTTGAACGCTATGACTGTGTGAAGTACAAAATGTGCCCTATAATTGTATGGAAAACAACTAATCTCTGGCACTGTTATGTTTGGGGGCACTAGATTTGGCATTGGTATTTTCAGTGGTGCTGTGTACTTTTTCCATGTAACTATGACACCATTATTTATGAAGTATTTGGTGGCATTGTACAACACAACACAACACATCAGGTACAATAATAGAGGAAAATACAGTAGCAAAAGGCCTTGCGCCCCCAATGCTAGGGATGTCCTTGTGGAGAAGACTGGAAAAATAAGCAATTTAAAGGAGTACTCTAGTGCAGAAACACTTATCACCTATCCTTAGGGGATAAATGTCTGATCTCAAGGGTCCAACCGCTGAGACCCCCACGCACCAGCTCACGTCCTCAGCTCAGCTGCGCCCGCTAGCACTGCAACCCAATCCCCCTATTCCCCTCCCCGCCCGGTCCTTGGCACGTCCTCTAGCAATCAAACCCCCAATGCCCCCCCCCCAGGTCCTCAGCTGCGGCACGTCCTCTTGCAGCAGCACCCCGAGCCAATCTGCCAGCAAGGAGGGGGGGGGGGTCTGCTGAGCTAAAAAAAAAAGATGAACAGGGGTGCTATTATCGGGGGGAGGAATCATCCTCCTGGCAATAGCACCCCCATCATCCAGGAGAATGATCCTGCCGATGGATGATTTGGGTGCTACTGACACGGGGGCCAGTAGCACCCTCATCATCCATCGGCAGGCCCATCCTCCTGGTAGTAGCACCCCCATCATTCAGGAGGATGGTGCTGCCGATGGGTGAAGGGGTGCTACTGCCAGGAGGATGATCCTGCCGATGGATGATAAGGGGATTGGCCTGCGACCCTGACAGAAGTTACGCCGAAGTCTTCACGAGAACCGTGGCCGGTGAGGCTGTCACCCCTTCACCGGACCTGGGGATCCTGGGCGGAGATCTACATGGAGGAGTCGGAAGTGAGTACCCCGGCCAAGGCCACGTTTTCTCCCCCTACATCTACCCCCAGTCCAGAGCCAACGTCCCAGGTCCAGCAGCCCCCAGCACATCCCCAGTCACCACCGCTACCCAAGTGGTTATTTGGCGATGAGCCAGCACTTATTCAGTTTATGAGGGATCATCTCCTACCCCTGCCAGGGAAGGCACATCCTTCTGTCCCAACTGCTCAGGCTGAGAAGGCTAAACTGGCGGCCGAAGTGGCTGCCATCATGGAAGAATTAAGGGCGCAGAGGAGAGTATTGCCCTCAAATCAGGCTTTATGAAGTCCGTCAAGTCCAGCAGCAGGACACTAAGAGCCTTGAAGCCTTGTATATCAGAAGGCTAGAACAACCCCGAGAGGGAGAGCCACCCCTAGAGCGGCGGAGAGCCACAGTCATCAAATTTGACAGGGTGAGGGGGTATGGCACATTAATGGACTGCCACCACGGTGTTACTATTCTAGTCAACAGGAGAGCGGTGAAGAGAGACTACATCCCTCCACCTCTACACTCCCTAGAGAGCGGGGAGATTGTAGAATACACCCCTGTACAGAGCCTGTGAAGGAAATCTGCAGCAGCCGTCACCAGACCCAAGAATCCCACACAAATCCCCTTTGCCTATTTCTATGAAGATTGGGACTCAGATCCATTTGGTCTCCTGCCACCAACCGTCAAGTCGTTCAAGAAGAATGGTATCCTGAGTCACCTGTTATAGACCCCAGATATCTGCGTTGAGGATCTTCTACAGATGTGCCCAGGCCTACTCCTGTGGTTGAGGAAGTTTGGCCTAACCAACGGGCACCGACTAAAGTGCCTCGGCCTACTCCTGCTCATGAGGAGGTTTGGCTGGCCCAACAGGCACCTACACCTGGTCCCCCAGTGGTGCAAGCTGCTGCTATTCAAGTGGTGGTCACTGTGAGCCCGACCATCACTGAATCCAGTTTGTCCCATGTGTTGTGGGATACTCATGTCAGCCCCATGGAGGGGGCACAGTCTCATGGTCCTAGGTACATGTCCCAGCCTAGAAAGCAAGGTGACCGTGGAGGTGGGGATGGCAAGTTGCCAGGCCACAGTGTTTGAAGATCGCAAGATGTTTACTACTATTGAGTCGTGAGACTAACTGTGTTTTATGCACAAGCATCATTGTTGTTTATAGGTTCCTGCAATGTTCAAGAAGTGCCTGAAGAACTTGTCAAGAAGTTTACTTGTAACCATATGCATAAGTGTTCCTGCACGGCTTTCAGCCGTGACCCTTTACTGAGAACTCAAAATGCACCTGAACTGTAGAGCTGTACCCTCTATATGTCTATTCAATGTAATATATTTTGTCTATGCAAGTCCCAAACAGATGACAAAGAAATGGAGCACTCACCAGGTCATTCAGGGTCATCAAGCTTCTTTTATTTCATAGAGCTTCGCAGCATGCTGCCAAGCTCTATGAAATAAAAGAAGCTTGATGACCCTGAATGACCTGGTGAGTGCTCCATTTCTTTGTCATCTGTTTGGGACTTGCATTCGTATTCTTATAATGTGAGCACCGAAAAGGTCTAATATTGGAGAAGAACATAGCGGATTATAGGATTACGGAGTAGCGGTGTCGGGTGCTTCTTTGTTTGGGACTGTGCAAATATTTTGTCAATGTTTTGCACAGGTGAATACCCATGTTGTTGTACTATATTGTTTCTGGAGTGTTGTAATAAAATGTATATAATAGGTAAATACAGAGTCGTTCACAAACATCTCCTTGTGTCTATGGCGATTTATCTAGGAGGCATCCTGCTAGGTCAGGAAAAGTGGAACTGCCTCACCGTCCTGCAAGGTACATAGATTAGCTAATAAAGTAAAGTTACCTACCACACATAGTCCATTCATATTTTGCTAAATAGTTCATACATGTAAATATGTAAGTTAAGACTGTAGCCTTATTTGAAGTCCCAGTCCACTAGCTCTAAATATGTTTAGAAATGTGTCTAAATGTTCTCTCTCATGTCCATGTTTCCAGGATACTTTATTGGCCAGAAGGTATTCCTGATATCTAAACAGAACACGTACAGTGACAGAGGTGAAAATGTCAAGGTAACGTTATTGTCCAGTGTAAAATGTATTGAGTTCTGGGGGGAAGTGTGTAGAACCGAGGGACAACAGTAGCCAAGGCATTGGGCAGTTAGCCTTCGGCAGCCCAATCCGAAAAGTTGTATATAATTGTTACGCATACAGTGGGGATCAAAAGTTTGGGCACCCAGGTAAAAATTTGTATTAATGTGCATAAAGAAGCCAAGAAAAGATGGAAAAATCTACAAAAGGCATCAAATTACAGATTAGACATTCTTATAATATGTCAACAAAAGTTAGATTTTATTTCCATCATTTACACTTTCAAAATAACAGAAAACAAAAAAATGGCATCTGCAAAAGTTTGGGCACCCTGCAGAATTTATAGCATGCACTGCCCCCTTTGCAAAGCTGAGACCTGCCAGTGTCATGGATTGTTCTCAATCATCATCTGGGAAGACCAGGTGATGTCAATCTCAAAGGTTTTAAATGCCCAGACACATCTGACCTTGCCCCAACAATCAGCACCATGGGTTCTTCTAAGCAGTTGCCTAGAAATCTGAAACTGAAAATAGTTGACGCTCACAAAGCTGGATAAGGCTATAAGAAGATAGCAAAACGTTTTCAGATGTCAATATCCTCTGTTCGGAATGTAATTAAGAAATGGCAGTCATCAGGAACAGTGGAAGTTAAAGCAAGATCTGGAAGACCAAGAAAAATATCAGACAGAACAGGATTGTGAGAAAAACAATGTTGTGGTACACTATTCCACTATAAAGAGATACTTGTACACATATGGTCTTCATGAGTCATCAGAAGAAAACCTCTTCTACGTCCTCACCACAAAAATCAGCATTTGAACTTTGCAAATGAACATATAGACAAGCCTGATACATTTTGGAAACAAGTTCTGTGGACCAATGAGGTTAAAATTGAACTTTTTGGCTGGAATGAGCAAAGGAACGTTTGGAGAAGAAGGGGAACAGAATTTAATGAAAAGAACCTCTGTCCAACTGTTAAGCATGGGGGTGGATCAATCATACTTTGGAGTTGTATTGCAGCCAGTGGCACAGGGAACATCTCATGAGTAGAAGGGAAAATGGATTCAATAAAATTTCAGCAAATTTTGGATGCTAACTTGATGCCATCTGTGAAAAAGCTGAAGTAAAAGAGAGGATGGCTTCTACAAATGGATAATGATCCTAAACACACCTCGAAATCCACGGGGCATTACATCAAGAGGCGTAAACTGAAGGTTTTGCCATGGCCTTCACAATCTCCTGACCTCAACATAATTGAAAATCTATGGATAGACCTTAAAAAAGCAGTGCGTGACAGACAGCCCAGAAATCTCAAAGAACTGGAAGACTTTTGTAAGGAAGAATGGGCCTCAAATACCTCAAACAAGAATTGAAAGACTCTTGGCTGGCTACAAAAAGCATTTACAAGCTGTGATACTTGCCAAAGGGGGCACTCTGCAGGGTGCCCAAACTTTTGCAGACGCCATTTTTTTGTTTTCTGTTATTTTGAAAGTGTAAATGATGGAAATAAAATATTATAAGAATTTCTAATCTGTAATTTGATGGCTTTTGGAGATTTTTCCATCTTTCCTTAGCTTCTTTATGCACATAGATACAAATTTTTACCTGGGGTGCCCAAACTTTTGATCCCCATTGTATTGTTGTTGGAGTGTGTCAAGAGAGTAGTTACAAGGTAAAAATTCCCTTCATATGTTTAAGAGCATGTCTGGACATTCACCATGCCACATTTTTGGTTGTCATCAGACCTGGAAAGGACATTGTGTTAAAAATGCCTCAGGAACTGTCATTGGCCCCAATGGTCACTTCGGTCCTCCGCCCTCCAGGACTGGCCATCGAGGGCGACTGTACTTAAGAGGGGGAGTTTGTGATGGCCCAGTATGGGATGTTGTTGCCTCGTACCTTTCCTGCCCTGTCCGACAGTGTCTCCAGGGCACCCTGTAGTTGTTTCCCATTTATACATATGTTTTGTATTATAAGAGGTGTTATACCTTTAATAAAATGTACCATGTGATTGTTACCCAGGAGGTATCAGTGACCAGCTGACCACAAGGGTGACCTATGGGCTTCCTGCTAGTCTTCCCCATATAAGCCCTGGGTGGAGATAGCTTCTCTCTCTTGTTGCTGAGGTCAAGCCCAGTCTGCAGCCACAGTCAAGTGCAAGTAAGCTAAACATGCAATAATTGTCAGTCACCAGTTAAGTCGTCTGTCTAGTCAACGTGGCCCGCACTAAAATACCCAGTCCTACTACAAGTCTCAGTGAACCTGCAAGGTCTTTGAGTCACTGGTCACCTCCTTGGGCCCTAGTTTCACTATATATACTTCACCAACTGTCTATCCTCAGTAAAGCTACCCTTGTCCGTAATTTGGCATCTGAGTCTTTATTGCCCCCCGTGCCTAGCCCAGGATCCAGCGGTATACCTTCAGGTGGTTATAGGCTAAACCACGCCCTGGTGTCACGAATACAAGGGGTTAATACCATCTGCCCCCAGGGTAACGACATCTGCCCTGCACCACACACCCCGCCATACCACAGTACCGTGTGTGGCAGTCTTATATTTAGAGGGTACAATTTGTGGCAGAATTATATTGTGGGAGGGGGGGCAGTGTGTGTCAGTATTATATTCAGAGGGTTCAGTGTGTGGTAGCATTATATTCAAAGGATACAATATCTAGCATCATTATATTAATAATTGTTTTCAAATAGAGGATTAGAATGCGCTGACAAAGTGAGAAGCTATCTGGGCGTCAAGTTCTGCGGAGAGAAGATCTACCTGGAGCAAGTCAGGGTGGTATGTACCATCTGAATTAGATAAGGGAAGACTATAGAGAAGACGTCACCTGTAATAACTTATATTACTGTCTATTGTAACGGACTATGACCCATCAGAGCTGTAGCCACTTGTAAGTTCTGCAGTGATGATGGGTGAAACAACAACTCCCAGAATCCCCTTATCACTGATTACATCATACTGGGAGCTGTAGTTTTTTTTACATTGTAAAAGCTTCTTTAGTGCTTTCCCCTTACTTGGAAATTGGTATATTTGATTATTATACCGGAAATACTTATCTGCGATGCTTGTTGGTGTCTCTCACAACAGGCTAAAATATTACTTTGGTGGAGCGAGGTGGGGGTGTTATGGGGTGACACCATTTTCTACCGCACCAGGTGACACCAACCCTAGCAATGCCACTGTTTTCAAGTGAAATTCACCGAAAGAATAGACAAGTCTATTCTTTCTGCTGATGTCGGAATTGGGATTTCAGGTACAGATGAAACCGTGTAAACAGTGCAGCAGAATCACATTAAAATTAATGGGACTATGCTGCAGTGGCATGTCCATGCAGAATATTCTGGCAGAGTTCCGCACTGACTTTCTGCTGTGTGAACATACCCTTACAAACATCTGTAATAGAATGGGTTGGTCTAAAGAGCACGCTGCAACAAGTCAGTTTGTGAAATTTCTTCTCATATAGAACTTCCAAGATCAACCATAAGTGGTAATATTAAGTGGAGGTGTTTAGGAAGCACAGCAGCTTAACCACAAAGTGGAGACCGTGTAAAATTACAGTGTAAGGTTGCAAAGTGCTGAGGTGTATAATGCATAAATGTCACCAACTGACTGCAATAACTGCAGTTTCAAACCTTATATGGCATTAAAGTCAGCACATAGTATGGGTTTCTATGGCCGAGCAGCCACATTCAAGCCTTACATCACCAAGCATAATGCCAAGCATCAGATGGAGTGGTGTAAAGCATGTAGCCACTGGACTCTGGAGCAGTAGAAATATGTTCTGCGGAGTGTTCAATCATACTTCTCTGTCTGGCAGTCTGATGGAGAAGTCTGGGTTTGGCAAATGCCAGCAATGGGATTCTGCGGTATCGGAATTTCCGACCGAAATCCAGTGAGAAATTCTCTAGTGTGAACCAGGCCTTTGGGTTCGGCCCTTTTCTGTTCCAGCATGACTGTGTCCCAGAGCACAAAGCAAAGGTTCATTAGGTACAGTTGGGTGAGTTTTGTGTAGAAGAATATGACTGGCCTGCACAGAACCTTGACCTCAACCCCATCAATCCCTTTGTGAGCCAGATCCTCTCTTGTCCAACATCACTGTCTGATGTCACAAATGTTCTTCTGGATGAATGGGCAAAAATTCCCACAAACACATTTCTTGTAGAAAGTTGTTCCAAAATATAACCAATAATACCACAGTACCATGCCAGTAATACATCGGCCCTCTGCAGAGTATACTCACCCTGTGGACCTTATATAAGTGATTACAATCACTATGGCTGATAGTTTACTGTCCTTCACTTTCATATTCTTTCTCCATCTGACATAAAATACCATGGCATCACAATTCATCTCAGTGTACTAGATGGTAATAGTGCCCTCATAGTAGTAGTGCGCCCCCTAGTGCTCCCCACTAAGTAGTGGCGCTTCTTTAATACCCCCTTAGCATCAATGCCCCTTAGTGCTCCCACACAGCATAAGGGCCCCAAAGTTTTTAAGAGGTGATAAACCCCTTAATGCTTCTGCTTAGCATTGGTGCCCCCTTTGTATTCCTCCTCTAAGTAATGGTGTCCCCTTAGTGATCGCTATACAAGTATTGTGGCCAAATAAATAACAACATTACTTCCTCAGCTCCATTTCACTGATGAATAGGGCTGTTCTGCCTTCAGACTTGCAGTCTGTGAGTCTTTGCAGGTGGGTATGCTGATGTCACTGCATCTCATCTCTCTCGCTGCCAAAGTATCAGGAGTAGTCCTGCAGGAAAAGCTCTGGAAATAGAAGAGGACAGTGGTGAGGAACTGTAGGATACTCTGTGTATGACTCCCATAACAAACCTATAGTTCCAGACTACGATCAATCCTTGCACGGTGCGGTCCTCCAGTCAGGTGTCAGGATGACACAAAGAGGATATTTAGGAAAGGTAAGTCCTACATCTACATGTTGCGGGTAATTCCTTCATCTAGGATATATAATTATGTTAATGAAGAGCTTGGGATGTTGGGATTTATCATATTGATTTGAGATGAGCGAACTCACAGTAAATTCGATTCGTCACGAACTTCTCGGCTCGGCGGTTGCTGACTTTTCCTGCATATATTAGTTCAGCTTTCAGCTGCTCCGGTGGGCTGGAAAAGGTGGATACAGTCCTAGGAGACTCTTTCCTAGGAATGTATCCACCTTTTCCAGCCCACAGGAGCACCGGAAAGCTGAACTAATTAATGCAGGAAAAGTCAGCAACCGCCGAGCCGAGAAGTTCGTGACGAATCGAATTTACTGTAAGTTCGCTCATCTCTAATATTGATCTTTTGGATCTAAATATGAAATATGACTTGTTGAAGCCGTGCTCTGAATGGATCCTATAAGCAGCATTGGATTCACACAAGTGTAAAACAGGAGCATTTTATGTCCATATTATGGGCACAAGTCCTGGCAGGACTGCGGATTGAATGGCTCGCAATGATCTATGATGCTGTTAGTTCAGGTCATTAGACTCAGGGTCAGACCAGGACTTGTAAAGTAGTGGATTAAATCCGGGAAAACAGGAATTACCATACGGCGCTTCTCCTCCTTTAAAATGCTTGTCTATAACCTTCTTTCTGTTCTTCTGAGACGACTCTCTCTTAGCTTTCTGTGATCCAGCACAGTGACTACTTTTCACCCTGCTGTCCTCCAATCACAGGCCACCTGGGGTGACACACTGTAACATACCTTCTCCTTATGTAGTGCCATTATTGTCCTCTATAGCCTGAGCGGTGGCGGAGGGGAGGAGACAGAGGTCATCAGTGATCATGACTGTGCTCCGAAGCAGACATGATCGCGCTGGCGGGGGGGGGGGGGGGGGGGGCAATGGGGCAGGTGTTGGGGCAGATGTATGGAGGCGCGCGATGTCAGGATGCTGAACGGACCTGACTTGCCTGTCTGTCTCGGAGGTGGCACTGCGCTCTCCCATCAGGCTGAAGAGTGCAGATTCTGCAGGTACTTCAGATACTGGCTGGCTACTACCTTTATTGCAGCGGGCAGAGTGGTGCCCCCATCAAGAGGGTGCTCTAGGCGGTTGCCGTTTACAGGCTGAACTCTAAGGCCATGTTCACACAGCCGAAAATGTGCAGAACGTCCACCCGGAAAACACGGGCGAACATTCCACACATTTGAACATTCTGATGGGCGCTAGGACTGTTCATAGACGGCAATGCACTTCCAAACGGAAACCGCAGAAAGAACAGACATGTCTATTCTTTCTGCGCAGACCGGAATCGTGAATTCCGCCGTATCCACAGTGCAGCAGAATTTCATTGAAATCAATGGGACTCTGCTGCAGCGAAATTCCGCCATGTGAACATAGCCTGAAGCAGAACCCTTACATCAGAATCTGGATAAAATAAAATGTGCATAAGGCCTTAGGCTGGGTTCACACACTGGGGGAGATTTATCAAAGAATCCAGAGGAAAAGTTGCCGAGTTGCCCATAGCAACCAATCAGATCACTACTTTCATTTTGCAGAGGCCTTTTCAAAAATGAAAGAAGCGATCTGATTGGTTGCTAGGGGCAACTCAGCAACTTTTCCTCTGGACAGGTTTTGATAAATCTCCCCCGGTGTATTTCTTTTGTATTTTAAGCACATTTTGGAGGAAACAATTTTTGGTTTTATCGCGGAAAAGCAGGCGTTTTTATGGCGACTTCACAGGTGACATTTCACCTGTCAAAACTGCCCTCACAAAACAGCTGCATTAGTGATCAAAACATAATGCGTTTTCCCGACCTTTGAGACGATAGAAACGTGTGTGTGAACTGTTCCCTTGTAGTAAATACTTGCATGCCTATTATACTAAGAGCCAGTGTTTCCCAACCAGGGCGCCTCCAGCTGTTGCAAAACTACAACTCCCAGCATGCCCGGACAGCCTTCGGCTGTCCGGGCATGCTGGTAGTTGTAGTTTTGCAACAGCTGGAGGCACCCTGGTTGGAAACCATTGCTATAAGCTGTAGTGGGGGGGTATAAATGTTTACTCCGCAGACCCCGCCCCAGCACAAGCCACACCCTAATAAGCCACGCTCCATCACTGCCTGCGACTCTATTTTATAGCATCGGTTTTGTTACTTTGTGTCATTTTTCTGCCAAGGAAAGTGACGCGCTGTCGCAATAGGATTAGTGAGCGGACGTTCCAGTGACCCGTGCACTAGACGGCGGGAGAAGTTGTGTACTGTACATGGCAGAGAATGCATGGTGGCATGTAACGTACCCTACCACAGCAGTGCTGGCTCTCCGTGTATACGGGTGACGGCTCCGGTGCCCGGCTGCCGCCCTGACACGCACGGTGTGCGCGCTGCCCTAGTCCCTCCTCCTCCTCCCCTTGTGACACGCTCGCTGTGGATCTCCATTCTGTGTCATCCCCTCCTCCCTGCCTCTCACACTCCGTATGTTGTCACCGCTGCCACCCCCACTCTCCAGCGGCAGCAGCAGCTCCGTGCCCTGGGACCTCATTCCGAGCAAGGTAAGAGTGCCCTGCCCGGGCATCGAGCGCCGCCCTCCGCCCCATCTACCTGGCATCATACCCGCCTGAATGGTGCCCACACGGGAGAGCAGGGCATGATGGCAGCGGTGATGTGGGGTACGGGCTCCTGCCCCAGTCGCCTCTTTGCCCGGCTTATCCCATGGCTTATGGTGCCCTTGCCCTACAATCCCCCTGTGCATGGCGCCCCCCTGCCGCGCTGGAAGGGTTAACATACCGGGGGTCCCTCTCCCTCCATGGCAGCCCCTCGCCGCCTGCCATCCTGCGCGCTGGGAGAGCAGCCTTGGCTGGTGGGGGTGGGTAGCTGTGCCTGGTGTCATTGGGGCCTACATGTTTGTTATGGAAGCCAGTCCAGTGTGCATGGGAGGAGAAAGCCCGGGAGAGGAGCAGTGATCCCTCCCCGGGGGTAGGGTGCCTGGCGCTCAATGCCCCCTGTGTGGCTGGCAGCATACGGGCACTACAGGCCGGACTGCACTGCGTCTAGGGCATCATGTGACAGCGCCGACCCTGAAGTTTGCTGTCACTTCTGCTGATCACTTGTTTCTAGTCTTTCTTCTACTTTCGCTTTTTACATTAACAGGGCCTGCCATGTCTGTGTACTGCCTAGAGACCCACACTACTAGGGCAGTGCCATGGAGAGTGCTCAGAGATATAATGTGCTGCCTAGGGACCCACACTACTAGGGCAGTGCCATGGAGAGTGCCCAGAGATATAATGTACTGCCTAGAGACCCACACTACTAGGGCAGTGCCATGGAGAGTGCCCAGAGATATAATGTGCTGCCTAGGGACCCACACTACTAGGGGCAGTGCCATGGAGAATGCCCAGAGATATAATGTGCTGCCTAGAGACCCACACTACTAGGGCAGTGCCATGGAGAGTGCCCAGAGATATAATGTGCTGCCTAGAGACCCACACTACTAGGGCAGTGCCATGGAGAGTGCCCAGAGATATAATGTGCTGCCTAGAGACCCACACTACTAGGGCAGTGCCATGGAGAGTGCCCAGAGATATAATGTGCTGCCTAGGGACCCACACTACTAGGGCAGTGCCATGGAGAGTGCCCAGAGATATAATGTACTGCCTAGAGACCCACACTACTAGGGCAGTGCCATGGAGAGTGCTCAGAGATATAATGTGCTGCCTAGGGACCCACACTACTAGGGGCAGTGCCATGGAGAGTGCCCAGAGATATAATGTGCTGCCTAGGGACCCACACTACTAGGGGCAGTGCCATGCAGAATGCCCAGAGATATAATGTGCTGCCTAGAGACCCACACTACTAGGGGCAGTGCCATGGAGAGTGCCCAGAGATATAATGTGCTGCCTAGAGACCCACACTACTAGGGGCAGTGCCATGGAGAGTGCCCAGAGATCTAATGTGCTGCCTAGAGACCCACACTACTAGGGGCAGTGCCATGCAGAATGCCCAGAGATCGAATGTGCTGCCTAGA
This sequence comes from Hyla sarda, assembly GCF_029499605.1. Lineage (NCBI taxonomy): Eukaryota > Metazoa > Chordata > Amphibia > Anura > Hylidae > Hyla > Hyla sarda. The sequence goes on from NC_079189.1 coordinate 157,734,375, forward strand.
GACCCACACTACTAGGGGCAGTGCCATGGAGAGTGCCCAGAGATATAATGTGCTGCCTAGGGACCCACACTACTAGGGGCAGTGCCATGGAGAGTGCCCAGAGATATAATGTGCTGCCTAGAGACCCACACTACTAGGGGCAGTGCCATGCAGAATGCCCAGAGATATAATGTGCTGCCTAGAGACCCACACTACTAGGGGCAGTGCCATGGAGAGTGCCCAGAGATATAATGTGCTGCCTAGAGACCCACACTACTAGGGGCAGTGCCATGGAGAGTGCCCAGAGATCTAATGTGCTGCCTAGAGACCCACACTACTAGGGGCAGTGCCATGCAGAATGCCCAGAGATCGAATGTGCTGCCTAGAGACCCACACTACTAGGGGCAGTGCCATGGAGAGTGCCCAGAGATATAATGTGCTGCCTAGGGACCCACACTACTAGGGGCAGTGCCATGGAGAGTGCCCAGAGATATAATGTGCTGCCTAGAGACCCACACTACTAGGGGCAGTGCCATGCAGAATGCCCAGAGATATAATGTGCTGCCTAGAGACCCACACTACTAGGGGCAGTGCCATGGAGAGTGCCCAGAGATATAATGTGCTGCCTAGAGACCCACACTACTAGGGGCAGTGCCATGGAGAGTGCCCAGAGATCTAATGTGCTGCCTAGAGACCCACACTACTAGGGGCAGTGCCATGCAGAATGCCCAGAGATCGAATGTGCTGCCTAGAGACCCACACTACTAGGGGCAGTGCCATGGAGAGTGCCCAGAGATATAATGTGCTGCCTAGGGACACACACTACTAGGGCAGTGCCATGGAGAGTGCCCAGAGATCTAATGTGCTGCCTAGAGACCCACACTACTAGGGGCAGTGCCATGGAGAGTGCCCAGAGATCTAATGTGCTGCCTAGAGACCCACACTACTAGGGGCAGTGCCATGGAGAGTGCCCAGAGATATAATGTGCTGCCTAGGGACCCACACTACTAGGGGCAGTGCCCAGAGATTTAATGTGCTGCATAGAGACCCACACTACTAGGGGCAGTGCCATGGAGAGTGCCCAGAGATATAATGTGCTGCCTAGGGACCCACACTACTAGGGGCAGTGCCATGGAGAGTGCCCAGAGATATAATGTGCTGCCTAGGGACCCACACTACTAGGGGCAGTGCCATGGAGAGTGCCCAGAGATCTAATGTGCTGCCTAGAGACCCACACTACTAGGGCAGTGCCATGGAGAGTGCCCAGAGATCTAATGTGCTGCCTAGAGACCCATACTATTAGGGGCAGTGCCATGGAGAGTGCCCAGAGATATAATGTGCTGCCTAGGGACCCACACAACTAGGGGCAGTGCCATGGAGAGTGCCCAGAGATATAATGTACTGCCTAGAGACCCACACTACTAGGGGCAGTGCCATGGAGAGTGCACAGAGATATAATGTGCTGCCTAGAGACCCACACTACTAGGGGCAGTGCCATGGAGAGTGCCCAGAGATATAATGTGCTGCCTAGAGACCCACACTACTAGGGGCAGTGCCATGGAGAGTGCCCAGAGATCTAATGTGCTGCCTAGAGACCCACACTACTAGGGGCAGTGCCATGCAGAATGCCCAGAGATCGAATGTGCTGCCTAGAGACCCACACTACTAGGGGCAGTGCCATGGAGAGTGCCCAGAGATATAATGTGCTGCCTAGGGACCCACACTACTAGGGGCAGTGCCATGGAGAGTGCCCAGAGATCTAATGTGCTGCCTAGAGACCCACACTACTAGGGGCAGTGCCATGGAGAGTGCCCAGAGATATAATGTGCTGCCTAGAGACCCACACTACTAGGGGCAGTGCCATGGAGAGTGCCCAGAGATCTAATGTGCTGCCTAGAGACCCACACTACTAGGGGCAGTGCCATGCAGAATGCCCAGAGATCGAATGTGCTGCCTAGAGACCCACACTACTAGGGGCAGTGCCATGGAGAGTGCCCAGAGATATAATGTGCTGCCTAGAGACCCATACTATTAAGGGCAGTGCCGTGGAGAGTGCCCAGAGATATAATGTGCTGCCTAGAGACCCACACTACTAGGGGCAGTGCCATGGAGAGTGCCCAGAGATATAATGTGCTGCCTAGAGACCCATACTATTAAGGGCAGTGCCATGGAGAGTGCCCAGAGATATAATGTGCTGCCTAGAGACCCACACTACTAGGGGCAGTGCCATGGAGAGTGCCCAGAGATATAATGTGCTGCCTAGAGACCCACACTACTAGGGGCAGTGCCATGGAGAGTGCCCAGAGATATAATGTGCTGACTAGAGACCCACACTACTAGGGGCAGTGCCATGGAGAGTGCCCAGAGATCTAATGTGCTGTCTAGAGACCCACACTACTAGGGGCAGTGCCATGCAGAATGCCCAGAGATATAATGTGCTGTCTAGTGACCCACACTACTAGGGGCAGTGCCATGGAGAGTGTCTAGAGATATAATGTGCTGCCTAGAGACCCACACTACTACGGCAGTGCCATGGAGAGTGCCCAGAGATATAATGTGCTGCCTAGAGACCCATACTATTAAGGGCAGTGCCATGGAGAGTGCCCAGAGATATGTGCTGCCTAGAGACCCACACTACTAGGGGCAGTGCCATGGAGAGTGCCCAGAGATCTAATGTGCTGCCTAGAGACCCACACTACTAGGGGCAGTGCCATGGAGAGTGTCTAGAGATATAATGTGCTGCCTAGAGACCCACACTACTACGGCAGTGCCATGGAGAGTGCCCAGAGATATAATGTGCTGCCTAGAGACCCACACTACTAGGGGCAGTGCCATGGAGAGTGCCCAGAGATCTAATGTGCTGCCTAGAGACCCACACTACTAGGGGCAGTGCCATGGAGAGTGCCCAGAGATATAATGTGCTGCCTAGAGACCCACACTACTAGGGGCAGTGCCATAGGGAATGCCCAGAGATCTAATGTGCTGCCTAGAGACCCACACTACTAGGGGCAGTGCCATGGAGAGTGCCCAGAGATCTTATGTGCTTCCTAGAGACTCACACTACTAGGGGCAGTGCCATAGAGAATGCCCAGAGATCTAATGTGCTGCCTAGAGACCCACACTACTAGGGGCAGTGCCATAGGGCATGCTGTGCTGTCTAGAGACCCAGACTACTAAGAATAGTGCCATGGAGAGTGTCCAGAGATATAATGTGCTGTCTAGAGACCCACACTACTAGGGGAAGTGCTGTAGAGAGTGCTGGGATTACTAGAGACCCACACTACTAGGGGCAGTGCTGTAGAGACTGCTGTGATGACTAGAGACCCACACTACTAGATGCAGTGCTGTAGAGACTGCTGGGATTACTAGAGACCCACACTACTAGGGGCAGTGCTGTAGAGAGTGCTGGGATTACTAGAGACCCACACTACTAGGGGCAGTGCTGTAGAGAGTGCTGGGATTACTAGAGACCCACACTACTAGGAGCAGTGCTGTAGAGAGTGCTGGGATGACTAGAGACCCACACTACTAGGGGCAGTGCTGTAGAGAGTGCTGTGATGACTAGAGACCCACACTACTAGGGGCAGTGCTGTAGAGAGTGCTGTGATGACTAGAGACCCACACTACTAGGGGCAGTGCTGTAGAGAGTGCTGTGATGACTAGAGACCCACACTACTAGGGGCAGTGCTGTAGAGAGTGCTGTGATGACTAGAGACCCACACTACTAGGGGCAGTGCTGTAGAGAGTGCTGGGATGACTAGAGACCCACACTACTAGGGGCAGTGCTGTAGAGAGTGCTGGGATGACTAGAGACCCACACTACTAGGGGCAGTGCTGTAGAGAGTGCTGTGATGACTAGAGACCCACACTACTAGGGGCAGTGCTGTAGAGAGTGCTGGGATGACTAGAGACCCACACTACTAGGGGCAGTGCTGTAGAGAGTGCTGTGATGACTAGAGACCCACACTAATAGGGGCAGTGCTGTAGAGAGTGCTGTGATGACTAGAGACCCACACTACTAGGGGCAGTGCTGTAGAGAGTGCTGTGATGACTAGAGACCCACACTACTAGGGGCAGTGCTGTAGAGAGTGCTGGGATGACTAGAGACCCACACTAGTAGGGGCAGTGCTGTAGAGAGTGCTGGGATGACTAGAGACCCACACTACTAGGGGCAGTGCTGTAGAGAGTGCTGTGATGACTAGAGACCCACACTACTAGGGGCAGTGCTGTAGAGAGTGCTGTGATGACTAGAGACCCACACTACTAGGGGCAGTGCTGTAGAGAGTGCTGTGATGACTAGAGACCCACACTACTAGGGGCAGTGCTGTAGAGAGTGCTGTGATGACTAGAGACCCACACTACTAGGGGCAGTGCTTTAGAGAGTGCTGTGATGACTAGAGACCCACAATACTAGGGGCAGTGCTGTAGAGAGTGCTGGGATGACTAGAGACCCACACTACTAGGGGCAGTGCTGTAGAGAGTGCTGGGATGACTAGAGACCCACACTACTAGGGGCAGTGCTGTAGAGAGTGCTGGGATGACTAGAGACCCACACTACTAGGGGCAGTGCTGTAGAGAGTGCTGGGATGACTAGAGACCCACACTACTAGGGGCAGTGCTGTAGAGAGTGCTGTGATGACTAGAGACCCACACTACTAGGGGCAGTGCTGTAGAGAGTGCTGTGATGACTAGAGACCCACACTACTAGGGGCAGTGCTGTAGAGAGTGCTGGGATGACTAGAGACCCACACTACTAGGGGCAGTGCTGTAGAGAGTGCTGGGATGACTAGAGACCCACACTACTAGGGGCAGTGCTGTAGAGAGTGCTGGGATGACTAGAGACCCACACTACTAGGGGCAGTGCTGTAGAGAGTGCTGTGATGACTAGAGACCCACACTACTAGGGGCAGTGCTGTAGAGAGTGCTGGGATGACTAGAGACCCACACTACTAGGGGCAGTGCTGTAGAGAGTGCTGGGATGACTAGAGACCCACACTACTAGGGGCAGTGCTGTAGAGAGTGCTGGGATGACTAGAGACCCACACTACTAGGGGCAGTGCTGTAGAGAGTGCTGGGATGACTAGAGACCCACACTACTAGGGGCAGTGCTGTAGAGAGTGCTGTGTTGACTAGAGACCCACACTACTAGGGGCAGTGCTGTAGAGAGTGCTGTGTTGACTAGAGACCCACACTACTAGGGGCAGTGCTGTAGAGAGTGCTGTGATGACTAGAGACCCACACTACTAGGGGCAGTGCTGTAGAGAGTGCTGTGATGACTAGAGACCCACACTACTAGGGGCAGTGCTGTAGAGAGTGCTGTGATGACTAGAGACCCACACTACTAGGGGCAGTGCTGTAGAGAGTGAACACAATATTGTTGACAGATCCCGCTGTGCCAGTTATGGGATGTGTAGATGGAAAGAACTCCCTGCAAAGGGTTTCAGGTGTTTTATTGCGATACATTATGTTATTCTAACAATTAGACAGAAATCAGGTTCTTTTGGGGAGGCAGTATCATTATTAATAAGATATGAAAAATACAAACAAATTGACCTAAATACACAGAAAAATAGCCAGACTGACTAATACAAGGGCAGGTGCAAATACCAGCGACCAACAGGATGCACAGAGGCCTCAATGTTATAGGAGGAAGTCTGTGCAGGTGCAGAATACCAGTGAACACACAGCTCGCCTATCATCCATGAACAGGGTGGTTGTTGCACACAGATACGGCTCTAGTCTTTTTCTTTATGCATTTTTATTTAATTTTTTTGCTTTTTAAATGCAGTGTAATATATTTTACTGCAGGTGAAACATCCAAAAACTAAAAAGTTTACAAGCACTGCCATAAAAACATGTAAGGCCTCCCTCACATCGCGAGGTGCCTCAGAGACCCAGATACGTCAGGAAAATGACATGCCGACGGGCTCGGATAGACACGGGCCTCATTCATTTTTTATTGATCCTGTGTAGTCAGCTAGTGACTACATTTGGGCCATTCTTCCAACGGATCCGCTTGCAAGCCGCGTTTCTAGTCAAAATGTTATATGCTCTGGAAATGACCTGAACGTAGTCACTAGCTGACTACACTCGGCCCTTGAAATGAATGGGGCCTGGGGTCTGAGCACAGATATGATGACATATCATTTTGACAGTTTCCTGACGTATACATGTCTTGGAGGCACAATCTTGATGTGAACTTAGCCTTAAAGGGGTACTCCGCTGCTCAGCATTTGGAACAAACTGTAGCCGGCGCCGGGAGCTCGTGACGCCATAGCCCCGCCCCCTCATGACATCACGCACTGCCCCCTTGATGCAAGTCTATGGGAGGGGGCGTGACAGCTGTCACCCCTTTAATGCTAAAAACCTCACCATGTAAACCCAGTCATAAGGCTGCTCATCTGTGTTTTGCACATTTAGGACCTCCCTTATATAACTTGTGGCCGGTCTCTGTCCTGGTGCCAGTACCTCCCTTTCTAGCAGTTCAGATACCTTCACACTGAGTAAATCATTTTAAAGGAGTACTATCGTGCAGGACAATTTATCCACAATCCAAAGGAAAAGGGATAAGTGTCTGATCGCAGGGGGTCCGACCGCAAAGCAGCGGCCAACATGCCCCCCCTCCATGTATCTCTATGGGTGAGCCAGGCATACAGCGTTCGGGTATCTCTGGCTCTGCCATAGAGATACATGAAGTGTGGGGGGTTGACACACTCTGTCTGTGGGGAGAGCAAGAGTGCAGTGCAGGAGATCACAGGGGTCCCAGAGTTCGGCCCTCCAACAACCCCCTGCCCACCCCCGTGATTAGACATTTTAATCTTTCACACACTATGGAAAAATAAAAAAATCAGTGTGGAGTTTGTCTGCAGTCAGTTTATGTTGCTGATATACTTTGTTGCAAATTTTCTCTACAGGCTTTAGTAGGAACATTTACAGGGGGGAATGTATGGTTGGTTGTGCCATGTTTTTTGAGGTGCTGATTTGTTGCACAATTGTTGCGGTTTAGAAATGTTTCTTAGCGACTTTTGCTTTAGATGCTTTTTCTGAAATTGTGTAGCTATTTTACGGCTGGTTAACTTTTCAGTGGTCATGAATTTATCATGTGTGGCTTGTTGCAAAGCCCTCAATTCGTCGCACATCTACACCAGCCCAGACCTGGTGGGCAAAAAAGTTGCCAAGGAGAACCCATACAAAGTAAAGTCATAAAAAAAAAATAAAAAAATAAAAAAAGTACTACCGTGTTTCTCCGAAAATAAGACCGGGTCTTATATTAATTTTAGTCACAAAAAACACACTAGGGCTTATTTTCAGGGTAGGGCTTATTTATTTACGGTACCTTATGTACATTGAACAACATGGCGGTTCCACGGTATTTACACCCCCCCCCCATTATCATCATGTGAGGGGCGCAGCTCTGCCCCCCAACGTCCCTTTCCCCCCCCCCCCGCCGGTTTATCAGCCCAGTGCTTCACCCCACATCGGGGTACTAATCGTTTGTCACCCGCGAGCGCAGCTTCTCTTCCCCCCCCCCCTGCCAAATAATTATCAGCCGCTCCGTTGTACTTTGTATTCCTGTGCCCGGGCTGCAAATATTAGAAAACAAACTTTAACTTGCCTTCATCCTCCGTTCCCCCGTTGCTAAGGAACCGGCCTCACTGTTCTCCGCTGTTCTCGCTGCTTCCTGGTGTTGGGACGTCACAGAGCCTTCAGCCTATCACCGGCCACAGGGATGTCCCACCTTTGCCGATGATAGGCTGAGCCGACTGTCATGTAAGAAGCCGGCCTGATTCTTACATCACAGTGGGCTTAGCCTATCATCGGCCGAGGCGGGACATCGCTGCGGCCGGTGATAGGCTGAAGGCTCTGTGACGTTCCCATCCCCAGGACCGCAGCGAGAACAGCGGAGAACAGTGAGGCCGGTTCCTTAGCAATGGGGGAACGGAGGATGAAGGTAAGTTAAAGTTTGTTTTTTAATATTTGCAGCCTGGGCATTGTCTAGGTCAGTGGTCTTCAACCTGCGGACCTCCCAGATGTTGCAAACATTTGCAACATCTGGAGGTCCGCAGGTTGGAGACCACTGGCCTAGGTCTTATTTTCGGGGTAGGGCTTATATTGTAGCCCACCCTGATAATCCAACTAGGGCCTATTTTCGGGGAAACACGGTAGCACCATTTTAATCACACGCTATGCAACTATTTAGTAAATTGCACATACACATTACTATCACACAAGGTGTATCAAAATCGTTCACCCACACCCCACTTAAGAAATTCGCCCCCACAGTGTTGCAGGTTTTGCGTGGATCCGCAGCTAAATTCACATATGGATTTTAAGTACAGTAATTTTTTTTATTTTAACATTCACATTTTCTGCATGATTTTGTGTAGATTTATCATAATCTGCAATAGGCCTGCACTGTATCGAGTCGAGATTATTGCGAATTGCGATATTTCAATTTTGGCCTTGGCAAAATCAGGTGATCAGCGGCTCACATGAAGGCTCGGCCCGGCTTCCCACATCGCTGCAGCGTCTACGGCGGTCCAGATGAATGGCACAGGCACGCTCCCTACCAACAGTGCCTCGGACTGAGGGGGGGGGGAAGTGACTTGATCACTTCCTGCCAGCTCTCTATGGTGAAGTGAAGCCGTGTGGGAGGTAGTAACTAAGGGAGGAAATAAAAAAAATGGATCTATATTCTCCGAATTGCTAAGTGCAGAAAATCGCAGGAACACTGTTTCTGTTTACAAGACCCATTTAAAGAACTTTACTACCAAATATGTATGTTTAGACGGATTGCACCTAGTCATCCTAGTTGCTTGGGTAGGGATGTTTGTTAACCATCATGAGTTTTCTGAGAATTGCACAATTGGTGTTCAGCTGCTCTGTGTAGGTAGCCTTTGGCTGTTTGGGCATGCTGGGAGTTGTAGTTCTACAACAGTTGGAGACACTGTTTGGAAAAACACTGTTCACACGCTATTACTGGCAGCGGGTTGCCCGCTGCGGGAATCCTGCTGCGAGTTACGCTACCATTGATTTAAGTGGGTCCACAGACAGTCCGCAATAGTGTCAGATTTGTGGACTGTCCGCGGACCCATCCAAATGAATGGTAGCGTAACTCACAGTGAGTTTCCCACAGCAGGCAACCCGCTGCCAGTAATAGCGCGTGAACGCACCCTAAGGTGGAAGATGGCCACAGTTTAATAGAATTGAAGCATTCTTGCAAAGCATGATGCAAGTTTGTTATAGTCTATATGTGTAGGTAACTTGAAAGCCAGTTTTTTTGTTTGTGACCATTTTTATTTCCAACCAGAGTGCCTCCGGCTGTTGCAAAACTAGAACTCCCAGCATGCCTTAGGTTGTCTGGGCATGCTTGGAGTTGTAGTTTTGCAACAGCTGAAGGCACACCAATTGGCAAACACTTTTCTAGACTCTGTGGGAATAGCTCGTTTTTCCTGCACTGATACACTAAGGGTGGGTTCACACTATGTTTTCTCCCATACGGGAGCGCATACGGCAGGGGGGAGCTAAAACCTCGCGCTCCCGTATGCCTTCGTATGCGCTCCCGTATGTCATTCATTTCAATGAGCCGACCGGAGTGAAACGTTCGGTCCGGTCGGCTCATTTTTGCGCCGTATGCGCTTTTACAACCGGACCTAAAACTGTGGTCAACCACGGTTTGAGGTCCGGTCGTAAAAGCGCATACGGCGCAAAAATGAGCCGACCGGACCGAACGTTTCACTCCGGCCGGCTCATTGAAATGAATGACATACGGGAGCACATAGAAAGGTATACGGGAGCGCAAGGTTTTAGCTCCCCCCTGCCGTATGCGCTCCCGTATGGGAAAAACGTAGTGTGAACCCAGCCTAACAAACTGTTTTTCAAAGGGTGTGGTTAAAATTTGGCATTCGCATGTAGTTTTGAAAATGTTGATTATTGAGATTTTAAATGGGCACTGTCAGATACAAAAACTTTTGATATGTTTTACATCTTGGCAAAACATTAACCTTTCTAATATACTTCATAAGAAAATGTATTTTCCGGTTTATAGAAATCATGTCTTATAAAATCATGGCTTTGTCCAAGCTGGAGCACAGGCATAGACAAAGTGCAGTAAGTGAGGGTGGGCTAGTACTCCTCTGTACTCTCTCCTGTCTGATAGCACTCCTCTGTGCTCTCTCCTGTCTGATAGTACTGCCCTGTGCTCTCTCCTGTATGATAGTACTCCTCTGTACTCTCTCCTGTCTGATAGAACTCCTCTGTGCTCTCTCCTGTCTGATAGGACTCCCCCGTGCTCTCTCCTGTCTGATAGGACTCCTCTGTGCTCTCTCCTGTCTGATAGCACTCCTCTGTGCTCTCTCCTGTCTGATAGCACTCCTCTGTGCTCTCTCCTGTCTGATAGCACTCCTCTGTGCTCTCTCCTGTCGGATAGCACTCCTCTGTGCTCTCTCCTGTCGGATAGCACTCCTCTGTGCTCTCTCCTGTCGGATAGCACTCCTCTGTGCTCTCTCCTGTCCTATCAGGTAGAAGAGTGTTAGCCCACCCTCCCATACTGAACTTTGTACATGTCTGTGCTTCAGCTTGGACAAAGCGATGATTTTATAAGCCCTGATTTCTATGAAGTATAAAAGCATAATATTTTCTTATGAAGTATATTAGAAAGGTTAATGTTTTGCCAAGATGTACAACATAGAAAAAGTTTTTTTATCGGACAGTGCCCTGTTCTTCAGGAGAGGTGATAGGTCCTCTTTAACCTGTGGGGGAAAAAGGGTGTACCTGTATGCCCTGGTCCGCTCCCCTGCTATGACGCTGGGATCATGGGCGGACCCGGCGTCATAGCTGGGTGATAGCCGCCAGGACCCGTGTCTAATGCTGGACATCACCAATCGTGGTGATGCCCCGCATTAACCCTTTAGACACGGGGATCAAAGTTAATCGCCGCGTCGAAAGTGAAAGTATAAGTATCCCGACAGCTCAGTCGGGCTGTTCAGGACTGCCGCAGTGAAATTGCGGCATCCCGAACAGCTGAGAGGACGGGGGAGGGGTCCCTACCTGCTTCCTTTCTGTCCGATCGGTGATCTGCTGCTCCATGGCTGCTCAGCAGGCTGGAGTAGCAGAGCGCCGATAACACTGAGCAGTGCTATGCTATTTCATGTAATAGTTCCCTAAGGGGACTAAAAAATGGTGTAAAAAAAATTAAAATAAAAAAAAAGTTCAATGTGATTTAACCCCTTCCCTAATAAAGGTTTGAATCGCCCCCTTTTCCCATTTAAAAAATAAATAAAAATATGTAAACAAAAATAAACATAATCATATCGCCGCGTGTGTAAATTTCCAAAATATAACGTTAATTAAACTGCATGGTCAATGGCGTATACGTAAAAAAAAATCCAAAGTCCAAAATTTTATATTTTTGGTAGTTTTGTATACCCTAAAATAACTAATAAAAAAGTGATCAAAAAGTCTGATCAAAACAAAAATGGTACCGATAATATCTTCAGATCACATTGCAAAAAAGGAGCCCTCATACATCCCCATATATGGAAAAATAAAAAAGTAATAGGGGTCAGAAGACGACAATTAGAAACATACAAATTTTAGTACATTTAGTACAGTATCCTTGCAGCCCTATGGACTTACAGAATAAAGATAAGGTTATTTTTGCTGAAAAGTGGGCTGCTTAGAATTGGAAGCCCGCAAAATTGCAAATATTTTTTTTCTGGTTTTGCTGTAGATTTTGTGGTGAAATGATTGATGTCATTACAAAGTAAAATTGGTGGCGCAAAAAAAGCCCTCATATGGGCCTGTAGGTGGAAAATTTAAAGCGTTATGAGTTTTAGAAGGTGAGGAGGAAAAAACTAAAGTGCTAAAATGGCTAATGGCACGGTCCTTAAGGGGTTAAAGGAGTAGTCTAGTCAAAAGTATCTTCAGTCCTTGGTGCCCGGGCTGCAAAAAAACGAAACAAACATTAACTCAACTTCCTCCGTTCCTCCGCTACAGCGGTTCGGTCCTCCGGTCCGGTCTTCTTTCTTCTTACGTATGCACGATCGCCATACTGCAGTCAGCATATCGCCGTCCACAGCAATGTCCCACTTTGGCCGGTGATAGGATGAGCACAGTGTCATGTAAGGAGCCTGGACCCTGCCTTCTCCTTGCTGCCCTGGCTCTTTACATAACACTACACTCAGTCTATCACCGGCCAAGGTGGGACATCGCTGCGATACGCTGACCACAGTGTGACGATCCGTCCACACAGAAGAAGGAAGACCGGACCAAACAGCTGTAGTTGCGCAATGGGAGAATGGAGGAAGGGGAGTTAATGTTTGTTTTTTGTTTTTTTGCAGCCCGGACTAGACTACTTCCTTGAGGAGCATGGTATGGATGTGGCTTTGTGGTGGCAGGGGATGGGTGAGAATATTTATTGAACACCCAGAGGTAAGTTGGTTCCTTTAAATGCAGAAGGCTGTGTATTGTTTCCCTGAGGATGCCACTTACTACACCTGCAGCTGATGTCTACTTCTACGTTCTTTTACCATACACAGTATATTAGATAGCTGCAGTTTTGTGTCTATTTCCTATGTGTACCATCTGCCTGTTAAAGGGCTTCTTTAATTTTGCCCTTGTGGGCTGAAGCGATCAGAGGTGAAGCAGCTTATTGAAGGGATAATTTGTGTATTCTGAGGATGCTGATGTTTCCAATTATATCATGCCTTAAAGTCATTGTGAGAACATGTATTATTCACTACAGGAATAACGGATTCTAGTATGTTTCAGGTAGTTGCATCATATTTAGCTGGTAATATTGGTCATCGTCCCATAGGATAATCTAGGGCTCGGTTTAGAGCCTCCATTGCAGATTCCACACAGTGCTGTTTTCCCAGTAAAATGACAGACACCATAACAGGATGTTAAAAACCCTATAATAGTCTGATGGGTCCATTGGGTGCGGTTGGTGTCTGTTGTGTGATGGATATGGCATGCCATTATTTTCAGTCTTTTGTGCCATGTGTGATGTGGAGGCGATCCACTGTTGAAGTAGCTGGAGGGCTTACTTCTTCATCCATGGCTGCCATGGATCTGTATTTGATTGAGCCTGCCCGGAGCATTTGTGGGGTGAGGAGGAAAAAAAAACAAAGTGCTAAACTAAATAAATAAATTAATAATAAGACCTTATTTACATGCTATTTTTATTAAAACTATTTTGGGGATCATCATGAAGGACAAGTAGATTGTGCTCCATTTTAGTCCCTTGGACAAGTAAATTTCCACACCCCTGTAGACCCTCAACATCAAGGTAAAAAGTGAACTAAGCTTTGCTTACTGGCTTATAGAGAAGGTTGCAGAGTGGGGGGACCCCCATCCTCCCATGAAGTTTATGGGGTACTCCGGCGCTAAGACATCTTATCCCCCGTAATCTTCCACACGGCACCCTGTTAGAATCAGCCCCCGGAGCGTGCTCGCTCCGGGTTGATTACTGGCGATCACGCGGACGGAGCATAGGGACGTCACGCTCCACCCCCTCAATGCAAGCCTATGGAGGGGGCGTGTCACGCCCCCTCCATAGGCTTGCATTGAGGGGGCGGGGCGTTACGTCACACGGGGGGCGGAGCTGTGACATCACTATGCTCCGTGCCCGTGATCGCCAGTGATCAGGCCCGGAGCGAGCACGCTCTGGGGGCCGATTCTAACAGGGTGCGGCGTGGAAGATCACGGGGGTCCCCAGCAGCAGGACCCCTGCGATCAGGCATCTTATCCCCTATTCTTTGGATAGGGGATAAGATGTGTTAGCGCCGGCGTACCCGTTCAATAGTCTGTTATCCATATGTGTATCTATGATGATCCCCTCAACTGGTCAGAAAAGTTGTACATTTCACAGCGTATAGTATATAGGATTTTTTCAGTTATCTTGAAGTGTATGTTCTATAATGTAACAAGACTGTGTGTAAAATACTGTAATTGGTCAGCAACAAATCTCCTTGGATTTCTGCTGGCTGAAAAATTAGAATATCGTTCAAAAGTCCATTGTATTTCAATTAATACAATTTAAAAGGAAATGAACCATGAAGTGCTCCAAAATCTCCTGGTAGACAGATGCGTTGACCCTGGACTTAATGAAGCCCAGTGGACCAACACCAGCAGATGACATGGTTCCCCAAATGATAGTAATTGGGTGGCCGGGGTATTCTCGTATATTCGTTTCACCTTTTAAGTTGCATTACTGAAATAAATTAACTTTGCACAATATTAAAATGTTTCCAGTTTCACCTGATTTTAGTTGCAGTGATAACGTAGAGCTTATAATTCAACAGAAATAAATATATGACACGTTTCCTTCTTTTCTTAGGTTTCCTTTTATGGACTTTTTGGAATGTATCATTAGTGTAAGGTTAAAGACTTACCCAGAACGCACCAGTACAGCCCTGGTAAGCTGAACAGCAATTGCTTGTATTGTCTCCCACCCCTTTTGTGTAACATCTGTGCACGGACTCTGTGTTTTAGCTTATGAATCAAGGACACCAATGTCAAGGAGAATGTCTGTCTGTCCAGGCACAGTGTACTCTCCCGTGCATATGTTCCTGCTGGTACTTGTAGTGTTGTAGGGCTGCTTTATGCAACCCTGCTTTATGCCTATTAGGTTTCATCATATATATTGTTTTATAATTATGTGCCTGCTCTGTGTTGTGTTGAAATACAAATTTGACCTTTATTTGGCACTATCATAACAGATTCAGATTCAAAACAAAAGCTAAAAACATAATTCTAAATAGGGGGACAAGGGGAAAATGTATTTTTGTTTATTGATCATTTATTTATATTCCTATTTTTTTTTTTTTTTACTGTCCCATTAGGGGACTTGACACAGATCTGTACTGCTATGTATTGAAGGTGTCAGTGTTACACTGACAGGCATAGCGGATCACACTCTGCCTCGGGCAGCTGTGGAGTAGAAAACTGTATATGGCAACCGTATAGCAAAATCGTGATGTGAATGCATCCTTAGACTCCCTCACTGAAATAAATGGAGTGCAGTTGTTAAATCAACAGTATGTCATTTTATGTTGCATATTTTTTTCCAGATACTTTTCCCACACACTCTTTTTTTTTCGGTAGCATGTGGAGGAGCTTTATTAAAATCTTATCCACTTTGCTGTTACCATAAGACAGGGCTTGACTGTCAGGTTTTAATCAATAATGATTGACCATCTTTTGAATAAACAAAGTTTTAGTGGCCTCCGCCTCTGTTCCTGCACTGATCCCCCTGTTTTGCTTGCGGTTAGTGCTCCGCAGCCAATCAGCGGCCTTGTCGGTGACACTCTGTACTCAGGAGGGGAGAGTAATGACTGTGACATGGGGAAGATGAGGGGACAGTAATAACTCACACGGGGAGATATGAGTGTGACACACTAGGGGGGGGGGAGTTGAGGAGACACTAATGACTATGACAAAGGGAGAGATGAGGGGACACTAATGATTGTGACACAGGGAGAGATCAGGGAACAGTAATGAGTGTGATACCCAAGGGAAAGATAAGGTGACAGGTAACGACTATGACATACGGGGGAAATATGAGGGGACACTAATGACTGATCAAATGATGTCAATGTCCTGTTGCATGATGTCATGTTACATTACATGCGGCATCTTGGCTTCTAAATTTTTATTTTTCATGGCTCCTAGATTCTTAACAAATTGGTCAAGTCCTACCATAAGACACTAAAGTTTTGGCAGAAAATCTGCAGTGTATCTGCCATGTGTTAATGCTGGGGACAGCTAAAGTTGTTACTCAAGAGGGAAGATTATTTAGGGCCTATTGCCTCTCCTGACTTGTCTGTGTTAGTAAATACTTCTATAATTCTGGAACATCTTTTCTTTCATTTATCTCTTGTGTTGTTCTATTATTCCTTTTAATAAGTTTTGATTAACCATCCCTTAGAGGAAACGTGACGTATATGTATATTGTGGGGTTCCATGATCACCTTGTCTCCCGGCACAGTGATTAGAACAAGCAGGCTGCTGTCAGCCTGGACCTCATGGATAATGGTAAACACCAGTGATCATTCTGATAACCTTTAAAGGGGTACTCTGGTGCAAAACATCTTATCCCCTATCAAAAGGATAGGGGATAAGATGTTAGATCGTGGGGATCCCTGCTGGGGACCCCCGCGATCTTCAGGCCGGCAGCAGCGACTTCTGGAGCACAAGAGCGTGGAGCTTCAGTGTTCGTGACGTCACGCCACGGCCTCTCCATTCATATCTATGGGAGGGGGCGTAGCAGTCATGCCTCCTCCTATAGACCTGAAGGGAGGGGGCACAGCGGCTGTAGTTGCCAGTCATCCAGCACAGAGTGGAGTTCGCTCGGTGCACAGATGACTGGGGGCCATGCCGGCGATCACGGGGGCCCCAGCGGCGGGATCCCTGTGATCTAACATCTTATCCCCTATCCTTTTGATAGAGGATAAGATGTTTTGCGCCATAGTACCCCTTTAAATGCTGTTATCAATACTAATCACAGCATCTAAAGCATTAGAGGAGTAGTCTAGTGAAAAGTATCTTCAGTCCGTTGTGCTCTGCCTATGAACACAGCACATTTGTATGTATTATCCTGCAGACCCATTAGAGAAACAAAAAAGCATTCAGTAGAGTCGTGTACGACTGCAGCTATGTTGTGCTATATTCCATAAGCTGCCCATGACACTTATGGTAGTGTTACTTTATAGCAGTGCACACATTTTCCACTGGCTTCTTATTTGGGCTAGCATTTTGTCATTTTAAATATATATATTTAGTTTAGTTTTAATATAGGGCATAATTAACAGTATTTGTTGCCTAGGGGAAAATTGAGATTTAAGTCCATCAGAACTGACTTTAGAAATACGTGCCAGTAGCCTCCTTCTCAAAAGAGACCTTTTAATATCCTGTTTAAAAGAATAGCCACACTTTACCCCTAATGTGAATTATGGAAGCCATTATTGGCTTGGGATAGACCAGTTACATATGGTTTCTGCAGTGGATTTAAAAAAAAAAAATTACTTAAAGAGGTACTCCACTGGAAAACATTTTCTTTCAAATCAACTGGTGCCAGAAAGTAGTGCTGGGCGGTATGAGCTAAAATTGATATCACAGATTTTTTTTGAATTATGGCGGTATCACGGTATTACCGCTCTCCTACAACCCCCCCCAGTGTTAGCTACACATGTCATCCCCGACTCTCCCGCACTCACCCCGCCTCCTCACGGGTCTCACCGGCTGATGTCGGCCAGCAGCTGCTTTTCATGGAGGGAGGGAGAATTCTAGTATACCGCCGGAGAGGGAGCGTCTTACACGGAGAGGGGCGCCGGTTACAGGATTCTCCGCTCATCATGCACCGAGTAACAAGCGTGTGCCTGGCTTCCTGTAATGCCCGTACACTCTGAAAACTGCCTCTATGGTTCTGGAGGACTGTCAATACTCCAGAACCATAGATATAGTTTCCAGAGTGTACGGGCATGACTGGAAGCTGGGCACACGCTTGTTACTTGCTACGGACCCTCTGCTCATGGTCCGGGAAAGGAGAGGTCTCCGCTGGCTGGGCTCTATAATTAATTCGGAGGGTGGGGGAGAGCCCGACCGGTATTGCGGTATGGGCAAAAATCCATACCGTGGGGGGGAAAAAAAAAACGGTATCCCATATGAACCGGTATACCGCCCAGTCCTACCAGAAAGTTAAACAGATTTGTAAATTACGTCTATTAAAAAAATCTTAATCCTTCCAGTACTTATCAGCTGCTGTATACAACAGAGGAAGTTATTTTATTTTTACTTTCTGCCTGACCACAGTGCTCTCTGCTGACACCTCTGTCCATTTGAGGAACTCTCCAGAGTAGGAGAAAATGCCCATAGCAAACCTCTCCTGCTCCAGACAGTTCCTAAAATGGATCGAGGTGTCAGCAGAGAGCACTGTGGTCAGACAGAAAAATTCAAAAAGATGATATTATATTATACAGCAGCTGATAAGTACTGGAAGGATTATCATCTTTTTGAATTTTTCTGTCTGACCACAGTGCTCTCTGCTGACACCTCGATCCATTTTAGGAACTGTCTGGAGCAGGAGAGGTTTGCTATGGGCATTTTCTCCTACTCTGGACAGTTCCTCAAATGGACAGAGGTGTCAGCAGAGAGCACTGTGGTCAGGCAGAAAGTAAAAAGAAAAAAACTTCCTCTGTTGTATACAGCAGCTGATAAGTACTGGAAGAATTAAGATTTTTTATAGAAGTAATTTACAAATCTGTTTAACTTTCTGGCACCAGTTAATTTAAAAGAAAATGTTTTCCAGTGGAGTACCCCTTTAAAAAATAAACAGACAAAAAATAAAAAAAAACACACCCAAATACAATGTTGATAAATAGAGAAACACAGAGTGGGACAAGAACCATTTGGCCTGTCTAGTCTGCACAATAAATATGTCAGCATTTTATTCCAGTGGCATAAACATACAGTGGGGATCAAAAGTTTGGGCACCCCAGGTAAAATTGTATTAATGTGCATAAAGAAGCCAAGGAAAGAGGGAAAAATCTCCAAAAGGCATCAAATTACAGATTAGACATTCTTATAATATGTCAACAAAAGTTAGATTTTATTTACATCATTTACACTTTAAAAAAAACAGAAAACAAAAAAATGGCATCTGCAAAAGTTTGGGCACCCTGCAGAGTTAATATCTTGTACTGCCCCCTTTGGCAAGTATCACAGCTTGTAAACGCTTTTTGTAACCAGCCAAGAGTCTTTCAATTCCTGTTTGAGGTATCTTTGCCCATTCTTCCTTACAAACGTCTTCCAGTTCTTTGAGATTTCTGGGCTGTCTGTCACGCACTGCTCTTTTAAGGTCTATCCATAGATTTTCAATTATGTTGAGGTCAGGAGATTGTGAAGGCCATGGTAAAACCTTCAGTTTACGCCTCTTGATATAATCCCCTGTGGATTTCGAGGTGTGTTTAGGATCATTGTCCATTTGTAGAAGCCATCCTCTCTTTAACTTCACCTTTTCCACAGATGGCATCAAGTTAGCATCCAAAATTTGCTGAAATTTAATTGAATCCATTTTTCCTTCTACTCATGAGATGTTCCCTGTGCCATTGGCTGCAATACAACCCCAAATCATGATTGATCCACCCCCATGCTTAACAGTTGGACAGAGGTTCTTTTCATTAAATTCTGTTCCCCTTCTTCTCCAAACGTACCTTTGCTCATTCTGGCCAAAAAGTTCAATTTTAACCTCATCCGTCCACAGAACTTTTTTCCAAAATGCATCAGGCTTGTCTATATGTTCATTTGCAAAGTTCAAACGCTGATTTTTGTGATGAGGACGTAGAAGAGGTTTTCTTCTGATGACTCTTCCATGAAGATATCTTCCATATTTGTACAAGTATCTCTTTATAGGGGAATAGTGTACCACAACTCCAGTGTCTGCCAGATCTTTCCGGAGGGATTGTGCAGTCAAACGTTGGTTTTGAATTGTTTTTCTCACAATCCTGCGAGCTGTTCTGTCTGATATTTTTCTCGGTCTTCCAGATCTTGCTTTAACTTCCATTGTTCCTGATGACTGCCATTTCTTAATTACATTCTGGACAGAGGATATTGACATCTGAAAACATTTTGCTATCTTCTTATAGCCTTCTCCAGCTTTGTGAGTGTCAACTATTTTCAGTTTCAGATTTCTAGACAACTGCTTAGAAGAACCCATGGTGCTGATTGTTGGGGCAATCCATGACAGCACCCATGGTGCTGATTGTTGAGAACAATCCATGACACTGGCAGGTCTCAGCTTTGCAAAGGGGGCAGTGCATGCTGTAAATTCTGCAGGGTGCCCAAACTTTTGCAGAAGCCATTTTTTTGTTTTCTGTTATTTTCAAAGTGTAAATGATGGAAATAATCTATCTTTTGTTGACATATTATAAGAATGTCTAATCTGTAATTTGATGCCTTTTGGAGATTTTTTCATCTTTCCTTGGCTTCTTTATGCACATTAATAAAAATTTTTACCTGGGGTGCCAAAACTTTTGATCCCCAATGTAGGTGATATCCAGTGGTGAAAAACGTAACCCCTATCCTAAAGATAGGGGATGAGTTTCAGATCGCGGGGGTACGACCGCTGGGGCCCCCGTGATCTCCTGTACGGGGCCCCGGCTCGCTGGCCAGAGCGCGTGTTGACCACTGCACGAAGCGGCGGCCGATGCCCCCCCCCTCAATACAACTCTGTGGCAGAGCCGGAGCGCTGCCTTCGTCAATCTCCGGCTCTGCCATAGAGTTGTATTGAGGGGGGCATGTCGGCCGCCGCTTCGTGCGGTGGTCAACACGCGTTATTGGCCAGTGAGCCGGGGGCCCCATACAGGAGATCGCAGGGGGCCCCAGCGGTCGTACCCCCGCAATCTGAAACTTATCCCCTATCCTTAGGATAGGGAATAGGTTTTTCACCACTGGACTACTCCTTTAAGCTGATGCCCTGCAGCTGCACAGAAGTCAAATACATTTAGTCAAAATACCAAAATGTGGAGATAGCCGGAGGGTTTACCTCTTCAACCATGGCTGCCGTGGATCTGCATTTGATTGAACCTGCCTGGCTCAACCAAATGAGCACAGATCAATGGAGTTCAATAGAACTGTGTAAAGTGTAAAAAAAAAAAAAAAAAAAAAAAAAAAAAAAGTTTTATAAAAGTTTTAAAAACACTCAATAAACCCCTTCCATATTAAAAGTTCACATCACCCTCCTTTTCCCATCTTCCACATAAAAAAAACCACATAAACATATTTGGTATTGGCGTGTGTGTGTAATTGTCCTAAATATTAAAATATAACATTTATCCTGTACGGTCAATGGTGGTAGCGTAAAAAAAAAATACCAAACTACAGAATTGCGTTTATAATATATCCCAGAAAAAAGCGATCAAAAGGTCTGATCAATGCCAGAATGGTACCAATACAAAGAGGAGATTATGGAGCAAAAAATTACCCCTCAAACAAATAATAAAATGTTATATATGTCAGAAAATGGCAATTTAAAAAATAATAATAATAAAAATTGTACAAAGTTTAGAAATTTTTTTTTTATTAGTAAAACATCAGGGAAACTAAACAAATTTTGGTATTGCTGCAATCTGCCCGATCTAAAGTATAAAAATATCATGTAAGTTTGACCACAAGGTGAATGACGTAAAAAAACGAGAAAAAAAAAATACAAATTAGCTTTTTTTTTTTCCTTCACTTTCACCTCACAGAGATAGATAGATATCTATCTATGTTTTTTTTGTTTTGTTTCGTAGCATATGTTACGGAAAAATGAAAGGTGCCAATACAAATTATTTTGTGTACCAGGACAAGTGGATGGTCATGAGGGACCAGTAGATTGTGCTCCTTTTTAGTCCCTTGGGCAAGTATTTTTTTTTATTTTTTTTATTTCTACACCCCAGTGTTACTGTCATCAAGGTCGGTACCTATGACCTGATGATAAATACAATCCCTTTTTGTGAAAATGTCGGGGACATGCCCCCTTTTCGGCGGCCACGCTCGGGTTTTCTCAGTAAAATGGAGAGTTGTTTTTTTTTTCAATTCTGGTTCAATTCTGGTGCAAAACATGTCTGGTTTACAATAGTAAATCAGGGCGACTGTGTTATGGGTTAGACGTGTGTTCCGGAGAGGCCATTGAATGACTATTACCAGGCAGGGAGGCTGTGATCTGTTGTGTTGTGTTGCCTGTGAATGAAGCTTTGTGCTTTCTATTACATTGTGTTTCTTGCTTATGTAATGTGTTTAGTGGAGTGAGCCATTGCTTGGTAACTTTCTCAGATTAAAATGGATTAGAATACAATGAGCAGTAATATGTATGCTGATGTACATGGGTGGTGCTAGAACAGCCGCCTACGGCTCTAAAGATCCTCTACTCGGTGCTGTAGTTTCTCCTCTTTGCTGAAGTTTCCTGTTGGCGTCTTGCCAGCTGCTGCTGTTCCAGATACATGTTCTTATATTTTCCAGATACCCATTATAAAGGAGCTTTCTGCAGGACACTGGATATACACGTCTTAATGCTGCAGGTTCTAAGGGCTCTATTTTGTAGCCTGCCAATCTGGCCGCTCTGGCGTGTGTCACAAAGGCTTGTCTGTGTGCGAATAATAGCTGGTGTATTTGTAGAAATGGGTTTTATAGTGCCAGTAATCCTCTTAGCAGAAATAGAAGGAAAGGTAATAATATAATGTTGTCGGCTGCAGCCACAGCTTTGTTAGCCAGTGATAGGACTGTGAGACACGTAGGAACCAAATGAACATGTTTTAGTTGGTTATATGCAGCTGCACTTCTAATGCTTTTTAATGGCTTGTGTTGTGTGACAAATGTCACTAAGACAATCATTTTATATAAAGACATCTCACTGACCCTGTACTGTGGCAAATAGACTAAAATATAACTTTTAATGGAATACCTATAAAATACAGCTAAATCACTGGAAAACTGCTCAAAGAACCACAAAAGATGAAAGCACAAACAGAATCAGACAAACCAAATATACTCCTATAGGACTGATATAGATACAGCAAATAACACAGTCTGTATAAAGATATATGACTGACCAGGTAATAGACGCAGTTCGCATAGACAAGAAAGATAAAAATAAATATGAGTACCGTAATAATGACTAATACGCCCTGTCCCCAATGGCTTAGGTCAGTGGTTCTTAACCTTGTTGGAGGTACTGAACCCCACCAGTTTCTTATGCGCATTCACCGAACCCTTCTTAATTGGAAAAATAAAATATGATTTTTTTCAAATTCAAAACATAGGAGGTATATATTTAAGTATATATTTAATGGTTTTGTTCATTTTGTGCACCTATGTATAAAGAACAAAACCATTAAGACACATTAGGCGCAGGCAGTGTTCCCCCACACATTAGGCGCAGGCAGTGTTCCCCCACACATTAGGCACAGGCAGTGTTCCCCCATAGACATACAGCCTCCAGCCATATACAGTGTATGGCTGGAGGCTGTATGCCTGTGTACTGCCCACTTCAGTGCAACGATCCGGCTATAGCAGTAGGTCCCGGGTCCGGTGGTCGGAGCACCGAAGATGACGTGCTGCTGGTCACTTACCAAGCTGGCCAGCGCGCGTCTTCCTCCTTCTCGATCCTCCGGTCCTCGGCACCTTTGTTTCTATGGGCACTATCTCCCAGCAGCCCCAGCGTTTTTAAACTTAACGCGGGGCCGCAGGGAGTTAATAGTGATGGGGGGGGGGGGGGAATTGCCCCGTCGCTACAGGACGGGCTAACACCAGCTCTGCTCGGGGCCCCGGGCCAGCTCAGGGCCCCAAGCAACTGCTTGGTTTGCCTGTCCTGTTGCGACGGGTCTGGAGTCGGGTGTGTGTGTCTTGACCTGCGACGAACCCGCGAGACTGACTCACCGAACCCCTGGTTAAGAACCACTAGCTTAGGTGGTGGCTCAGGGAGGGACAACATTGATCTGTACAGCTCCTCGTAAATAGGATGATATACTAAAGTAACTAGACAGCTGGGTGACCTATACCACTGTACTTTTGGGAGGCATTGTTACCCTTCTGGTTAAGGTTGGCCTCCTTCTTTACTGCTGGCTTATGTATGGTATTACCTTAGTACCACAAAGGCAGTGTACCCTACGTCCCCTGATACATGGCCTCCAATATATGTATTATCAGCATGTACTATAGAGAATAGGGATTGGCCCGGGCAGCAAGTTAGCCTCTTGTGGTAGTGAGTTAGTACAGCTTAGGGGCAGTTTAGCAGAGTAGGGTAGGTTCCAGTGCGGAACCGTCCTTGTAAGGATGTCCATTCTGCCTAGGCCCAAGATATAGTGCAGAGGCTAGGTATAGGGTATTATAGGTCCCTTCCCCACTCCCACCCTGTTGTCCCTCCCTGTGACCCCATTTTAGAAACTACAACCCTTACAGAATGTAATAAGGGGTGCAGTGAGCATTTACACCCCACTGGCGTTTGACAGATCTTTGGAACAGTGGGCTGTGCAAATAAAAAAAATTAATTTTTAATTTTCACGGACCACTGTACCAAAAATCTGTCAGACACCTGTGGGGTGTAAATGCTCACTGCGCCCCTTATTACATTCAGTGAGGGGTGTAGTTTCCAAAATGGGGTCACATGTGTTTTTTTTTTTTTTTTTGCGTTTATGTTAAAACTGCTGCAACTCTGTCACCTCT
Source organism: Hyla sarda (assembly GCF_029499605.1). Classification (NCBI taxonomy): domain Eukaryota; kingdom Metazoa; phylum Chordata; class Amphibia; order Anura; family Hylidae; genus Hyla; species Hyla sarda. Next base: position 157,758,558 of record NC_079189.1, read on the forward strand.
GTGCAAATCACAAATTTAGGTCCACTCTCACTCCTAAGCCATGTTGTGCGCCCGCAGAGCACTTTACGTCCACATATGGGGTGTTTTTGTATTTTGTGCTGTGCTACAAATTTTGGGGCTTTTTTTTTTTTCCCTTTTACCTCTTGTGAAAGGGAAAACTATGGGGCAACACCAGCATGTTAGTGTTAAAAATAAAAATTTTTACACTAACATGCTGGTTTAGCCCCATACTTTTACTTTTCATAAGGGGTAAATGGAGAAAAAGCCCTCACAAATTTGTTACGCAATTTCTCCCGAGTACAAGAATTCTCCATATGTGGCCCGAAACTGTTGCCTTGAAATACGACACGGCTCCAGAATGAGAGAGTGCCATGCGCATTTGAGGCCTAAGTTAGGGATTTGCTTAGGGGTGGCCTCAGATGCAAGCATTACACTTGCCTCGGTCATCAAAAATATCCATGTCAGTGTTTTCCAAACAGGGTGCCTCCAGCTGTTGCAAAACTCCCAACATGCCTGGACAGTTAATGGCTGTAACTGTGTAAAGGTGTGGTATATATGTGGAGTTTTACACTTTATTATTTGGTAGTGTAGTGTTTTAGGGTAGGGTTTCTCGCTGGGTATTGAGCTGCTGCAATACTACAACTGCCAGCATGCACTTACACACTGTACATGCTGGGAGTTGTAGTTTTGCCACAGCTGGAGGCACATTGGTGGGGAAACACTGAGCTAGGTAACAGAGTAACTCAGTGTAACAGACAAACTCAGTGGTGTACTGTGGCAAGCGGGATCAATACATGTCCATATGCACCCCATGTGCTGACAGCATTCGCCCTAGGGCTGGTTGTACAACACACTGCATATTTTGATCATTTTATGACACGAACAAACATGACAGATGTTGACTAATGGCAAAAATGGATAAAAAAGTTAATCAACCGTTTCCAGGCATTTTCAGGGGCTGTAGTTTGATTTGCGTCAGACCACAGATCTTGCCTCACATAAGTGGGCCAGGCCACAGATCACGGCAGAGATCGATGGGTCATTTGTTTTATCTTATGGCGTTGTCATCCAAGATGACACCCTTTACAGACCATCTATAATTGTCAAGTCATAAAGAAATGGCCATTGGATAATTGTTAATGTTTGGCCAGCTCAACTCTTAACCTCCCTTCATATACTTTTTATTGTGGCTTTTATTTTTTTCTTTAAAAATCCTCTAAAAATGGCAGTGTTTTCTTTCTTCATCTTTTGTCTTTTTTTTCTTTTGTTTACAAAATAGTGGGGGAATTTATCATTGGTTTGAGCCGGTTTATGTGGTGTTTGGTACCATTTGTCTCAGTTGCTGATTAGAGACTTTTCATTGTGCCTTTTTGCTTTAGAAGCTTTTTCTAAAATTGTGTAGCTATTTTATGGTCTGGTTAAAGGAGTAGTCCACTGAAAAGTATCTTCAGTCTGTTGTGCCTGGGCTGCAAAAGAAATAAAAAGAAATAAATAAAATACCTCACCTTCCTCCGTTCAGCTGTTTGGTCCTCCGGTCCGGTCTTCTTCCTTCTTCCGTGTGTATGGATCGTCACACTGTGCTCAGCCTATCACCAGCCGCAGCGATGTCCCATCACGGCGCCCTATGAAAATGGGGCCTGACCTATATGCTCGCCTTTTATATACTTTTCTGGGGCTTTCATCTCTATTCCAACCCACCTTTCCCAGATATACATGAGTGATGCCTCTGGCAGGCTTCGGTGTTATGCTTTGATACAAAGTTGTGTGAAAGTGGCAAAGTGGAAATTGCTTTTAGTGGCATGACACTCTTCCTGTTATGCCCCTTCCCCTTAAATAATGCATTCTAGGATATGTTGCTCAAGTGTTTGGCCGCTTTAAAACTAATAAGAGAAGGTTCTGAAGTGAGAATAATTTACGGCAGAATACTGTGCTGCAGGCGACCTGTAAAGTAGAGGCAGAACCTGTCCTTGCAGTCCTGATGATACATTAGATAGCAGTGTGTGTACTGGTGTGTCCGGACTGAGAACCAGCTTATTAGATTTCCTTATCCTGGTTATACTCCCTGTTGTAATGTGATGGTGAACGGAGGAAGCGTTGAGCCAAACAGGAAGATTACAGGTTGCCAGGCAACAACATAGGTAGGGAGCGGAGGGATATGTAGTGTAATCCACACAGGGCCCGCTCCCACCATGCAGCCTTTCCATTACTCATCCCTCACTCCCTAGTTAACACATTCATTCTGCACATCTGTCTGCCTTATCCCTGGATACTGGCCAGCCACTAACAATGGCCCATATTGTAGCTACAAAGAGTCCAAACAGTATTTAGGAATGCAGATTTATTCTTCCTATTAAGCCTATATTACTGCGGGGTATAACAACTACATGGTAATGAGAAATCATACTGACATACTCCATTTATTTATGGATCTATAGTAAGTAAATCCTGCTGTAGAGATAATACACTGAGTGACTGACTACACTGCTCAAAGAAATTTAAAGGGATCACTAAGATAACACATCCTAGATCTGAATGAATGAACTAATCATATGAAATACTTTAGTCTTTACATAGCTGAATGTGCTGACAACAACATCACACAAAAATTATCAATGGAAATCGAATTTATCAACCCATGGAGGTCTGGATATGGAGTCACACGCAAAATTAAAGCGGAAAACCACACTACAGGCTGATCCAACTTTGATGCAATGTCCTTAAAACAAGTTAAAATGAGGCTCAGTAGTGTGTGTGGCCTCCACGTGTAAGTATGACCACCCTACAATGCCTGGGTGTGCTCCTGGACAGGGGGATGGAGCGAGACATGATGTCCCAGATGTGGTCAATCGGAGTCAGGTCTGGAGAACGGGCGGGCCAGTCCATAGCATCAATGCCTTCCTCTTGGAGGAACTGCTGACACACTCCAGCCACATGAGGTCTAACGTTGTCTTGCATTAGGAGGAACCCAGGGCCAACCGCACCAGCATATGGTCTCACAAGGCATCTGAGGATCTCATCTCGGTGAGATGCACAAAGGCGGAGGTAGCGGTCCTGCTGCTGGGTTGTTGCCCTCCTACGGCCTCCTCCACGTCTCCTGATGTACTGGCCTGTCTGCTGGTAGTGCATCCATGCTCTGGACACTACGCTGACAGACACAGCAAACCTTCTTGCCACAGCTCGCATTGATGTGCCATCCTGGATGAGCTGCACTACCCGAGCCACTTGTATGGGTTGTAGACTCCGTCTCATGCTACCATATACATAGACTTGATAGATAAGGCTGAGAAAAAAGGGGAGGGAGGGGGGAACAGGATATAAGAGAATCCAGTACAGTACATCATAGGATAAGAGAATACAGTACAGCATAGGTTATAAGAGAATACAGTACAGGATATAAGAGAATACAGTACAGGATATAAGAGAATACAGTACAGCACAGGATATAAGAGAATCCAGTACAGCATAGGTTATAAGAGAATACAGTACAGGATATAAGAGAATACAGTACAGGATATAAGAGAATACAGTGCAGCACAGGATATAAGAGAATCCAGTACAGCACAGGTTATAAGAGAATACAGTACAGCACAGGATATAAGTGAATCCAGTACAGCACAGGTTCTAAGATAATACAGTACCGCACAGGATATAAGAGAATCCAGTACAGCACAGGTTATAAGAGAATCCAGTACAGCACAGGTTATAAGAGAATCCAGTACAGCACAGGTTATAAGAGAATACAGTACAGCGCAGGATATAAGAGAATACAGTACAGCACAGGTTATAAGAGAATCCAGTACAGCACAGGTTATAAGAGAATACAGTACAGCACAGGATATAAGCGAATACAGTACAGCACAGGATATAAGCGAATACAGTACAGCACAGGATATAAGCGAAAACAGTACAGCACAGGATATAAGCGAATACAGTACAGCACAGGATATAAGCGAATACAATACAGCACAGGTTCTAAGAGAATACAGTACAGCACAGGTTATAAGAGACTACAGTACAGCACAGGTTATAAGAGACTACAGTACAGCACAGGTTATAAGAGACTACAGTACAGCACAGCATATAAGAGAATACAGTACAGCACAGGTTATAAGAGACTACAGTACAGCACAGGTTATAAGAGACTACAGTACAGCACAGCATATAAGAGAATACAGTACAGCACAGGATATAAGAGAATACAGTACAGCACAGGATATAAGAGAATACAGTGCAGGATAAAAGAGAATACAGTGCAGCACAGGTTATAAGAGAATATAGTATACTGTATTCTCTTATATCCTGTGCTGTACTGTATTCTCTTATATCCTGTGCTGTACTGTATTCTCTTATATCCTGTGCTGTACTGTATTCTCTTATAACCTGTGCTGTACTGTATTCTCTTATATCCTGTGCTGTACTGTATTCTCTTATAACCTGTGCTGTACTGGATTCTCTTATAACCTGTGCTGTACTGTATTCTCTTATATCCTGTGCTGTACTGGATTCTCTTATATCCTGTGCTGTACTGTATTCTCTTATAACCTGTGCTGTACTGGATTCTCTTATAACCTGTGCTGTACTGGATTCTCTTTTATCCTGTACTGTACTGTATTCTTTTATCCTGTACTGTATTCTCTTATACCTGTGCTGTACTGTATTCTCTTTTATCCTGTACTGTACTGTATTCTCTTATAACCTGTGCTGTACTGTATTCTTTTATCCTGTACTGTATTCTCTTATAACCTGTGCTGTACTGTATTCTCCTATATCATGTGCTGTACTGTATTCTCCTATATCCTGTGCTGTACTGTATTCTCTTATAACCTGTGCTGTACTGGATAATTTTATATCCTGTGCTGTACTGTATTCTCTTATAACCTGTGCTGTACTGGATTCTCTTATATCCTGCGCTGTACTGGATTCTCTTATATCCTGTGCTGTACTGTATTCTCTTATAACCTGTGCTGTACTGTATTCTCTTATAACCTGTGCTGTACTGGATTCTCTTATATCCTGTGCTGTACTGGATTCTCTTGTAACCTGTGCTGTACTGGATTCTCTTTTATCCTGTACTGTACTGTATTCTCTTATACCTGTGCTGTACTGTATTCTCTTATACCTGTGCTGTACTGTATTCTCTTATACCTGTACTGTACTGTATTCTCTTATACCTGTGCTCTACTGTATTCTCTTATACCTGTGCTGTACTGTATTCTCTTATACCTGTGCTGTACTGTATTCTTTTATCCTGTACTGTACTCTCTTATAACCTGTGATGTACTGTATTCTTTTATCCTGTACTGTATTCTCTTATAACCTGTGCTGTACTGGATTCTCTTATATCCTGTGCTGTACTGGATTCTCTTGTAACCTGTGCTGTACTGGATTCTCTTTTATCCTGTACTGTACTGTATTCTCTTATACCTGTGCTGTACTGTATTCTCTTATACCTGTGCTGTACTGTATTCTCTTATACCTGTGCTGTACTGTATTCTTTTATCCTGTACTGTACTCTTTTATCCTGTACTGTATTCTCTTATAACCTGTGCTGTACTGTATTCTCCTATATCCTGTGCTGTACTGTATTCTCTTATAACCTGTGCTGTACTGTATTCTCCTATATCCTGTGCTGTACTGTATTCTCTTATAACCTGTGCTGTACTGTATTCCAGACTATACAAATTAGGCTTTGAGGGAAATTTATCAAAACTTGGGAGGAGGAAAAGTTGCTGAGTTGCCCATAGCAACCAGATCGCTTCTTTCATTTTTGAAAGGCCTTTGAAGGATAAAAGAAGCGATCTGATTGCCTGGCCAGCTTTTCCTCTGCACAAGTTTTGATAAATCTCCCCCTTAATGTCTCTCCTGAAAGGTCCGCTTTAACCCCATTTTGACCTTAAGGACACAGCCAATTTAATTTTTGCGTTTGCGTTTTTCCTCCTCGCCTTTTAAAATTCATAACTCTTTTATAATTCCATTCCCATACCCATAGGAGGGCTTGTTTATTGCATGACCAGATGTACTTTGTAATGACATTTCTAATTTTACCCTAAAATGTATGGTAAACCCCCAAAAATATTTTTTGTATAAGGAAATTAAAACAAAAATCATAATTTAGCAAAATTTTTTTTTTTTGGGGGGGGGGGGGGGGGGGGGGGGTTGTTTACGCACTGTACACTTTGCGGTAAAAATTACATGATTGTTTATTCTCTGGGTCAATACGATTAAAATGATACCCATGGTTACATACTTTTCTATTATTGCACTGCTGTTAAAAAATCTCAAACTTTTTTACAAGATAGGTAGGTTTAAAATGACCCTATTTTGACCACCTCTAACTTTCTTATTTTTCCGTATTTAGGGATTTGTGAGGGCTAATTTTTTGCGCCATGATCTGTAGTTTGTTCTGGTATCACGTTTGTATATGTGAATTTTTGATGGTTTTTTATTAAAATGTTTAGCAGTTTGATGTGACAGAAATGCAAAAAAATTTTTTTTTTTTTTTTTTACATTAACGCCGTACGGGATCATTAACATTATATATTTATAGTTCGGACATTTACGCACGCGGCAATACCAATATCTCCCATTAAAACCTTAGATGCTATGATCAATACAGATCACAGCATCTGCGGCAGTGTGGCACTTATAATGGCTGATCTGATCGCCCGCGGCACTGCCGCGGGGATCAGATCAGCCAAGATGGTGGACGGAGGTCCCCTCACCTGCCTCCGTCTGTCTCCCGGGATCTTCTGCACTGATCTGCCTTCCAGCAAACCAGAGTAAAAGATCGCCAATAATACTTATCAGTTCTGATCAGTGCTATGCATAGCACTGAACAATATTAGCAATCCAATGATTGCTATAAGTAGTCCCCTATGGGGACAAAAAAGTGCAAAATAAATGTAAAAAAAAGTTTTAAAAAAAGTGAAAAAGCCCCTCCCCCAATAAAGTTTTAAATCACCCCTTTTGCACGTATTAATACAAAAAAAGCGTAAAAAAAAATTAATAATAAACATACTTGGTATCGCCGCGTGCGTAAATGTCCGAACTATAAATATATAATGTTAATGTTCCCGTACGGCATTAATGTAAAAAAAAAATCATTAAAAAATGTTTGCATTTTTGTCACATCAAACTGCTAAACATTTTAATAAAAAACCATCAAAAATTCTCATGTACAAACGTGATACCAGAACAAACTACAGATCATGGCGCAAAAAAGGAGCCCTCACAAATCACTAAATACGGCAAAATAAGAAAGTTAGAGGTGGTCAAAATAGGGTAATTTTAAACATACCTATTTTGTAAAAAAGTTTGAGATTTTTTAACAACAGTGCAATAATAGGAAATTATGTAACCATGGGTATCATTTTAATGGTATTGACCCAGAGAATAAACAATCATGTAATTTGTACCGCAAAGTGTACAGTGAACCCCCCCCCCCCCCCCCCCCCCCCCCAAAAAAAAAAATATTTGCTAAATTATGATTTTTGTTTTAATTTCCTTATACAAAAAATATTTTTGGGGGTTCACCATACATTTTAGGGTAAAATGAGAAATTTCATTACAAAGCACATCTGGTCATGCAAAAAACAAGCCCTCCTATGGGTATGGGAATGGAAATATAAAAGAGTTATGAATTTTAAAAGGCGAGGAGGAAAAACGAAACGCAAAAATTAAATTGGCTGTGTCCTTAAGGTCAAAATGGGGTTAAAGCGGACCTTTCAGGAGAGACATTAAGGGGGAGATTTATCAAAACTTGTGCAGAGGAAAAGCTGGCCAGGCAATCAGATCGCTTCTTTTATCCTTCAAAGGCCTTTCAAAAATGAAAGAAGCGATCTGATTGGTTGCTATGGGCAACTCAGCAACTTTTCCTCCTCCCAAGTTTTGATAAATTTCCCTCAAAGAGCCTAATTTGTATAGTCTGGAAGGAAGACAAGAAAAGGGCAACACAATCAAAACCTTTTAAGGGTGTTCCTTGATAAAGGTTTTGATTGTGTTGCCCTTTACTTGTCTTCCTTCCAGACTATACAAATTAGGCTCCTTTGAGGGGAGATTTATCAAAACCTGGGAGGAGGAAAGTTGACCTGAGTTGACCATAGCAACCAATCAGATCGCTTCTTATATTTTTCAGAGGTCTTATTAAAAATGAAAGAAGTGATCTGGTTGCTATGGGCAGCTGGTGGCCTTTTCCTCTGCACAAGTTTTGATTGTTTCCCATTGTGTTGAGAACATTATCAATAGAGCATGGAGAAAGCGTCATACGGGAAAGTAATCAGTGGAACATTGGTGCTGGATTCAGGAAACAGAAGACAAGCATGTTTAGAGAACTTTATTTTATCATTATTGCAAACTGTATTTTTAATTGAATTTTTATTGGGAAACTACCTTAAAGGGGTACTGCAGCCTGTGGATAGGGGATACATTAATTTTGGCTCCAGCACCCCTTTGAATGGGCACTGTCAGAACCAAAAATGATAATGTTGTTACTGATGAAAATTAAAGACCTTTTGTAAAATGGTTGTTTCAATATTTTTTTATATTTAATTAAGAAAGTGGCTCCTAAAAATCCCACCACTAGGGGTCCTCAAACCTACTAGGACACTAACCAGTCCTGCAGCAGCATCAGGCTTGTCCATGAGTTATGGACAAGACTGAATGAGCAGACACAACAATCACCTCCCACCACCATAAGGAGGGACACGCCTCCTTCCTCTGAGAGGATTTCTAACACTGTGAGCTAATAGAAAGAGGTATTTTTATAATAAATATAGGTGATAGAGGCAATAAAATTACATGTACATGGTCAGGATTAGGTACTGAGTAACATATTATTTATTATTTTTTTGGGGTGGGATCTGACAGTACTTTTTAAGGGCACATTCATACATACAGGGACTGCTGCATATTTTGTGCAGCTGATTTTGCTATGCATTGAAGTTAATGAGTAGCAAAATTGGCTGCACAAAAAATGCAGCAGATCATGTAAGTGTGAACATGCCCTAGGGGTGCTTTCACGCTATATTTGTAATATACATTGATTTACACAGGATCTGCTGCATATTTTGTGCTGCTAACTTCAATGGGCAGCAAGAATATGCAGGAGATCCTGTACGTGTGAACGTACCCTTAAGGGTGTATTCACATGTACAGTATTCTGTGCAGGAGCTGAGACAGGTGGTACCAACCTTTTCCATCAATGACCTCACATCCTTACAGAGTGACCTTACAGAGTGGTGCTTGATTGTCATGGCAGCCAGGAACCTTCTGAAAACCTTCATATCTTTTTAAAGGCGATAAAAAAATGCTAAAGTAAAAACTTGTTTCCTTGAGGGGTGGTTCTTACTGATCAATGCCTCCTGGTTCTGTCTTTGTACACAGAAAATGTTTACTCAGCTGATCCCTGGCAACAGTGACCACCTCTGGCAATGATCGGCTGACTGGGCCTCTCACTGGTACGAGACATTGACCACAAAGTGAAGATCAGCAGGGACACAGTGAGCATTGGCATGGCATTGACATTATTAACAGATCCTCACACAGCTACACTATGTGTCAGAAGGGAAAGGGTCTGGCACATTGGGGAAGAAATGATTTAGCTGCTGATTTAAGACGATTGACATGTTGCATGCAGGGGATAAGACTGACCAGTCACTGATACCGGGATTAGTCCCACTGGCAAATGTTGTGCCCATTCACAAAATTGGTAGTAGGGAGGAGTCGGGCAACTTTAGGCCAGTGAGCCCGATATCAATAGTGCGGAAATTTATTTAAACTCTACTAAAAGATAGGATTGCCCATAGCAACCAATCAGATCACTTCTTTCACTTTTCAAAGGCCTTTTCAAAAATGTAAGAAGCGATCTGATTGGTTGCTATGGGCAACTCAGCAACTTTTCCTCATGACAGGGTTTGATAAATCTCCCCCATGGGTTTACTTCAGGGAGATCTTTTAAAACTAATCTTATTGATTTTTTTTTATTGGGTGACTAAACTAATAGATGGCAGTTTAGGAAAGAGCTGCTAAACTAGTACATGGATTTCAGGATAAAACCAGGAATGGATAAAGGACCTTAACATCTATAGCTTGGAAGAAAAATAAGGCAGAGGGGATATGATAGAAACTTTTAAATTGTGCCTGTCATTAGCAAAAACTTTTAAATAATGTAGAAAATAACATTATGGAAAGGGTAACCAATCAGATCACTTCTTTCATTTTTGAAAAGGCCTCTGAAAAATGAAAGAAGCAACCTGATTGGTTGCTATTGGTAACTGGTCGACTTTTTCTCAGCACAGGTCTTGAGGAATCTCCACCTTATGTATTTTTGTCATATAGGAACGTGTAGAGTCATACCATGGTATGACTAAGGTGAAGGTTATCAACTAAAACGTGTCCAAAGAAGGTTTTATTGCACATATTACCACACTGGACATTTCTCTCTACAAGTTCCTGCATTTTCATCAGTGACTATTCACGCTGGTCTGGACTGTGGTTGAGAGGCAGTTAAGGGGTGAGCAGATTGTTCATCCTTACCACTTACTATATTATTATATATAATTATATTAATAATTATTGTTTATTATTTGTTATAAACATTGGTTAAAAATGTGTATATTTTTGTCCCTGCAGCTAATGCTTGTGTGTCTCTGTGACGAGTCCAAATACAGGAAGTGAGGTTGGGACAAGCAGAGCTCTGTGCATTTGGTCTCCCCGCAGAGACACACAGGCAATAGCTGCAGGGACAACATTTGTTCACCCAAAAATACACTCATTTTTTAACCAATGTATATTACAAATATACATATAATGGTACTATCTACATTCTATAAAAAGTTTTGCTAGTGACAGGTACACTTTAAAGTGGTACTCCAATGGAGAACACATTTTTTTAAATTGAACTGGTGCCAGAAGGTTAAACAGATTTATAAATTACTTATCTTTAAAAATTGTAACCCTTCCAGTATTTATCAGCTGCTGTATTCTACAGAGGAAGTTGTGATGTTCTTTTTAGTATGACCACAGTGCTCTCTGCTGACACCTCTGTCTGTCTCAGGAAGTGTTCAGAGTAGAAGCAAATCCCCATAGCAAACCTCTGCTGCTCAGGACAGTTCCTTACATGAATAGAGGTGTCAGCAGAGAGCTCTGTGGTCAGACTGGGAAGAACTACACAACTTTTTCTGCAGCATACAGCAGCTAAGTACTGGAAGGATTAAGAGTTTTTAAATAGAAGTAATTTACAAATCTGTATAACTTTCTGGCACCAGTTGATTGAAAATATTTTTTCCACTGGAGTACCCCTTTAACCCCTTAAGGACCCAGCCAATTTTCAGTGTAGGACCTGGCCATTTTTTGCACATCTGACCACTGTCACTTTAAGCATTAATAACTCTGGGATGCTTTTACCTTTCATTCTGATTCAGAGATAGTTTTTTCGTGACATATTCTACTTTATGTTAGTGGTAAAATTTTGTCTATACTTGCATAATTTCTTGGTGAAAAATTCCCAAATTTTATGAAACAAATTAACTTTTTTTTAATTTTATTTTGAAGCTCTCTGCTTATAAGGAAAATGAATATTCCAAATAAATTATATATTGATTCACATATACAATATGTCTACTTTATGTTGGCATCATAAAGTTGACATGTTTTTACTTTTGGAAGACATCAGAGGGCTTCAAAGTATAGCAGCAATTTGTCAGGGACCAGTTCAGTTTTGAAGTGGATTTGAGGGGCCTTCATGTTAGAAATACCCCATTATAAAAACTGCACCCCTCAAAGTATTCAAAATGACATTCAAAAGGTTTGTTAACCCTTTAGGTGTTTCTCGGGAATAGCAGCAAATTGAAGGAGAAATTTCAAAATCTTAATTTTTTACACTTGCATGTTCTTGTAGGCCCAGTTTTTGAATTTTTACTACTGGTAAAAAGGAGAGAAATCGTCCTAAAATGTGGAACCCAATTTCTCTCGAGTAAGGAAATACCTCATATGTGGATGTCAAGTGCTCTGTGGGTGCTCTAGAGGGCTCAGAAAGGAAGGAGCAACTGGAATTTTGGAGAGTGAATTTTTCTGAAATGGTTTTTAAGGGGCATGTCACATTTAAGAAGCCCCTATGGTGCCAGAACAGCAAAAAAAAATCACATGGCATACTATTTTGGAAACTAAACCCCTCAAGGAACGTAACAAGGGGTACAGTGAGCCTTAACACCCCACAGGTGTTTGAAGACTTTTCATTGAAGTTAGATGTGTAAATGATTTTTCTTTTCTTTTTTTTTTTCACTAAAATGCTAGTTTCCCCCCAAATTAATTTTTTTTACAAGGGGTAATAGGAGAAAATGCCCCCCAAAATTTGTAACCCCATCTCTTCTTAGTATGAAATACCCCATGTTAGGACGTAAAATGCTATGCTGGCGCACTACAATGCTCAGAAGAGAAGAAGTCACGTTTGGCTTTTGGAAAGCAAATTTTGCTGAAATGGTTTTTGGGGGGCATGTCGCATTTAGGAAGCCCCTATGGTGCCAGAACAGCAAAAAAAAAACACATGGCATACTATTTTGGAAACTACACCCCTCAAGGAATGTAACAAGGGGTACAGTGAGTCTTAACACCTCACAGGTGTTTGACGACTTTTTGTTAAAGTTGGATGTGTAAATGAAGAAAAAATTTTTCATTAAAATGCTGGTTTTTCCCCAAATTTTACATTTTTACAAGGGGTAATAGGAGAAAATGACCCCCAAAATTTGTGCAAATACCCCATGTGTGGACGTAAAGTGCTCTGCTGGTGCACTACAATGCTCAGAAGAGGAGGAGTGCCATTGAGCTTTTGGAAAGAAAATTTGTTTGGAATGGAAGTCAGGGGCCATGTGCATTTACACAGCCCTCCGTGGTACCAGAACAGTGGACCCCCCCCACATGTGACCCCATTTTGGAAACTACACCCCTCACAGAATTTAATAAGGGGTGCGGTGAGCATTTACACCCCATTGGCGTTTGACAGATCTTTGGAACAGTGGGCTGTGCAAAAGAAAAATAAAATTTTTCATTTTCACAGACCACTATCCATTCCAAACAAATTTTCTTTCCAAAAGCTCAATGGCGCTCCTCCTCTTCTGAGCATTGTAGTGCACCAGCAGAGCACTTGACGTCCACACATGGGGTATTTCCACACTCAGAAGAAATTGGGTTACAAATTTTGGGGGTCATTTTCTCCTATTACCCGTTTTAAAAATTTACAATTTGGGGCCTTCAATTCCGGACAAATTTTCTCCTTAAAAGCCCAATGGCGCTCCTTCTCCTCTGAGCATTGTAGTTCGCCTGCAGAGCACATTACATCCACATATAGGCTATGTTCTTACTCCGAAGAAATGGGGTTGTGAAAATGAAAAATTTAGGGTAACACCATTATTTTAGTGAAATTTTTTTTTTCCTAATTTTCCCATCCAAATTTAACGCAAATTTGTCAAACACCTGTGGGGTGTTAAGGCTCACTATACCCCTTGTTACGTTCAGTGAGGGTGTAGTTTCCAAAATGGGGTCACATGTGGGTATTTTTTTTTTTGCCTTCATGTCATAACTGCTGTAAAACCCCTGTGCAAATCACCAATTTAGGCCTCAAATGTACATGGTGCGCTCTTGCTCCTGAGCCTTGTTGTGCGCCTGCAGAGCATTTTACGCCCACATATGGGGTATTTCCGTACTCAGGAGAAATTGCGTTACAAATTTTGGGGATCTTTTTTTCCTTTAACTGCTTGTGAAAATAAAAAGTAGGGGGCAACACCAGCATGTTAGTGTACATTTTTTAATTTCTTTACACTAACAGGCTGGTGTAGCCCCAACTTTTCCTTTTCATAAGGGGTAAAAGGAGAAAAAGCCCCCCAAAATTTGTAGTGTAATTTCTCCCAAGTATGGAAATACCCCATATGTGGCCCTAAACTGTTTCCTTGAAATACAACAGGGCTCTGAAGTGAGAGGGCACCGTGCGCATTTGAGTACTGCATTCGGGATTGCATAGGGGTGGACTTGGGAGTATTCTATGCCAGTGATTCCCAAACAGGGTGCCTCCAGCTGTTGCTAAACTCCCAGCATGCCTGGACAATCAGTGGCTGTCCAGAAAGGCTGGGAGTCGTTGTTTTGCAACAGCTGGAGGCTCCGTTACCCTTTGTTATATGTTAGTGTAGTGTAGTGTTTTTTAGGGTACATTCGCACTGGCGGAGGTTTACAGCAAATTTCCCGCTAGGAGTTTGCACTGCAGCAAAAAATTTGCTGCAGCTCAAACTTCAAGCAGGAAACTTATTGTAAACCTGCCCGTGTGAATGTACCCTGTACGTTCACATGGGGGGGGGGGGGGCAAACCTCCAGCTGTTTCAAAACTACAACTCCCAGCATGTACTGACAGACCGTGCATGCTGGGAGTTGTACTTTTGCAACAGCTGGAGGCACACTGGTTGGAAAACTTTCAGTTAGGTTTTGTTACCTAACTCAGTATTTTCCAACCAGTGTGCCTTCAGCTGTTGCAAAACTACAACTCCCAGCATGTACGGTCTGTCAGTACATGCTGGGAGTTGTAGTTGTGCAACAGCTGGAGGTACCCAACTACAACTCCCAGCATGCAGAGACAGCTGTTTGGACATGCTGGGATTTGCAGTTTTGCAACATCTGGAGGGCTACAGTTAAGAGACCACTGCACAGAATTTCCAAACTGTGACCCTACAGATGTTGCAAAACTACAAATCCCAGCATGCCCAGACAGCAAACTGCTGTGTTAGCATGCTAGGAGTTTTAGTTTTGCAAGATCTAGAGGGCCACAGTTAGAGACTACTGCACAGTGATCTCCAAATTGTAGCCCTCCAGCTGTTGCAAAACTACAAATCCCAGCATGCCCAAACAGCTGTCTGAGCATGCTGGGAGTTGTAGTTTTGCAACATTTGGAGGGCTACAGTTTAGAGACCAATGTATAGTGGTCTCAAACTGTAGCCCTCCAGATGTTGCTAGGAAACTCACCAGCTTCTGTAGGATCCAGGGAGCCAGCCGCTCGATATCGCTGCCCGCCGATCACCGCAGCCAATCGCCTCCTGCAGCCGCCGCCGATGGGTAAGTGGACTACGGCGCCAGTCCTCTGTCTGTTTCCCCCTTCTGCCCCACTTATTGTGGGTGGATACCAAAAGAAAAAAATTCCCACACAGTAGGTCCTACGCCACAAGACATAGATTAAATTCATAAAGAAAAGGCGTCAAACAGGACAGAAATATCACAAAGTATACTTTATTAACATGAATCCAAAATGACAAGACATTTAAAATAATTTAAAAGAATACATATATAGTAATAAACATGAATCCAAAGAGTACTGAGAGAGAAACGGGGGCTATGCTTGTCTGCCAGGGGAAGGGTTAAGTAATTAATGCACAATAAGTATTGACTCCCATGGATTAATAAAGGAGGCTGCTGCTCATATGTTGTAGATTGAATATTAGAGTCGGATCCAGCAAGTATGCTCGGACCGCAAGTAAGTACAAAAAATCATAGAGCAGACAAAGAAGCCTCAGGGGATCAATAACACATTATGGGTAGGGCAAAACCTGAACCGGACAGAAATAACGAAATACTTTACCAATTGGAGCAAGGAGTACAGCGCTACAGCCACCCGCCACCCAACGTTTCACCAATGAAGGCTTCTTCCGGGGCTCCATTTGGTAAAGTATTTTGTTATTTCTGTCCGGTTCAGGTTTTGCCCTACCCATAATGTGTTATTGATCCCCTAAGGCTTCTTTGTCTGCTCTATGATTTTTTGTACTTACTTGCGGTCCGAGCATACTTGCTGGATCCGACTCTAATATTCAATCTACAACATATGAGCAGCAGCCTCCTTTATTAATCCACGGGAGTCAATACTTATTGTGCATTAATTACTTAACCCTTCCCCTGGCAGACAAGCATAGCCCCCGTTTCTCTCTCAGTACTCTTTGGATTCATGTTTATTACTATATATGTATTCTTTTAAATTATTGTAAATGTCTTGTCATTTTGGATTCATGTTAATAAAGTATACTTTGTGATATTTATGTCCTGTTTGACGCCTTTTCTTTATGAATTTAATCTATCGTGGGTGGGCAGAACGGGGAAACCGAAAGTTAACACCCCCTGCCCCCGATCTGCTATTGGTCACCGCTTCTAGATGACCAATAGCAGGGATAGGAGGGGTGGCTGCCACCTCACTCCTATCCCTTCAGGGGGATCGCGGGTGTCTTGGACAACCCTGATCACCCTTATTTTCCGAGTCACCATAGATCCGTATGACCCGGAATAGCACAAATCGCCGGTGTGAATTCTCCGGCGATTCGTGGTGATCGCCGACATGGGGGGGGGGGGGGGGGGTCTGAGGACCCCCCTGGGCATTTGCGCAGGGTGCCTGCTAATCGATATCAGCAGTCACCCCGGTCTGGTCCCTGCCCGGCGTGGGGCGGGGACCGGAATTCCCACGGACGGACGCGTACGTCATGGGTCCTTAACTCCCAGGGTCCCATGATGTAGCATACCGTCAAGGGTCCTTAAGGGGTTAAATACATGAGGCTGGAACTCCACTGAGAATTTTTTCTTTCAAAAACGGCGTAAAAAACGCCAATTTTCGCGTCCAGATGTTAGCTGAAACTCAATAGTAAACTGCAAAATGCCACATCCACTTGGCGTTTTTCAGTTTGACCTTTTTTTTTTTATTCTCCTTTTGCCGTTTTTTTCAGCAATTTTGGGCTCAGAGGCTGGTTTTACAAAATGCCCAACAAAACCTGGTTTGGCGTTTTTTTGTACAGAAATCATGGCGTTTTCCTCCCATAGAAGTTTATGGGAGAGCAAAAACGCCATGTTGGTTTTAACTTTGGCGTTTTTGCTGGCAGTTTTTATTTTTTTTGGACTTTAGCGAGCCAAGAAAGTGATGGCGATATCTTTTTGTATTAAAATTTTGTAGGGGTACCATTAAAAAAATCAAAAAGATACAGTAGTGATGGAAAAAATTTGTATTTAGCAATCTATTTTTTTTATAAATTTCTAAACAGGGATCAATTTATGTGGGAGGGTAGGGCACAAAAAAATGTAGCCGACAATAATAAAAATGTATTGTGTATAGTGTGTGTTTTTTTTATTTTTTCACTTTTTTCAATATTTTTTTTAGGTAGTACTACTACTCCTAGCATGGAACACACTGTTCCATGATTGGAGTAGTAGTACCTATACTAATTGACAGATTGCCCCAGGTCTGTTGCAATCCTCCTGTATAATGTATAGATGTGGCCAACCGCTCTTATATGGTCCCCTGCACTGCCGTATATATACACCTATTCATATTTCCCACAGAGAGCTGTGATTGCCCAGATGGTTCCAGCCACTCACAACTCTCTGTGGGAAATATGAATATGTATATATACGTCAGTGAAGGGGACCATATAAGAGCGGTTGGCCACATCTATACATTATACAGGAGGATCACAGCGGGTGTCAGTAGTGACAGCCGCTGTGATCTGTCCTTAACTGCAAGTACTACTATTCCCAACATGGAGCACACTCTGCTTCATGCTGGGAGCTGTAGTACCTGCATTAATTAGTTGTGCAGATCACAACAGGTGTCAGAATTTACACTCGTTGCGATCTGTCTATTAATGCAGGTACTACAGCTCCCAGCATGGAGCAGTGTGCTCTATGTTGGGAGTAGTAGTACCTGCAGTTAAGGACAGATCACAGCAGATGTCACTACTGACACACGCTGCGATCTACCTATCTATTGCAGAGATGCGGAGCGGCTTTCTCCTGCGCTCCGCATCTCTGCTCTGTACTCCGGCCAGTGATTTGAATAGAACATCGCTCATTCATATTTCCCTCTGAGAGGGAAATATGGCCGGCCGGGGTACAGAGCAGAGATGAGAGCGCTGTATAGAGCCGCTCCGCATCTCTGCAATATTATGGACGATCGCATCGGGTGTCAGGAGTGACACCCGGGGCGATATGTCTATTAGTACAGGTACTAATACTCCCATCATGGAACAGTCTGTTCCATGCTGGGAGTAGTAGTACTATCTAAAAAATTTAGAAAAAATAAATAAAATAAAAGCGAAACACACATACACACTTTTTTGAAAATGTTATTAAAATTTTGTTTAAAAAAAATAAACCTTTTGTTAAATACATTTTTCTCCATCCCTACTGCATCCTTTTTTTATTGATTTTTTTTTATATCTAACAAATTTGGGAGGAAAAAAAAAAGGTCAAAGGGGTCAAAAAAGGCAAATTTCACTCAAAGGTAAACGCAGGGAATAACAGTGGCAGTTTTTCTGGCGTTTCAGTGGAATTCTAGCCTAAAGGGAATTAACAAGGTAAAGGAGGAGAGAATATTTTAGAAAAGAAAAACTACCACAAGAGGACATGGTTTTATATAAGAGGGGCAAAGATTTAGCAGAAGTATTACTTTATTGAGAGAGAGTAGTGGATGCCTGAAATGATAGGTAAACTACAGGAACAAGTGGGCACAATATGAGGTTAGTTTGGGAAAACATCAGAAGCAAGGTGAGGAAATATTATTTTACTGAAAGTAAAGAGTAGTTAATGTTTGGAACATACTGTCAGCAGATGTGGTTGGTAAATCCATAGTTAGGGAATGTAAGCATGTCTGGGATAGGCATATATCTATCCTAATTTTAACCAAAAAAGGGAAATAATTTAAGGGTAGATTAGAGGGAGAAGGTGGTCGTTTTCTTTTGCCTATTTTCTTCTATTTTGCTAAATAGCACAAGTATAAGGATCCTCTTCTTTTGGATGTATTCCTATTTTTTGCTAGTTAAGTTTACACTCTGTTTTTCTTTCCTTATCTCTTTTTATACCTGATTTTTTTTTATTTGTTAATGTGAAACAGAGTTTGTACTTTGCTCTTATTTACTTACATAGTTAACAAATAAACGACACTTATTTACGGTATTAAAAGAACAATGTTTTTGACCTAAATTTTTTTTTTATAGAACCCAAAAGTATTTACTGTGATAAGGGGTACCATCAGTAAGGGATTCCATTGCAAAACACGCAATTCCATTTCAAATAACACTAAAATACCAAGACAAAAATGGCATGGATGAACTAATATAAATGCTATACCACACACTGGAGCTGTTCAGGGTTTTTTCATAGCATTTTTTAAAAACAAAGCCTGGTGCTTTACTTCCACTCCCTGTCATCTTGGAAGTACTGTATACCTTTCTGAGAATACAGGGGGCAGGGCCAGTCAACCACGCCCAATGTCCAATAGCTAAATTATGTGGTCACTACATCAGTAACATCATGCATCCATTGGTCCTTGTGTGTGACCTTCCTCACCCCCTTTCTTCATGGAATCGTATACTTCCAAGATGACAGGAAGTGGAAGTGGAGTGATGGGAAGCAGAACAGGAAGGAACTTTTCTGCTCCCCGGACAACCCCTTTAAGCCCATCAGATAGCAGAAGCGATCAGTAACAAGCAGGCTCAGTCTGTGCAGATAAACATACTTTTGAAAAATTGAAGAAAGTAACATGAGTGCAGAATCAGACTTCACAGGGTTTGTTTGTATTCTGTAACCACGGAGACATATAGGTGTGTAAAGGGGTTGTTGCTGCATGAACGTAAGCCATAATGTCAGATATCCGTTTCTGTGGTCTTTTACTCATGCACATTTTAACCAGCTTAAATGTTTTTTTAAGCCTCCACTGTTTTACATTTTTAAAGAAACAAAACTCGACATAAGTAAAGTCTTTAACTGCTTCTTCTTTTGACAGGATCTGAGTGAAGTGATTCTTGGGGCGACCGGTTGAGCAGTTTGTTTGCAGCTAAAGTCAGGGGATGCAACATGACCTCCGCTGTGGTGGATGGTGGAGGATCAGTTGGGAGCTATGTCAGCAATGGAGTTGAAAACTCAGAACAGGTGAGGAAAGAACTGAACGTATAACAATGTCAAATAATACAAGAAAGGTCCTATTTTATCACATTTTGTGGCTGCATTACTAGTATCAGTTATATAGCGTAATACCATGTACCCCTGATGCACCCATAGATTTTAGGAGATCTGATGTAGTCTACTAATATTTACGTTTGGTCTGTTTTACAGATGTATACCTTTTGTGTCCAAAATGTTTATTTTCTCACAGATGGGGAACAATTAGCACATATATGATCCAACTGGATAGAGAATGATGACATGAAGAAATATTCTTGGCCAGTAAAAAGACTAATAAAGAGCGGCACTCATCGAAGACTTCCATTGTTATTGTAGAAAAGGAAGTCTTGCTTTTCTTACTCTCTTTACTGGACCGTGATAGGAGCTGTACCTAAAGCTGAGCACCACCATACCGTGCCGGAAAGAGGGCGGCATAAATGCTGTCTCCATCAATGCAAAATAGTACCAGGCCTTGCTCTCTATTGTTTAGAAATACTACTGTATCACACCCTTTGGAGTCACTGGAAGGTGTTAAAGGGGTAGAGATCACTAACAGTCTCTATCCTTTCCCTTGCCCACTTTCTTCCCCTTTGCTCCACAATTGCAAGGCATCAATACAGATTTAATTCACTTGAAATATAACCGTGTCCACTGCAAAACAGTGTTCCATTAATTTCAGTAGAACTCTTCACCTTAGTTTTCATAGAGTGGGCTATTCTGACATGGATTGAAGAATCTGCATGTGAAAAAAAAGACTGCTCACTTATTGATGAGTTTCTGTGCAGATTCGGGTTTTCAAGTTGTGAATTATCCACATTGCATGGGGTTTATTTGTGTCCAGAATCTTCAGCACTATGAACACCTAACCTGTTACTTTTCATTTTAGTTCATTTTGTCACCTATTTTCATGCTGCCTGAACCATGAGTCATCAAGGCGCTCCCTGGTAGCTTTTCCTCACCCCGGCAGCCTTGACTGGTAGATCTCTTCCTGTTTGGATATAGAGAAATCAATCAAGGCCGATAAGGGGGAAACACTGCGGACACCTCGATGACTTGAAGTGGTTCAGGCTGCACGAAAGACGTGCCTAATGACATAACTGTATTACTTGAAGATTGTTATGCATATGGATTATTCAGGTTGATATGATTGGGAATATTTATGTGAAGCCAATAAAATCACTTAGGCTGGGTTCACACCACATTTTTGCAATACAGTTTTTTTCAGGTTTTTGATTAAAAAAACGGATTCCTCAAAACCTGACTAAACTGTATCAAAACGTGTGTACAATGTTTTCTGTATACGGTTGAAAACCGTATATGGTTTGAAAAGTGATGTCCGGTTGCATCTGTTTTTTAAGAAAAAAACTTATACGTTTTGAACTTTTCACTCCATTATGAATAAAGTTTCACTTGTTTGATTGAAATTCCAAGAAGAAAAACTGTTCAAAGTCAAAAACCGTATGGTAAAAACTGAATGGAACCGTACACACATACAGTTCTGTACGGTTCCCATTGACTCCCATGTTAAAAAAAAAAAAACGTATACGGGTCAATACGGTTTTTCACCTGGACCAAAAACCGTGGTAGGCCACTGTTTTCTGTCGAGAAAAAAAAAAAGTAAAAACCGTGTGGTGTGAAAAACGGAGACAACCGTATACAATATGGTGCATACAGTTTTGAATGGAAAGTCTATGGCCACGGTTTGCTGTACGGTTGCATACGGTTTAAAAAAAAATAAAAAAAATTTAAAAAAGGATCTAAAAACTGTATAGAAAATCATTGTGTGAACCCACCCTAAGGGTTTTAGGGACTTTTTATTTATTCCCTCTCCTCAGGCAAGGTCATCAGTATCACACCAGTTGTTTTCCAAGGCTGTGATGCCCACATATACAGTTAAAAGAGAGGGAAGCAGACCGCTCCATGGGTCTTGTAGTGGCTGTGCTGGATTACAGTGGAGTAAAGCTACAATAACCCAGCATGGCCACTACATAATGGCCAAGATTTACTTATGGAAGACACCAAAATTCTGGTACAATTTGCACCAAAAACTGGCATACATTGTGGTTCAGCTTATTTCTTAATAACTGTGCCTGAAACAAAGGGGCTTAATGGTATAAAAAAAAAGGATGTGGCTTAAGATGGAACATTATGTTCTAGATCCAGACGCAGTTTAAGCCATCTGGTAGGTGGTATAAACTAGACAGTCTAAGAATGCAACAATTTTATCAAACCGCCTGAGCCACTATGATAAATCTGGCATATTCTTAGACTGCCTATTTTAAAGGGAAACGTCCAAACGGCTAGAGATATTAACATGAAACTTGGCCACATGTTACTTATATGTCAACAACAAACATAGGATAGGTGATTTAACCCTTACTCACCCCCATTTGCCAGGGGCGGGGTTTTTGTTTAAAGTCCCATAAAAGTCTATGGGAAATATATGTTACTGCATAACTTCCAATCGGCTGGAGATATTTCGATAATACTTGGTCACATGTTACTTATATGTCCACTTAAAATATAGGATAGTTAATTTAACCCTTAACTGCCCCCATTTGTGAGGGTCGGGGTTTTTGTTTAGAGTCCCATGCAAATCAATGGGAAATGTATGTTCTCACATACCTTCCGTTCGGCTGGAGATATTTAAATACCTGGTACACATCTTACAGTTTGGGATAGGAGGACGGGATAGGAGGTCGGGATAAGAGATCAGGATAGGAGGTTGTGGTATGCGGACGGGATAGGAGGTCGTGGTATGAGGACGGGATAGGAGGACGAGATATGGGGTTGGGATATGAAGTCAAAAGCTTCCTCCTTTGTTGATTTTCCTCCCCAACAAGGATTAGGAAGGAAAAACCGAGCAACGCTGGGTACTCAGCTAGTAGATCTCTAAAAATCAGGCTCTTGGTGCACTTGGAGTGTTCACTATCCCTGAAGTGCACTGGTTCTTCTTCCTGGCCAGCTCATGATTCGTAATGAACATTCATACTCTCACTCTTCTGCATGTAGCGGCTACGTGCTGAGATCCTTTGCTTGCATGGTAATAGTCAGGGCCAGCCGTGCTTGAGATCTGCGCACACATAGCAGGTATGTGCAGAAGAGGGAGAGTCTGAATATTCATTAGGAGAATCATGGGCTGGCCAAGAAGAAGAACTAATGAACCTTGAGGCTAGGGAATGTCCCAAGTGTATCAAGAGCTTAATTTATATATAAGGATAGTAAACAATATATTGGGAATGGTAACGCCTAGAAAAATAAGGTAAACACCATTTAGATCAGTGTCACCTGAACTAACAGGCAGTACACGCAGGTTAATATGGGTGACACTTCTGTGTGTCCTCTTAAGTCTACACCAAGAATTAGATGGTTTTAGTAAATTTGGGCCAATATATGGAGCTGTCTGCGTTTTGCCCCCTTTACTGTATAAACAGTGTTACATGTTAATTACCTATCCTGAACATTGGCCATCAATAAAGACAGTTTAGGAAAAAAAAAAAACTTTTCGGTGGAGGCGTGACATTTAATAGATATAATTGAAATCTATGGACTGTAAGGGGCGGTCATCAGTGCTCAACTGCCAATGGGGCATGAACCCAAGCATTCCCCATGTTTAGTACTGAGCGGTGGTGACCATTCAGCTAAATTTTCTGCATCTAACATGTGAATGAGGGCCTGAAATCACGCAACAAATAGGAACAGGATGGGGGCTTGCTAGACAAGGATGTTTTTTTTCTTCAAAAGACCCCCCCACCAAGATACTTTAAGTGTATCTCTAATCCTTATATAATCAATTACTATTGTACAGCACTGTGCATTTTTAAAAATTTTATTTATTTAGAATTTAGCACCAAAGTGCCTCAACATTCTACAGCTCATATCTTTGCAAAATTCATCCCCAGCGCAAGACCCAATGCCATAGTCTCATATTACCCTGTGTCGCATGTTGGAGATGGGTTTTGCACAGCTATGAGCTGCAGAGAACAGGGAGAATGGTGCCTAAGTTGAGGCATTTAGGCATAAATCCACAAACAAAGAAATAATATAGGCGTCATTTGTCATAAAAACATTGATTTAAGCTAACATAACCTTCATTACAATAGTCCTGTTACTTTGTTAATATATATGTATTTTCACTAAGGCAGTTACAAAATCTAATACATTCTGTATTGTGAAACTGGTTTGGTTCTGACAGGAAGAAGTTCAGGAAACTGAGTACCCTGCTGTCATTGTGGAGCCAGTTCCTAGTGCCATACTAGAAGAAGGGTACGCTGCTCAGGTTCTGGTGTATGATGATGAGACCTTCATTTTTCAAGATGTAGCAGAAGAACAGGAGGTAGAGACTGAAACAGTGGAAATAGGTTGGTGTCACCCACTTTACAGGGCTCTTACAGTCATTGAATCACTAAGTAATAATTTTGTAAGTTTTGACAACAGAGAAAAAGAAAAATTACAACAATTTGCTTCCCTGATTGTCTATGGTAGTGAAGGGGTAAAGGGGTTAAATGGCTTATCTTGGTAGGGGGACTGGTACTCTAGTGTGATCATCGCATGTGGACAAAACCACTCTCCAGGTTACTGCTTCTTATATGGCCTCTTCAAAGAATTCCCTTCAAAGAGGATGAGTTAATGGGGTTGTCCGGTCAGGGCCCTTTTTTTTATATAGATATGTGGGCTGGGCTGCTGTGAAAATAACAGAGGCATACTTACCTAGCCCAATCCCCCCGACGCTGCTGGTTTCCCAAACTTCCGGTCCCCGCTGCATTTTTCTTCTCATTAGTTTTGGTGACATGCTAATTGCACAGGACCTGCCAACTCAGCACAGTGATTTGCTTAGCAGGCTATTCCTGTCCACAAGCCATGTCACCAGAACTAAAACCATAATGGATCTGGAAGATTGGGAAACTAGCAGCGGCTGGGGATCGGGCTGGGTAAGTATGCCTCTTTGTTATTTTCACAGCAGCCTGGCCCACATATTTAAAAAAATAATAATAATAAAACTACTCCCTGGCAACTCCTTTTAAGGTAGTATTGATCATAGCTGGCAGAGACAAAGAGGATTGTGCATCACATTTCTTCTAAGATCAAGTGTAAGGAAAAAAATATATATATTGTAATAGCCCAAAAGTCTTGTATAACTAATTCTGTGTTCTCAAGCTCAAATGGGTACCCTAG
This sequence comes from Hyla sarda, assembly GCF_029499605.1. Lineage (NCBI taxonomy): Eukaryota > Metazoa > Chordata > Amphibia > Anura > Hylidae > Hyla > Hyla sarda. Next base: position 157,783,677 of record NC_079189.1, read on the forward strand.
GATTTTGAATTTTCTAATTTGGGAATGGACCCTATTTTTTTTTAATTGAGATGAGGATCACCACCAGAAAAATATTTTGGCAAATTATTTCAAATCATATTAAAGGAAAACTGTCACCCTTTTCACCCACACTAAACCCAATACACCGGATTATAGTGCAGGTGAACAGGAGTCCATACATGGGTCACTGACTAATATACATACCTGCAGTCCGGTGCCCGGTCCTTTTGAAGATCTGCTTCTATCTGTGCTGAATTGCTCGCTGGAGGTGGACCCAACGGCTGGATTTGAATATTCATGGTTGCTGGTCACGTGCGCGCACAGGGAATAGGAAATAAAAATTGCATTACTCCTTTGACCGGTTGCCGTGTAAGGACAAGACAGCTTGTCCTGAGACTGCAACCAGTGTATGGCGCGGGCTCCTCAATCGCGCTATACTGACCGTCTGCCGTTAATAGCTGACATGCCGCGATCGCCGTGGGCGGCTATTAACCCTTTCGATTGCCGCTGTCAAAGATGACAGTGGCGTCTAAAGGGACCTTTAACCAGTCCCTGGTGGTCCAGTGGGGTGTATTAACCCCCCCCCCCCCGGAGCTTCTGAGGTAGCCGGAGGGCTTACTTCTCTTCCTGTGTCTTCTGCAGCTCTGTCATTGATAGAGCCTGGCTGAACCAGGCTTTATCAATCAAGCGCAGAGCACACAGTTCGATGTAGTTCTATGGAACTACATTGATCTGTATGAGGAATTTAATGATTCCTCCTAAAAGTCCCCTATGGGGACTTAAAAAAGTGTAAAAAAATAAAATAAAATAAAAATTTTTTTTTTAAACACACATTAACCTCTTCCATATTAAAAGTTTGAATCACCCCCCTTTTTCTCAAATTCCATATAAAAAATATGTAAACATATGTGGTATCACCGTGTGCGCAAATGTCCGAACTATAAAAATATAATTAAACCGCACGGTCAATGGTGTTTACGTAAAAAAAAAGTCCAAAATTGCATATATTTGTTTTTTTACCCTAAAAAAATGTATAAAAAACTATCAAAACAAAAATGGTACTGATAAAAACATCAGATCATGGCACAAAAAATGAGCCCTCACACATTGCTGTATACAGAAAAATAAAAAAGTTACAGGGGTCAGAAGATGACAATTGTATACATACTAATTTTGGTGCATGTAGCTATAATTTTTATTACGTAGTAAAATAAAATAAAACCTGTATAAATTAGGTATCCTTGTAACCATATGGACCTACAGAATAAAGATAATGTGTCATTTTTACCGAAAAGGGCACTGCATAGAATCGGAAGCCCCCAAAAGTTACAAAATGCCTTTTTTTGTATTTTGCCCCACAAATATTTTTTTTTCTGGTTTCACCGAAAATTTTGTGGTAAAATGATTGATGTCATTACAAAGCAAAAAGGGTTGCACAAAAAAAACAAGCCCTCACATGGGTCTGTAGGTGAAAAATTAAAAGCGTTATGATTTTGAGACGGTGAGGAGGAAAAGACGAAAGTGCAAAAATGAAAAATGGCCCAATCCTTAAGGGGTTAAAGTGACGATACACTTTACACCAGAGATGATATCCAGAGAGAAAAGGGTCGAGCCTGTAGGATTTGCACTGCACACCACCACAGCTATCTGGCTGCACCTTAAAGGGGTACTCCGCTGCTCAACGTTTGGAACAAACTGTTCCGAACGTTGGAGCCGGCCTCGTGAGCGCGTGATGTCATAGCCCCGCCCCCTCGAAGTCACACCCCACCACCTCAATGCAAGTCTATGGGAGGGGGCGTGACAGCCGTCACATAGACTTGCATTAAGGGTCGGGCGTGACATCATGAGGGGGCGGGGCTATGACGTCACGAGCTCCTGGCGCCGGCTCCAGCGTTCGGAACAATTTGTTCCAAACACTGAGCAGCGGAGTACCCCTTTAATCCTCCCCTCCCCATAGAAGAACAGTGTTCAGCTGCGCTGAACAATCATGAGTATGGAGAGGTCAGAAGAAGTTACTGTTGGCTAAATGAAACTGTCCAACAATTATTCAAAGTGTATGACCACCCTTACTGTTCCCCCTTTCAATGAGGTACGTCCTTATACACTTTGACAAAGGAACACATCCTTTTTACAGGGTGTGAGTGGGCCAACTTTCACAGGCACGGGAGCAGCAGAAAGTGTGATATGATATATATATATATATATATATATATATATATATATATATATATATATATACACATACATGGAGCACCCACCTTGAGAAGAACTTGCAGCTTGATGTGAAAACTTTGGTCTTTGTGACCTAATCTGCTGTGGGACGACACTGACGGGTGGCAGATGTTGCGAGGCAGGGGAGACTCCGGAGACACCGGGCAACACTGTTTTGTGCTTTCTAATGAAAAGTTTTTATTGTGTAAAAAGAAAAAAAAACATAAAAGATTTTTTAAATAAATTTGGTATTGCCATAATCGTAATGACCTGCAAAATAAGGTCAACATGTTATGTAAATTGCACAAAGAACACCATTAAAGGGAAACTGACAGGTTGTTCAACGTACTAAACCCAAAACGTTGGGTTATAGTGCAGATGAACAGGAGTAAAACAAGGGATCCCTTACAGAAATTGGTTTAGCTGATTAGAAGTTATGGACCTCTGTTGCAATGTTGCTAAATGTCTGTAGTGCGCAATGAAGGAGGGGATCCAGCTTCTCGAGTTTCCCACCTCCAGTCTATACTGCGCAATGTCCACCCTTCTTATGAATATTTAAAGATTTCCAGCAAAAAAAAAATGTATCCCTATAAGTGTCTGATCGCAGGGGGTCTAAACAGCTGCACCCCCTACCCCCGCGATCTCCCGTAGGGGGCCCAGGCTTAGCCCAAGCTCTACTAGTATAATTGACATTTTGCACCCAGCTTCTCAGCTTGTCAAAACACGGCCCCTTCAATTATTTTTATGGGAGAGGCGGAGACACAGCGTTCATGTCTCTGCCTCTCCCATAGAAACTAATGGAGGGGGCATGTTTTGACCAGCTGATGTGCTGGGTACGAAACGCGCATTAACAGAGCAGAACCGGGGCCCTGTACAGGAGATACCAGGGTTCGAATTGGGGATAGTTTTTTTTTTTTTATGCTGGACATCTTTTTAAAATTTTTCTAGTAATGTGTGAGCCTGCAGCTACGTGAGCGCTCTGTTATTGTAGCATAGTCCAGGGGCCACTCCCTTGCTACATCTCGTTTTACCTCTTTTTACCCGCACTATAACCTAATGTCAGTTCTCCTTTAGCCTCTAGAGGACACAGAGCGTACAGGTACGCCATTGACGACTGGGGACTTAGCACACCAGGACGTACATGTATGTCCTGTGTCCAGCCGCGGTTATGAAGCAAGTGCAGGAGCTGCGCTTGCATCATAGACCGCAGGTCCTGGCTGCTATCAGATATCATGCTGATGTCCGCCATTAACCCCTCAGATACCATAATCGATATTGATCACGGCATCTGTGGCAATGTGGCGGTTTGGGTGGCTGATCTGATTGCCCGGGGCCTGAGGTCTCCTTACCTGCCTCCTGCAGCCTTTATTGGGTTTTCTTCTCTGGTCTGCCTTCAAGCAGACCAGAGCAGTAGATCGCAAATAAAACATTGCAGAAAAAAATTAATAAAAAGTGATCAAAAAGTCCCATGAAAAACAAGAAAGATGCTGATAAAGACTACAGATCACGGTGCAAAAAATGAGCATTCATACAGCCCGTATACAGAAAAATAAAAAAGTTATAGGGGTTCAGAACAGGACAATTTTTAAATAGACTGATTTTGTTCAATAACGTTTGACTTCTTATTAAAGTAGGACAATAATAAAAAAAACTCTATAATTTGGGTATTGTTTCAATCGCATTGAGCTACAGAATAAAGAGAACATGTCATATTTTACCCTAAAGTGTGCTGCGCAAAAACAAAACTCTCCCATAAATTTGCTAAATTTTGGTTTTCTTTTTAACCCCTTCAGGACCAAGCGTTTTTCTGTTTTTGCACTTTCGTTTTTTCCTCCTTACCTTTTAAAAATCATAACCCTTTCAATTTTGCACCTAAAAATCCATATGAGGGCATATTTTTTGCGCCATCAATTCTACTTTGTAATGACATCAGTCATTGTACCCAAAAATCTACGGCGAAACGAAAAAAAAATCATTGTGCGACAAAAATGAAGAAAAAACACCATTTTGTAAATTTTGGGGGCTTCTGTTTCTATGCCGTAGATTTTTCGGTAAAAATGAGACCTTATCTTAATTCTGTAGGTCCATACGATTAAAATGATACCCTACTTATATAGGTTTGATTTTGTCTTACTTTTGGAAAAAATCATAACTACATGCAGGAAAATTAATACATTTAAAATTGTCATCTTCTGACCCCTATAACTTTTTAATTTTTACGTGTACGGGGTGGTATGAGGGCAAATTTCTTTGCGCCGTGATTTGAAGTTTTAATCGGTTCCTTTTTTGATTGCCTTTTTGATCGCTTTATTTTTTTTTATGGTATGAAAAGGACTTTGGAATTTTTTTGCACGTACGCCAAAGACTGTGCGATTTAATTTACAATATATTTTTATAGTTTGGACATTTACGCATGCAGCGATATCATATATGTTTATTTTTATTATGTTTATATATTTTTATATGGAATTTGGGAAAAGGGGGGTGATTTAAACTTTTATTAAGGAAGGGGTTAATGCGTGTGTGTTATTTTTATTTTTTTTTTATTTTTTTTTTTTACACTTTTAGTCCCCTTAGGGGACTTTTAGGAGGAATCATTATTCCTCATACAGATCAATGGGGTTATATACAATCCTATTGATCTGAGTGCTCGCTGGTCCTGCCAGGCTTAATCATTCTGAGCACCGGAGCCGCCGTAGCAGAAGAGGTAAGCCCTCCGGCTACCTCAGCAGTGGATCGGGGGAATCACGGGGGGTCTCAGCAGCGGGCCCCCCGCGATCAGACATCTTATCCCCTATCCTTTGGAAAGGGGATAAGATGTTTTTGCCCGGAATACACGTCCTAAATTTCATTTTGAATAGGTGCAGTTTTTTAAATGGTGTGATTTTTGGGTGTTTATAGTGTACAGGCAACTCAAATCCACTTCAAAACTGAACTGGTCCCTAAAAAGATAATTTTCAGAAATTTTATTCCAAGCCCTCTAATGTCTTGAAAAAGTAAAAGGACATTTAGCAAATGATTTCCACATAAAGTAGACATATTGTACATGTAAATTAATAACTAATTCCTGTGGCTTGAATATCCTTTTTAACATGCATACATTTTCAAATTTAGAATAAAGCTAATATTGTCAAAAGAAACTGACAGGCTGTTCACCCACACTAAACCCAATGTACTGGGTTATACTGCAGGTGAAAAGCTCTAAAAAGAGGGGTTAATATACATCTTCTATTCCTATTGGGCTACTGCCTTTATATGTAAGTGTGAGGTCACTTTTCTCCCTCCCACACATCAGCCACCCCACCCATTGAAGCACAGGTGAGCTGTCTTTAAAGGGGTACTCCGGTGAAAACCTTTTTTCTTTTAAATCAACTGGTGGCAGAAAGTTAAACATATTTGTAAATTACTTCTATTAAAAAATCTTAATCCTTCCAGTACTTATTAGCTGCTGAATGCTACAGAGGAAATTCCTTTCTTTTTGGAACACTGATGACATCACGATCACAGTGCTCTCTGCTGACATCTCTGTCCATTTTAGCAACCATGCATAGCAGATGCATAGCAGATATATGCTAAGAGCAGCATGGTGGCACAGTGGTTAGCACTGCTGTCTTGCAGTGCTGGGGACTTGGGTTCAAATCCCACTAAGGACAACAATAATGAAACGTTATTATTATTATAATAACGTCAGCAGAGAGCACTGTGCTCGTGATGTCATCAGAGAGCATTCCAAAAAGAAAATAATTTCCTCTGTAGTATTCAGCAGCTAATAAGTACAGGAAGGATTAAGATTTTTTAATAGAAGTAATTTACAAATAAGTTTAACTTTCTGCCACCAGTTGATTTAAAAGAAAAAAGGTTTTCACCGGAGTACTCCTTTAATGCTGTGCTGTAAGCAATAGACCAGTGTTTTCTAACACTGGTACAGACACTATATTATGAACTACACTAACTTTACAGCCCCTGTAGCATACTCAAATAAAAAAAAATTCTGGAATACCCCTTTAATGTAAGCCATATATACCCAATATATTGGGTTTAGTTCAGATGAACAGGCTGTCATTTTCTCTTTAAACATTTTGGGAGGGGGTTCTCAAAAAAAACACTAAACATATCAAACAGAATTTACCACTAACATAAAGTTCAATGACCCAGATTTATTAGTCTGTCTGAGACCAAACTAGAGAGATTTTGCCCATAACATCAAATCACAGCTCAGCGGATATGAAAGCTTAACTGTGATTGGTTGTTATGGGCAAAATCTTTCTAGTTTTTGTCTCAGACAGATTGACACAATGGCTGACATTTATCAATCTTAGGATCACTTGTGTAAGTAAAACCACCCTAAATCATTCTCACATAGAGGACTTTACAAATCTGACATGTGTCCTCTTAACCCCTTATGGACGCAGCTCATTTTTACCTTAAGGACGCAGCCCTTTTTTGCAAATCTGACCACTGTCCCTTTAAGCATTAATAACTCTGGGATGCTTTTACTTTTCATTCTGATTCTGAGATAGTTTTCTCGTGACATATTCTACTTTATGTTAGTGGTAAATTTTCAGCGATACTTGCATCATTTCTTGGTCAAAAATTCAAAAATGTGATGAAAATTTTGAAACATTTTTTAACTTTGAAGCTCTCTGCTTATAAGGAAAATGGACATCCCAAATAAATTATATGTTGATTCACATATACAAAATGTTTGCATCATAAAGTTGATATGCTTTTACTTTTGGAAGACATCAGAGGGCTTCAAAGTTCAGCAGCAATTTTTCACAAAGTTTTCTAAATCGGAATTTTACAGGGACCAGTTCAGTTTTAAAGTTAATTTGAAGGGCCTTTATATAATAAATACCCCATAAATGACCCCATTATAAAAACTTCACCCCTCAAAGTATTCAAAATGACATTCAGTAAGTGTGTTAACCCTTTAGGTGTTTCACAGGAATAGCAGCAAAGTGAAGGAGAAAATTCAAAGTCTTCAATTTTTTTACACTCTCATTTTCTTGTAGACCCAGTTTTTGAATTTTTACAAGGGGTAAAAGGAGAGAAATCACCCTAAAATTTGTAACACAATTTCTCTCGAGTAAGGAAATACCTCATATGTGTATGTCAAGTGCACTGTGGGTGCACTAGAGGGCTCATAAGGGAAGGAGCAACAATGAGATTTTGGAGAGTGAGTTTCTCTGAAATGGTTTTTGTGGGGGCATGTCACATTTTGGAAGCCCCTATAGTGCCAGAACAGCAAAAGAACCCCCACATGGCATACTATTTTGGAAACGATACCCCTCAAGGAACGTAACAAGGGAGGGGTCCAGTGAGCCTTAACTAGAGATGAGCAAACTTACAGTAAATTCGATTTGTCACAAACTTCTCAGCTCGGCAGTTGATGACTTATCCTGCATAAATTAATTCAGCTTTCAGGTGCTCTGGTGGGCTGGAAAAGGTGGATACAGTCCTAGGAGACTCTTTCCTAGGAATGTATCCACCTTTTCCAGCCCACGGGAGCACCTGAAAGCTGAACTAATTTATGCAGGATAAGTCATCAACTGCCGAGCTGAGAAGTTCGTGCCGAATCGAATTTACTGTAAGTTCGCTCATCTCTAGCCTTAACACCCCACAGGTGTTTGACGACACTTCGTTAAAGTCGGAAGTGTGACAGAATTTTTTTTCAATTTTTCACTAAAATGCTGGTTTTCCCCCAAATTTTACACTTTTACAAGGGGTAATAGGAGAAAATGCCTTCCAAAATTTGTAACCCCATTTCTTCTGAATATGGAAATACCACATATGTGGATGTAAAGTGCTCTTCGGGGGCGCACTACAATGCTCAGAATAGAAGGAGTCACATTTGGCTTTTGGAGAGAGAATTTGGTTGGCATAGAAGTTGAGGGTCATGTGCATTTACAAAGCCCCCATGGTGCCAGAACAGTAGATCCCCCCCCCCCTTATGTGACCCCATTTTGGAAACTACACCCATCACAGAATGTAATAAGGGGTGCAATGAGCATTTACACCCCACTGGCGTTTGACCGATCTTTGGAACAGTGGGCTGTGCAAATGAAAATTTTTATTTTTCATTTTCACGGACCACTGTTCCAAAAATCTGTCAGACACATATGGGGCGTAAATGCTCACTGTACCCCTTATTACATTACGTGAGGGGTGTAGTTTCCAAAATGGGGTCACAACTCCCAGCATGTACTGATCGACTAAGGGCATGCTGGGCGATGTAGTTATACAACAGCTAGAGGTATGCAACTACAACTCCCAGCATGGTGAAACAGCCTTTTGCTGTTCGTGCATGCTGGAAGTTGTAGTTTTGCAAGATTTAGAGGGCCCCGGTTTAGAAACCACTGCACAGTGGGCTCCAAACTGTAGCCCTCCAGCTGTTGCAAAACTACAAATCCCACCATGCCCAAACCAAAAAAACAGCTTTCTGGGCATGCTGGGAGTTGCAGTTTTGCAACATCTGGAGGGCTACAGTTTAGAGACCACTGTACCGGCTTCCGTAGTCTGCAGGATCGCCTCACACCGCACCAGGGAGAGAATCGCCACCGCCGGTCACACTACAGTTCCCCCGTTCTGCCCTGACCACCATGGGTGGGCAGAATCGAACTTTAACCCCCCCCCCGATCTGCTATTGGTCGGTCGCTTCTGACCGACCAATAGGAGGGGTGGCACCCCTGCCACCTCACTCCTATCCCTTCAGGGGGATCGGGGGTGTCTTGGACATCCCCGATCCCCCTAATTTTCCGGGTCACCGGAGACCCGTATGACCCGGAATCGCCGCAGATCGCTGGTCTGAATTGACTCTCAGTACCCCCCTCTGCAGTCCCCGGCCGGCTAGCGGCAGGGACTGGAATTCCCACGGGCGTACCTGTACGCCCTACGTCCTTAAGGATTCAGGATGCAGGGCGTATGCATACACCCTGCATCCTGAAAAGGTTAAAGGGATTATCCAGGAATCAAAAAACAGAGAGATTTTCTTTCAAAGACCGCTCCCTGTCTGTCTCCAGGTTGGGTGTGGTTCTGCAGCTCAGTTCCATTGAAGTGAATGGAGCCAAGCTGTAATACCACACCCAAAGTGGAGACAGACAGGGAGCGGTCTTTAAAAGAAATGAAGTCTGTTTTTGGATTACTGGATTACCCCTTTAAGGCCAAAATCAGTTTGGTACTGAAGGTGGAAAAGTCCATTTAGAACAAAAATAGCCCCAGTTCTTCATGTAGTGCTGCCAGATTTGTGATTTGGGTCAGCACTCCCTGCAATCCTGTCCCTACTAGTGATGGGGACATATGGCAGGGGCCATATATGAATTTGCGATATTTCGTGAATGGACGAAATGTTTGCGAAATTCGCATATTCGCTAGTTTGTCTCTTTTTTATTTTTTTCCATGCGAAAATTCATAATGAAATTTGCATGCGCAATTGTATCTTTCGCCTATATCTTTCACTATATTCTAAATATTCACAAAATCGCGAATTACCAATATTCGCGGTAAAAATTTGCATTTCGGATATTCGCACTGAACACTAGTCCCTACCTATTTCTTCTCTATGTCTGATGGCCAGGTGGCCCTTTCATTGTAATAGTGGCGCTTTCATTCTTTCCAGTTTTGTCTCCCTCTTCATACACAACATGATGCTGTATCTCTCCTCTCCTTTCTTTATTTACTGTATTATGCTAAATGATTATTTTGAAAGGTTGTACAGACAATGAAAGGGGAACCATAGGGTGCTGGAGGTTGGGATGAGGCCACTTCCCCTAATATTAGGTATTATTAAATTTCTACTATTATCATGATGTGTATGTTAGTGAAACTTTCAATTTCAGCTGTTATTTCTGAATATGTCTTTGCTTCTGACTTGACTAGCTGTTGCTGTTTTTTTTTTCCTTATTTTTTTTTTTTTGTATCATCTAAATGGGGTTGTCCGGCTTAGAAAACTGTATTCTACCTTACCAGGCTTCACTTTTATAATGCTTTTAAATGCAATCAGTATTACACAGACAAACTTTGAAGCCATGTCTTTAGCATTGTAGGTGTCCCCTACCAGCTGGTAAGTAGTGCCCTGGATGGGATCCTGTTCTAGTCTTGCTGTAATCACACCCCCTGAGCTTGATTGGCAGGCTGGGTCACCGCTCTGTTGGAGCATAGCAATGATGTGGGCTGTGCCAGGCTGTCAATCACACTGAGGGGGCGTGATTACAGCCTGAGCAGATGAGATTAGAAGAGAATGGATCCCGCCCAGGGGACTATTTGCGCGCACACACACATTGCGTAGTGACATATCAGTATGAGCCCATGTTTTTTTTTTTTTTTTCCTATCTGAACAGTCTAGAAATTTATCAAGAGAAAGATGTTTGGGTAATATGGGTTAAAAAATATTTGGTGAATTAAACAGCAGCCAAATGAAATTACCTTTTATATAGCTGCAAATGGTAACTTTATATATAACTTTGTAATGTACAAGTATAATCTTAGCTGAGCACATACCCTGTTTCTCTCAACTTTTCCTCCAGGCAAGAAGTCCAGTATCCTATCACACACAGGGGTCAAGTCCTGGGAAATAAAGTGTGGGAACTCGCACATTATTTCCAATCAAGGGCTGGTCCTGCAGGACTTCTGCTAATGGGAACAGCATTCCTGCTGTGGGCAAAGTGCAGGAACTCCGTTCCCATGTGTTCCTGCTGGACTTGAGCCCCTGATCACACATGATGACTGTACTCTACACTTTTCTGGGTGTAGACAGCATGTCACTTTGCAGTGTCACACTCCCTTCTCTTCAGCACTACAGTGTGTGATTATCTCTGATTGGCTGAGGCACACACACCTCCCTCATTTGTATTTATTGCTCTCTGAGAGCAGCTCCTCCTGGCAGCTCACACAGGAAACAGGAAGTGATGGTCTGTGTAGTTTTCTGCAGCTCTTGGCACAAACCAGGAAGTATCTGGATTTTCAAGTGCTGTTTATGAGGGGATATCGGGCCCGATTTTGAAACACATTCGCTTTAAGTATTAAAGTTTTTTTATTTTTACCACTTTTGGCCTGCTATCTCCTTTAATATAAATCCTAAATACATACAGGTTGCTTAATGTCTAGAACTCTATATGTTACTGGCTTATTGACTTTAAAAAGTACAAAGTAAGTAAACTCCTTTTTTCACAGAATAAAAATGTGTGTGTGAAAAAGATATATGCTTTTTTTCCGGAAAAGTAGCAAGTGCAAGATGCCCATCACTCATGGTTTCCGGATCACACAGTGCATTATTTACTGTAGTAGTTTTGTGGAGGCTTTAGGAAATACTGCATTTTTTTTTTATTTAGTTTTTTTATGGCGTTTTTTGTTTTACAGCTAAGAAAATCACTTTTAAAAGCCTTCGGTGCAGTATTTACTATTATATACATAAGCACCAGATAGCAGATGTAGATGGATTCATTCAGAGTAAACATTTAACCTGTGTTCTTGGACTTCTACAAATATGCTGCAAGCTTAGACTCTGTCTAGTACATTATTTCTTCAACTATTGATTTTCTTGCATTTACAACACACTTCTCCATAGCATATAATAGAATGTTTTGAAATGACCTACAGTCCATAAAGTTGTATTTATAAAAGCGGATTTCTGCCACTAATAAATAACCATAAATGTTAGTAAATCTATAATAATCAGCATTTGCCTAGTGAATACAAGCGGCCCATGAGATTGGCACACATGAGAAGTAAGCACTTTCCTGTGCTGCAGTGAGATGAAGTAAGCCTCAGTCATAGGGGGTACACGAGCCAGTCAGTAATGCTAATAGAAGAAGCGCTATCTTGTTTTACACAATGTAAATGGAGTAAGACTATGAGGGTTCTACTGCACTCACACTCAGGTCTACTTGTCTTTAGTACTATGTGCCTGGGTGATAATGAGGACAATTGGTAGTTTTATGTGTGCCATGTATTGCACCAACTATCACACCGCATTCTATCCTCTGGATGGAAAAGTGAGATGGGGTCCAGAACATAGTATGTTAAAGGGGTACTCCGGTGAAAACCTTTTCTTTTAAATCAAATGGCTCCGGAAAGTTAAACAGATTTGTAAATTACTTCTATTAAAAATCTTTATCCTTCCTGTACTTATTAGGTGCTGAATACTACAGAGGAAATTATTTTCTTTTTGGAATGCTCTCTGATGACATCACGAGCACAGTGCTCTCTGGTGACGTTATTATAATAATAATAATAATAAGTCTTTATTTATTTATTGTTGTCCTTAGTGGGATTTGAACCCAAGGCCCAGCACTGCAAGGCAGCAGTGCTAACCACTGAGCCCCCATGCTGCCCTTAGCATACATCTGCTATGCACGGTTGCTAAAATGGACAGAGATGTCAGCAGAGAGCACTGTGCTCGTGATGTCATCAGTGTTCCAAAAAGAAAGGAATTCGGCATTCAGCAGCTAATAAGTACTGGAAGGAATAAGATTTTTTAATAGAAGTAATTTACAAATATGTTTAACCTACTGGCACCAGTTGATTTAAAAGAAAAAAGGTTTTCACCGGAGTACCCTTTAACAGGAGTGTGGTTGGCACGCTTTACAATTAGGCTAGGTTCCCACTGCGGAATCTCCGGGCAGAAAATTTCCGCCTGGAGATTCCGAGTACGGCCAGTGACCGCGCGGACACTGCAGTTTCCAATAGACTGCAATGTGTTCCGCGAGTATTTCCCCCTTAAGAATGAGCAACGCCATTCTTCAGGCAAATATTTGCAAGTGCATTTTCCGTTCACAAATTCCGAAGTGTAAATTTGTGAATGGAAAACCATTCACCATACTATACATTTTAGCAAGCGGAATTTCTGCCTGCAATTTCAAAGCTTAGTGTGAACCTAGCCTTAATGTAGTGTACCACAGCGCTTTACACTGCTCTATTTAAGTAGAGCAGCTGTTCTAATACTAAGTGTATGCTGTAAGAGAGCTACATTACCTTTAAAGAGTACCTGTCATGATCTTGTTAAATTTTATAATCCTCCCAGTTCACTGTCCCCATCATGATAAACCACCCCCTGCCTTTATATTTATTATTTGTTAGTTTTCCGCCTTGATATTGCTCTGTATTTTCTGCTCAGTCAGATTCACAGACTAGTTACCCAGCAGGAGCGACATCATCTGAAGCCATACAGGGGAGAACTTCCTCCCTCACTCTGCTACACACAGCAATTCTGTGTGAGATGAGCTATGACTGGTTAAAGGAGATGTCTGACGCAGACATTTTCTATTCCATCCTGCCCGGGCTGCAAAAAAAGACAAAACAAACTTTCACTTACCTCCATATGTTGCCCTGGAGCTCCGCAACAGCTGATCGGTCAGCCGGGCTGTTTACTTCCTACTTCCTTTAGCCCGGTACGTCACACGGTGCTTCAGCCTATCACCGGCCAAGGCAGGACATCGCTGCGGCCGGAGATAGGCTGAAGCGCCGTTTGACATACCAGGCTAAAGGAAGTAGGAAGCAGACAGCCCGGCTGACCGATCAGCTGTTGCGGAGCTCCAGGGCAACATATGGAGGTAAGTGAAAGTTTGTTTTGTCTTTTTTTGCAGCCCGGGCAGGACGGAATAGAAAGTCTGCACTGGACATCTCCTTTTAAGGCTGCACCTCCCCCTCCCTTATCATTCTAAGCTGCATTTCCTGATTGTGGAGTTCTGCCAGGCCAGCAGGAGTCCAAAGTCTGTGCAAGAGATGGGGGGAGATGTGCTCTAGACAAATAGGGAGACACCTAGTGGCAGCTTTTTTAAACACAAAACATAGAAAACTTCATTTTTTAAAACAAAGTACATTAGAAAGATTTTTTATTTACCATAAGGAGTGCAGTTTTGACAGTGCCCATTTAACAAAATGCATATGGACTTTATAGAGACCTGTCAGAGGACAGTATTGTTGTAATACGGGTGCCGAGACATCACCAAACACCAGTCTATGGCCTGATTGCATTTTCCCTAGTAAAGAAAGGCCGATATGTGCCAAGAGTAGCTGTCATCTTATCTTTTATTGCTTGTGTATTAGTTGTACACTGACATTGATTTCTGAAGAAAGGGATGAGAGGAGAGGGAGGATGCAGTAACTGCCGGCAGCGCATCCGCAGTGTCAAATACGAAGTGTGGGATTCTACCCTTAGGTTATGCATAGCCGTCTATTAGACTCATGCCTGTGCGGTCCTAGCGTCTGCATGTTTATGCCAGCGCCCGCAGTAGTGTGAACATAGCCTTAGGGTGCATTCACATACATGTACAGTATCCTGTGCATATTTGATGCTGCTGATTTTAATGTAAACAAAATGACTGTACAAAGTATCAAATCTGGAAGAAAAAACAAAAGCTAGGATTTCTGACAATAAAATGGAATAAAAAAATTATATTTAAAAGTCCAGTCTGCCCAAAAGTTGTACTGATAAAAACTAAAGATCTTGCCACAAAAAAATTATGTTTCAAATAGCTATGTAGACTGGTACCTAAAAAAGTTACAGGGGCCAGAATAGGGCAATACAAAACTTTTTTTCTTTTCTTTTTAGATTTAAAGGGGATAAATGATAAAAACGCGCGGGGGTTGGGGGGGGGGTTGGGGGGACACCAAGAATAAACCCATTATTTTTGAATGCACTAAAAAAAAACTTAGCCTCAGAGTTAAAAAGAGGCAAAGCTTGATAAAAAAAAAATTGCCTAATATGTATAAAGCTGCATTCACACTGCGGTTGAACCGGATATGGGTAAAAAATTATCCGACCGAGTCACCGTTTGACTCCAGTCAGCTCATTAAAGTAAATGGAGTTCAGCGCTGGTACGGCTGGGGTACGGGAGAGCCCGGTTTTCCTCTCCTCCAGCCGGATCCGGCACCCATAATGTAAAAACGAAGTGTGAATGCAGCCTTAAACAGTGACTCTGGTCGGCTAATTTTTTGCCCCATATTCAGTTTTGTGACCAGACCTAAAACTGTAGTTTACTGCGGTTTTAGGTCCGGTCACAAAACCGGATACGGGCCAGAAATGAGTCGATCGGAGTCACTGTTTGACTCTGGTCGGCTCATTAAAGTAAATTGAGTTCAGCGCTGGTCTGGCTGGGGTGCAGGAGAGTAATGTAAAAACGAAGTGTGAGTGCAGCCTTACTCTGGTTGGCTCATTAAAGTCAATGGAGTTCAGCGCTGGTCTGGCTGGGGTGCAGGAGAGTAATGTAAAAACGAAGTGTGAGTGCAGCCTTACTCCGGTTGGCTCATTAAAGTCAATGGAGTTCAGCGCTGGTCTGGCTGGGGTGCAGGAGAGTAATGTAAAAACGAAGTGTGAATGCAGCCTTACTCCGGTCGGCTCATTAAAGTCAATGGAGCTTGGCGCCGTTCCAGCTGGGGTACAGGAGAGCACCGGTTTCCCTTCCCCCCAGCCGTACGCTCCAACCGCAGTGTGAATGCAGCCTAAGCCAAAACAGGAAAAACTAGAAAACAGTCGCCAATAGTTTTCCGTACTTAGGACAGTTGATAAAAAACACATGTCCATTATCAAGTTGTGTATTTATATACTTTGGTATCCTGGAGTGTTTTTATTTTATTTACTTAATAGTGGCAAAACTAACATTTCCCTGTTTGGGCATGCTTTACAACATCTGAGTGCTACAGTTCGGAGACATGGCTGTCTGGGCATGCTGGGAGTTGTAGTTTTACAACATCTGAGTGCTACAGTTTGGAGACTTGGCTGTCCGGGCATGCTGGGAGTTGTAGTTATACAACATCTGAGTGCTACAGTTTGGAGACTTGGCTGTCCGGGCATGCTGGGAGTTGTAGTTATACAACATCTGAGTGCTACAGTTCGGAGACATGGCTGTCTGGGCATGCTGGGAGTTGTAGTTTTACAACATCTTAAGGCCACAGTTTGGAGACTTGGCTGTCCGGGCATGCTGGGAGTTGTAGTTATACAACATCTGAGTGCTACAGTTTGGAGACTTGGCTGTCCGGGCATGCTGGGAGTTGTAGTTTTACAATATCTGAAGGCCACAGTCTGGAGACTTGGCTGTCCGGGCATGCTGGGAGTTGTAGTTTTACAATATCTGAAGGCCACAGTCTGGAGACTTGGCTGTCCTGGCATGCTGGGAGTTGTAGTTTTACAATATCTGAAGGCCACAGTCTGGAGACTTGGCTGTCCGGGCATGCTGGGAGTTGTAGTTATACAACATCTGAGTGCTACAGTTTGGAGACTTGGCTGTCCGGGCATGCTGGGAGTTGTAGTTTTACAACATCTGGAGACCAATGTAAATAGAAAGCTACACCATGTATTTGTAATGTGTCTGCCAAAGCGGTGGCTTTCCAGCTTTTGCCAAACTACACTTCCCATTGTCCTGACATCCTTTAGTGTATGCCGGGCATTGTAGTTCTACAAAAGCTCGGGAAAACACCAACTCTATGCTGTTTTACAGAAAACCCGTTGTTTTGTTGCCTATAGCAACCATTTAGAACGCTGCTTTATTTGTTAAAATGTTGCTGAAGAATAAAAGGCGCTCGGTGATTGGCTGGTTTCCTGGCACTACAGATGACGTCTTGTCCCTTAGCAGTGGATGAGATAGAATCCGTTATGGATACAGCGGCACTTCCTGTGTGTGAGGCGGAAGGATCGCGCTCGGAGCATTCAGCAGTGTAGTGAGCGGTTCCTGTAGCCTGCGGAAGGATCTGCCGTGTCCCCTCCCCTTGCACACACGCACTGTGTCTCTGTATCCCCGCTTCCTCCTCTGTGCTGCTGCTGCTGTGACTCAATGTGAAGCACAAGCTCCGGGATAAATATGGCGACGTCGCTGCACGAAGGACCGACCAACCAGCTGGATCTGCTCATCAGAGCCGGTAACGCCAGCGCTGGGCATGCATGCATTACAGGGGAGGGATGCCCGGATCGCGAGCAGCGCTAGTGAGCATGCACCGCCTGCCCCGGCCCAGTGTGCAGGGCACTGGCTGGGATGGAAGGGGGTGGGATGCAGCTGCGCACGTTGCAGGCAGTGATGGAGGACGGGGTAGGAAGTGATCACCTTGGCTGGGTACAGGGATCGGGGCTGAGGACGTGGAGGCCGTGCTGCTCCTGTGCAGGGAACCAGGAAGTGTGTGTGTGCTGCCACGCTGTCTGCTCCTTGTCACTGTGCACACCAGCCGGCAGTGCGGTTCTTGTACACACATGTCCTACAGATGGCTAGTATATGCAGAAGGTCAGGAGCGGCTCCTGTCTGCTGTATGATCCGGACCCTGCACCGGGGGAGCTCAGAAACTCACACATTGGCCCCGATTGTGTATCAGTGACATGCTGCGGTAGTAGTGCGGCTGCCAGGGATCAACACATGCGGCTTCTCGTGTTCACTTATAGGACTATTTTTTTTATTTTTATTCTTTTAATCTTTTTTTTTTACGTAACCTTAAAAAAAAAAAATAAAAAAAAATCCCGTTCATAGCGGAAGCGCAGAGATCAAACGGGCAGGAGGGTCGGGTGATGGACAGCTGCTGGCGGCCAATCCGCGCTCGGGGATGGTTCGAAATCTGAGCGCTAACCAATGAGTAGGCAGGAGAGAGGGTGGGCCGCGGGCCAATGGGCGCTCAGGGCGGCTTTGATTGGCAGCGGAGGGTGAGCTCACAATGCGGATGGAATTGGAGGGAAGAGGAGAGATGTAAACACGGAAGTGAGGGGCGGGGCTTCAGCACCTGGGACGCTGCGGCTTGTTAGACACATGAAGGCTGCCCCGGAGTCTGTGAGGCTGCGGCTCTTTTCAGCACCACGTCTACCCTCTAGCTCTGGTTTTCAACCATTGTTCCTCCAGCTGTTGCAAAACTACAACTCCTAGCATGCCCGGACAGCCGAAGGCTGTCCGGGCATGCTGGGAGTTGTAGTTTTGCAACAGCTGGAGGCACACTGTTTGGGAAAACACTGCTGTATCAACTCAGTGTGTGAGAAACGATCATAGAAAACTACCAGTTACTGCTGAGGGAGATCTGTCTTTCAACCTACATCCCTGTTCACATTTCTGTATCTTGTGTCCAAGCAGTATATATATATATATATATATATATATATATATATATATATATATATATATATATATATCTCTGTGTAATGGGTTATACCATCAGTAGAGTTGTGGGAAAGTAGCTTCGTGTCCCCCCTAATAAGGTGTCTGTGATAATGTGGTCCACATAAAACAATAAAATGTTATGTTTCACGTGTGTGGATTTTGATCAGTCTAGCTGCAGTAGGAGCAAAAAATGAAATGATGCTAGACCTAGAGCTGCATTATAGTAGATCATAGTGGTAAACGGGCCCTATAACCGAAACAATGCTCGTTGAGATGGGAATACCCCATAAGCGAATGTTCACACGTACAGGATCTGCCGCATATTTTGTGTAGCTGATTGTGCTACCCAATAACTTCAATGAGAAGCAAAAGCAGCTGCAGAAAATATGCAGCAGATCCTGTACGTGTGAATGTACCCTCACAGGTGCATTTTTTTTTTCTGCTGCAGATTTTGCTACCCATTGGAAGTCCATGGGCGACAGATCTGCTGCTAAAATGTGCATGTGTGATCATACCCTTAGGGTGTAGACACACGTACAGGATCCTGTGCATATTTGATGCGCAGGATTTGTATCTGCAGATTTTAATGTAAACTAAATGACTGAACACAGCTTTAAATGCTGCGCAGGATACTGAATGAGTGAATAGACTCTTAAAGGGGTACTCCGGCCCGGAGACATCTTATCCCCTATCCAAAGGATAGGGGATAAGATGTCTCACCGCTGGGGGAACTTGCCATGTAAATGATTTATATACAACTAACATGACTGGGCAGTTTGACAGGTACTCAATGTATGACACCTTTTTGGATATTAAAGGAAATCTATCACCAGTGTCATTTGCACTAATCTGTTTGTAGTGACCAACTGTTTCGGTACCAACAGGTAGTGCAGGTGACACTGATGACAATGGTACTTACCTTGTCCCCTTCCATGCAGGGGATCTCCGGTAATCTTGTCCGTTTGCTCCAGCTCTGGGCTGGCTTGGAGCATGGGCTGGCTTGGAGCATGGGCGGAGCTTAGTGACATCACCGCTGCTGTTCTCTAGCAGCGGGACGCAGCAGCAGTGATGTCATTAAGCTCCGCCCATGCTCCAAGCTGCTGCTGCTCTCTGCTGGGTCTCGCAGCAGCGGTGACGTCACTAAGCTCCGCCCGTGCCCCAAGCCGGGTGCCCGTTGCTGGAGCTAAAGGACAGGATTACCGAAGATCCCTGCCATGGAACGGGACAAGGTAAGTACCGTTGTCATCAATGGCACCTGCACTACCTGTTGGTACCGACAGGCTAGTGCAGATAACACTGGTGACGGATTTCCTTTAAGTAATAGGTGGGCTTTGATTAGAGATGAGCGAACTTACAGTAAATTCGATTCGTCACGAACTTCTCGGCTCGGCAGTTGAGGACTTTTCCTGCGTAAATTAGTTCAGCCTTCAGGTGCTCCCCTTGGGCTGGAAAAGGTGGATACAGTCATAGGAAAGAGTCTCCTAGGACTGTATCCACCTTTTCCAGCCCACGGGAGCACCTGAAAGCTGAACTAATTTATGCAGGAAAAGACATCAACTGCCGAGCTGAGAAGTTTGTGACGAATCGAATTTACTGTAAATTCGCTCATCTCTAGCTTTGATGTTGTCACCAGTCATTTAAGACTTGTTTTTGTTGTATGGATACCTTGTCATTGGCTGCCTAGCGTTGAGGGGAGCTGACCACGTTCATATACGCAGGTTTATGTGGATTACACCTAGGCTAGTAAAATATTACTGTTATTAAACAACGTTTGACATGTCTGATCATCGCACCAGGTCTCACACCTGGGACCCAGTGCGATCGTGTGTTATTAGCGGGGGAACTGAGTGGGATTGCGCTCCCCTTCCTAACTGGCCGTGAGATCCGTCCATTTCTCTGCATAGACTTTTATGGACGGATCCCTCAGCCGGCCGGCTGCCCGCTTCCCGGCTAATAATTTGCGATCATAGCAGGTCTCAGGAGTGAGACCCGGTGCAATCAAAAACTTCTGACATGTCTGATAGATATGGCAAAAGTTCTGTTTAATGACAGTAAGGATTTAAAGCGTGTCTCTAATGAAAATTTGACAAATGACTCGTGCAACACGCTGCATGACATCTTTCAAATTCGGCGCCTCCCAGCTTGGGGTATGTCCCTATACTGTCTGTGACTACAGTCAAAGCTGACTCTGTCAGACATTGCCAGGACACAACCCCAGCTGGCAACGCCCAGTTGACACTAAGCTATTAGAGATGGACCAGAATTGCTATTTGATGAGAATAGACAGGTCCAGAGAGACCACAGGTCCGCTGTATTTTCATTACTGTAGATGCTCCTTTAGGACTATCCTCAATGGTCTAGCTCAGTGTTTCCCAACCAGCGTGCCTCCAGCTGTTGCAAAACTACAATTCCCAGCATGCCTGGACAGCCAACGATCTATCTAATCAACTCCAGGGACTGCTGCTGTGTGTTTCCTTCTCCCATTGAGGTATATATTAGAGATGAGCGAATTTACAGTAAATTCGATTCGTCACGAACTTCTCGGCTCGGCAGTTGATGACTTTTCCTGCATAAATTAGTTCAGCTTTCAGGTGCTCCCGTGGGATGGAAAAGGTGGATACAGTCCTAGGAGACTCTTTCCTAGGACTGTATCCACCTTTTCCAGCCCACCGGAGCACCTGAAGGCTGAACTAATTTATGCAGGATAAGTAATCAACTGCCGAGCCGAGAAGTTCGTGACGAATCAAATTTACTGTAAGTTCGCTCATCTCTAGTATATATGTGTGGACAGCATGTGAAAAGTCATGTTCTGTAATATTACTTTTATGTCCTTCCAGGCTGATCTCTGGCATACCCTAGTGGAGTTTTAGTTCTCAGTGTATAGGAAACACAATTTTTTTCCCCAGCCTTCTTAAAGGGGTTATCCAGGGAAAAACTTTATATATATATATATATATATATATATATATATATATATATAATATATTATAATCAACTGGCTCAAGAAAGTTAAACAGATTTGTAAATTACTTCTATTAAAAAAAATCTTAATTCTGTCAGTACTTATGAGCTGCTGAAGATGAGTTGTTCTATTCTGTCTCAGTGCTCTCTGACACCTGTCTCGGGAACTGTCCAGAGTAGAAGCAAATCCGTATAGCAAACCTCTTCTACTCTGTGCAGTTCCGTAGACAAGCAGAGGTGTCAGCAGAGAGCACTGTTGTCAGACAGAAAAGAACAACTCAACTTCGGCAGCTGATAATTATTGGAAGGATTAAGATTTTTTTAACAGAAGTAATTTACAAATCTGTTTAACTTTCTGGAGCCAGTTGAAATAAAAATATATATATATATTTTTTTTCTTGGAATACCCCTTTAAGTCCTTTCCAGCTTTTTTCAGTGTTTATCATAGCATATCCATCAAGATAAGAGGTGTTAAACAGGCCTCTTTATCTCTAACAAATTTGTAGCTCAAGGCCAAACACTTTTTGCTTTTGCCATTTAGGAATGTTACACTACATGCAGAGATAGCCTTGGGTTACACAGTGCCAGTCACACACGGTTTCCTTCTGTATTGGTAGATGCCGTTGTAAGGCGATTGGTAGTAATGTGAAGGTAATTTGTCCTTTGTAATGTTAATACCTGTAAACACCTGCTGTGTATTGGATTTCCTATAAGGAATGTTGTCATAGTATAGAATGCATTCAGGTCTAGTAAAATAGTCCAGGGAAGCTCTTACCTGTATGGGTAGTTTTTAGTGGAAATTACTAGGGATCGACCGATTATCGGCTCGGCCGATATTCACGTTTTCCCACGTTATTGGTATCGGCTTCTAACCTGCCGATAATGCGCCAAACAAGGCGTGCGCACGAATCGCGGGACTTCAGTCCCGGCCCTGAACTTCAGTCCGGGACTGAAGTCCCGCGATTCGTGCGCTGGCCTTGTTTTGCCGTGCGGAGCAATTGCCTGACAGCATGGTGCAGCGGGAGCTGTCAGTTGTCCCGCTCCTCCGCTCCCTCACCTTTCTGACGCTGCTTCATTCTTGCAGTGGGAGGGAGAGCCGCGGGGACGCCATCCATGGCAGGCCGGCGTGATGACATCACATCATCGCGCCGGAGATCACGTCCCTGCAGCTCTCACTCACAGTACAAGAACGTAGCAGCGTGTGAGGTGAGCACTGCTCGGGCGCTGTATGGATGGATGGGCAAATTATAAGTGAGGGGCACATATCAGGGGGGTATTGAAACACAGGACAAGGGGGGATTATATGTGGGGGCACATGACAGCCCCCCCTGTCATGTGCCCATATAATGCCCCCTGACTTATAATACCCTCTGTCCTGTACCCTCACATATAATGCCCCCTGAGGGGGCAGGACATGGGGCATTATATGTGAGTGGCACTGGACAGGGGGCAATATATGTGAGGGGCACAGGACAGGGGGTATTATAAGTCAGGGGGGCATTATATGGGCACATGACAGGGGTGGGCTGTCATGTGCCCCCACATATAATCCCCCCCCATCATGTGCCCCTCATTCATAATTACCCCTGTCCTGTGACCCCCACATGTAATGCCCCATGTCCTGTGTTCCTCACATACAATGCCCCCCCCCATCATGTGCCCCCACATATAATGCCCCCTGACATGTGCCCCTCATATATAATGACCCATGTCCTGTGCCCCTCACATATAATGCCCCCTGCTCTGAACCCTCAGGGGGCATTATATGTAAGGGGCACAGGACAGGGGGTATTATAAGTCAGGGGGCTTTATACAGGCAGGGGGAGAGAAGCAAGTGGCGGCGACGGTCTCTGGCACCGCAAAAGCCGCTACAGTTCATTGATTTAAAGCGCCCGCTTTTAATCAATGATCTGCAGCGGCTTCAGGTGGGGGGATAGAAATAGCCGATAATTTATACCGGAATATCGGTATAAATTATCGTCCATCGGCCTTAACCTCCACAAATTATCGGTATCGGCCCTAAAAAATCGATATCGGTTGATCCCTAGAAATTACCTCTGAATGTTGAGTAAATTAAAGGGGTATTCCAGGAAAAAAATGTGTAAATTACTTCTATTAAAAAATCTTAATCCTTTCACAAATTATCAGCTGCTGAAGTTGAGTTGTTGTTTTCTGTCCGGCAACAGTGCTCTCTGCTGACATCCCTGCTTGTCTCGGAAACTCCACAGAGTAGAAGAGGTTTGCTATGGGGATTTGCTTCTAAACTGGACAGTTCCCGAGACACGTGTCATCAGAGAGCACTTAGAATAGAACAACTCAACTTCAGCAGCTCATGGGTACTGAAAGGATTAAGATTTTTTAATTGAAGTAATTTACAAATCTGTTTTCTTTTTGGAGCTAGTTGAGATATAGATAGAGATATATCTATCTCTATCTCTATATCTGTTTTTTTTCCCCCCTGGATAACCCCTTTAAAGGGGTTTTCAGGCTTAATTCATGGCAGGAGGTGGTAGAAGATATTAAAAAAGAAAGTATGCCCATCCCTTTGCTCAGTGTATGGAGTACGTGTGTGTTATATAATTTTTTAATATGCTTTTTCCTACATCCATCACCTGGGCAATTAAGCTGCTGGAAAATCGATTTAAAGGGGTTTTTCCTCGAATTAACTTTTTAATTTTACTTTTTGAAACCTTATCCAAAAACCTGGCCTTACCTCCCACCACCCCTCTGGTATCGCTGGCTCAGCTGCAGGTCTTTTCATGGTTCCTTTGGTGGACGTGCCAGATTGCAGCTCAGCTCAGCTTAAAGGGGTACTCCACTGGAAAACCTTTTTTAATAAATGAACTGGTGCCAGAAAGTTAAACAGATTTGTAAATTACTTCTCTTAAAAAATCTTAATCCTTCCAGTACTTATCAGTTGCTGTATGTTCCAGAGGAAGTACTTTTTCTTTTTCAATTTCTTTTCTGTCTGACCACAGTGCCCTCTTCTGACACCTCTGTCCATTTTAGGAACTGTCCAGAGCAGGAGAGGTTTTCTATGGGGATTTGCTTCTACTCTGGACAGTTCCTAAAATGGACAGAGGTGTCAAAGCAATGTGGTCAGACAAAGGAAATTCAAAAAGAAAAGAACTTCCTCTGGAACATACGGCAGCGGATAAGTACAAGAAGGATTAAGATTTTTAAATAGAAGTAATTTACAAATCTGTTTAATTTTCTGACACCAGTTGATCTATCAAAATTGTTTTCCAGTGGAGTACCCCCTTAACGCTTGCCACAGTGATGTCCCACTTCAGTGAGTGAATGAGTAAACAGCAGTGTGATGTAGTCAGCCCTGGTCTTCTTCCTGGGGCCAGATAGATCACACTGCCGCTCTGCCACTCACCGGTTGTGATAAGCTGAGTTTCAGTCTGCAACGTCAACCAAAAGAAGGATTGCAGCAGGATACTGGAGGGAGGTAGGAGGTAAGTCAAAGTGTTTTAAAGGGGTACGCCACTGGCCAGCATTCGGAAGTAAATGTTCCGAACGGCCATGCACCCTCAATGCAAGTCTATGGGAGGGGGCTTGGTGGCAGTCACGCCCCCTCCCATAGACTTACATTGAGGGGGCGTGACCGTGACACCACAAGGGGCGTGACCGACCCCCACAGCGAGGAAAAAGCATTCGGAACATTTTCTTCCGAAAGCTGGACAGGGGAGTAACCCTTTAAACCCTGCCCAGAATGCTTTAAAAAAAATGTAATCTTGCAGTACCCCTTCAATGCATGTTTAGGGGCCACGGGATCATTGCACATATTAATATTGATTGTAAGTGTAGTCTGTGGAGAACTTATCTGTGCTCAGTGAAAAGGTATTTCATTATATTTCTGCAAGTCTGTATACCACCTGCTCAACTAAACAAACTGTGGTGCACAGTGCTAAGCCATGTGTATGTATACCCTTTAGTGATCAGTGAGGGTCTCAGCACCCTGACCCTCACCAGTCAAAACATCTGACATGACACTAGGACGGAGACTGTCCAAATGCTGGCTTTCTAGGAACATTTCTAGTACATTATGGGCAGCCTCCCCATTCCAGTCTGAAACGCAGCACTGCTTCTGTCTGCATTCCCCCAAATTGTTGGAGAGCAGCCTGTTGTCTTTTAGCTATCCTTCAGCAATGATACTGGACATAATGCTGTTCTCCTTAGTGCGATTAGCATGTGACAGTCTAGCCGCCCTCCAGAAATGTTGGAGTAGCATTGTCACTAATCGTGTTGGGGGATTATCACTTCATATTGACTGTTTCCAGAAATAAACCTACAGTTCCTGCATCTGCCTGGAGCTGTGAACTGGTGGTTATCCTAAAGGGTTACAGTACTGATCATCTCTTCGGTATATACAAATGACATGTCCATCAAAGGCCTCTTCCCCAGCAGTCTGTAGATCTACCTTAATGAAGCGCGTTGTGTTGCTGTAATAAAACCACACTAGTGTAGACACGGGCTCAGTGATTTATTCTTCCTTTATGTTTAGTGGTTCAGGCAGCCCTCTCTATACTGCCCTGATCATTCTGATTCTCCACAGCCTTACTGGAATCTGTCACTTTATCACCAGATAAATGGAAACGGGCAACAGGTGCTTGTGTGCATGGCATAACATCACTTGCTGGCATCGGAGACCCAGGATTACAGCTTTTACATTTCAGCATGCTGCTACTGCCAGTTAGCTGACTTGTGTGCTCTGCAGATACACATAGTCATGGTCCTAAATGTTGGCACCCCTAAAAATTCTTAAGTAAATGAAGTATTTCTCACAGAAAAGGATTGCAGTAACACATGTTTTGCTATATACAAGTTTATTCCCTTTTTGTTTATTGGAACTAAACCAAAAAAGGAGGAAAAAAAGCAAATTGGACATAATGTCACACCAAACTCCAAAAATGGGCTGGACAAAATTATTGGCACCCTTAACTTAATATTTGGTTGAACACCCTTTGGAAAAAACAACTGAAATCAGTTGCTTCTTATAACCATCAATAAGCTTCTTACACCTCTCAGCCGGAATGTTAGACCACTCTTCCTTTACAAACTGCTCCAGGTCTCTCTTATTGGAAGGCGCCTTTTCCCAACAGCAATTTTAAGATCTCTCCACAGGTGTTCAATGGGATTTAGATCTGGACTCATTGCTGGCCACTTCAGAAATCTCCTGCTCTTTGGTGCCATCCATTTCTGGGGGCTTTTTGACGTATGTTTGGGGTCATTGTCCTGCTGGAAGACCCAAGATCTCGGACGCAAACCCAGCTTTCTGACACTGGGCTGTACAGTGCGACCCAAAATCCGTTGGTAATCCTCAGATTTCATGATGCCTTGTACACATTCAAGGCACCCAGTGCCAGAGGCAGCAAAACAAACCCCAAAACATCATTGAACCTCCACCATATTTCACTATAGGTACTGTGTTCTTTTCTTTGTAGGCCTCATTCCGTTTTGATAGGGTGCCAAT
This sequence comes from Hyla sarda, assembly GCF_029499605.1. Classification (NCBI taxonomy): domain Eukaryota; kingdom Metazoa; phylum Chordata; class Amphibia; order Anura; family Hylidae; genus Hyla; species Hyla sarda. The sequence continues at coordinate 157,810,392 of NC_079189.1, forward strand.
AATTTTGTCCAGCCCATTTTTTGTTTGGTGTGATTTTATGTCTAATTTCCTTTTTTTCCCTTCCTTTTTTGGTTTAGTTCCAATACACACAAAGGGAATAAACATGTATAGAAAACATGTGTTACTGCAATCCTTTTCTGTGAGAAATACTTCATTTTCCAGAAAAATTTCAGGGGTGCCAACATTTACGGCCATGACTGTATATTGTCAGTATTGTGTATAGATGCAGCTTAGACATACGAGGCAGGTTTACCACATAAATGAGTGCTGTGAGGGTGTCTTGGTTGGCACTTTCCTGACTCCTCCCGCAGCCTGGTTTTGGCATTGTGACACCCACTAGTGACTGATCACCAGCAGCAGACTTCAGCATTCTTGGCTGCCTGCAAGTTGTGGCCGCTTTCTTTTTTTCTTTCTTTTGTAAAAGCCTTAACTGCTTATTATCCTATTGGCATGTGATATATCCTCTGTGCAGGATTCCTGCTTCTTCAGTAGAATTCCTAGATACTTCACCGCTTTTGCTCTTAATATTTGGATGTTACAACATTTTGTTAGGTTGTGTTTACTGTCACAAATTCCTTACATTTTGATGGGAAAAGGAGTGCAGCATACATATGATGGAACCCGCTGAATCCTAGGTTTGTAGGAGCCACTGGGGTGCATCATGTGTCATTAAAGGGGATTTTGGGAGCTGTATTTGCTAGGGATCGGCCGATATTATAGGCCGATATGCACGATTTTGGACATTATCGGTATTGGCAATTACCTTGCCGATAATGCCCCGCTCCGCCTCCCCGGCCAGAGACTGCTGACGCTGCCCCATTGCCTCCCCATCCCCGGTTTTATAATTACCTGGGGTCCAGGGTCCGCGCTACTTCTGGCTCCTGCGGCGCGCTGCGCAGCGCAATGACGAGTGATGTCCTCAATGCGACGTCACCGTCAGTGCGCACAGTGACAGCTCAGGATGCCACCGGAGCCAGAAGTAGCACGGGCCCCGGGAACAAGTAATCATAAAACCGGGGATGGGGAAGGCAGTGGGGCAGCGGCGGTGGTGGTTGGACTAGGGAGGACAGGCAGGGGGAGAGAAGAGAGTGGAGGTCTCTGGCCTGAAAGGTCACAGATTATCGGTATTGGCCCTAAAAAATCGATATTGGTCGATCCCTAGTATTTGCTACTAAGAGCCGCACACATGGTTTGGTAGCTGTTATGGTATAAAGCAAACTGTACTTTTTCTGAGCTGATGGTGGTTACCAAACTTACAAAATTGTCTTAATTTCTCAGCGAAGTGTCAAGGAGGTGGAGCTAAGCAGCTCAATTGTCACAGCCTGGCACGTCCTCGCTTCCTAGCCCGTCCTTGCTTGACATACCAGGCTTGGTTTATGATCAAGAAGGGGCTGGGAGGTTAGGGTAAGCAAGGAGGTGTGCCAGGCTCTGGCACTTGAACAGCTTGTCTTCACCTCCTTGACACTTGACTTAAAGTGTATCTGCCATCAACAAAAGCTTTTTATATAATGTAGATAATACTATTATATGTATATTTGTAATCTACATTGGTTATATTTTTGGGTGAAAAAAATGCTGTCCCTGCAGTTATTGTCTGTGTGTCTCTATGAGGAGTCCAAAAACAGGAAGTGAGGTTAGGACAAGCAGGGCTCTGTGCAGGCTCCTGGCTTGTCAATCATCCTGATGTATGAGCCAGGAGCATGTTACAGAGCCTCAGTGCACATTGTCCTGCTTTTTTGTTAGTGCACAGAGCCCTGCTTGTCCTCGGTGTACAGGGCCCTGCTTTTCCTCAGTGCACAGAGCCCTGCTGTCCACCCTCACTTCCTGTATTTGGACTCATCATAGAGACACACAGGCAATAGCTGCAGGGACAAAAATATCCACATTTTTTTAAACCAATGTTTATTACAAATATACATATAATGGTATTATCTACGTTCTATAAAAAGTTTTTGTTGATGACAGGTACACTTTAAAAATATAAATGAGAATTTTATAGGTTTAGCAACCAGCATCAGCTCCAGGAAAGGTACAGTCTGCTTTTATCTCCTATCAGCTATCCTGCAATGTCTGCGGATCTTTGCAGGAAATACAGCTGACAGATTCCCTTTAACTCTGTCAGTGTGGACCATACAGCAGACATCCAGTTTAGGGTTTGGTGCCAGTGCACACACATAATCCAACAGCTCTGGTCACACTATGAATCCTTCTTGTCGGACTCTAGCAATTTGTTGCATATGTTCCAAAGTCCCCATGTCATTTGGTACAGTCCTGCGAAGTCTGTTGCTTTAAAATTGTTGTGCAGGAGGCATAAGAAAGGGTCACCTAAAGATAGGCTCAGGCTGCGCTTGCTGCTGCCTGGGAAGGGATCAGCTGTGTGCACATAGCCATACATGGCCAGAGGAATTGGAGATGGCACCTTGTATCGGCAGCGGGCGGGGGGCAGCAGGTGCTGTGCTGGCTCACTTACTTTTAAACACTTTGTCACAGTATGGACATTCTCCCGATTCTGGACAGTCAATTGCTTTTGTAGTCTGTGCTTTAGCGTTCTTTCCCCGAACATGTCCTGCTGTGTATTTTCTGAGCTATGGTTCCTTTTGACTTCATCCCTGTAGAATTCCCTGGAGTGTTATATGTCGGATATAAGCCTGTTACCTGTTCATTCGAGCCACGAAATCCCTTATTTCACTCCCCGTTTCATTGTCCTCGGCTGATCCCGTAGTATGCTATGCCTGTCTTGTCTTTTCACCGGAATGTGCTGCCTATAACCTCATGCACACCGCTCTCATTACAGATCAATATACGAAGCAGCACAAGTGTATATAATGCATGAATATATGTATATGCACTATGTATTGTCTTGCAACCTTGTTAAATCCTTGGACTGCAGTAACATATAAAGCTGTCATATACTTTGTTTAGAACGGTGTTTTCCAACCAGAGTGTCTCCAGCTGTTGCAAAACTACAATTCCCAGCATGCCCGGACAGCCTTTGGCTGTCCGGGCATGCTGGGAGTTGTAGTTTTGCAACAGCTGGAGGCATCCTGGTTGGGAAATACAGGTCTAGAAAGTAAATCAGGTATACTGGAATACTTTGTTCACAAATGTCACCCCTAACTAGCCTGTAAGGGTGAAGATGAATGGAACCTGAATCCTATAATGCATATGTGCAACTGTGCAGAGATAAATGTCAACCAGGACTGACAGAAGGGAAGAGTCCTTATACTGTCTTTTCCCAGTCTCTTTAAAGGGGTACTCCGGTGGAAACCTTTTTTTTTTTTTTTTTTTTTTTGTGCCTGAAAGTTACAGATTTGTAAATTACTTCTATAAAAAAAAAAAAAAAAAAAAATCTTAATCCTTCCACTACTTATCAGCTGTTGTATACTACGGAGGAAATTCTTTTCTTTTTGAATTTCTTTTCTGTCTGACCACAGTGCTCTCTGCTGACACCCCTGTCCGTGTCAGGAAGTGTCCAGAGTAGGAGAAAATCCCCATAGCAAACATATGCTGCTCTGGAAGTTCCTAAAATGGACAGAGGCGTCAGTAGAGAGCACTGTGGACAGACAGAAATTAAATCCAAAAAGAAAATAATTTCCTCTGTAGAATACAGCAGCTAATAAGTACTGTAAGGGTTAAGATTTTTTTTAAAGGGGTACTCCACTGGAAAAAAATATATTTTTAAATCAACTGGTGCCAAAAAGTTAAACCGATTTGTAAATCACTTCTATTAAAAAATCTTAATCCTTCCAGTGCTTTTTAGGGGCTGTATACTAAAGAGAAATCCCAAAAAAGAAATGCATTTCCTCTGATGTCATGACTACAGTGCTCTCTGCTGACCTCTGCTGTCCATTTTAGGAACTGTCCAGAGCAGGAGAAAATCCCCATAGCAAACATATGCTACTCTGGACAGTTCCTAAAATGGACAGCAGAGGTCAGCAGAGAGCACTGTGGTCATGACATCAGAGGAAATACATTTCTTTTTTGGATTTCTCTTTAGTATACAGCCCCTAAAAAGTACTGGAAGGATTAAGATTTACAAATCTGTTTACATTTCTGGCACCAGTTGATATATAAAAAAAAAGTTTTCCACGGGTGTACCCCTTTAAACAGATTTGTAAATTACTTCTATTTAAAAAATCTTAATCCTTCCAGTATTTATCAGCTGCTAAATACAACAGAGGAAGTTGTTTTCTTTTTGAATTTCCTTTCTGTTAGACCACAGTGCTCTCTGTTGATACGTCTGTCCATTTTAGGAACTGTTCATAGTAGAAGCAAATCCCCATGGCTAACCTATCCTGCTCTGGACAGTTCCTAAAATGGAAAGAGGCATCAGCAGAGAGCATTGCGGTAAGACAGAAAGGAAATTCAAAAAGAAAAAAACTTCCTCTGGAGAATACAGCAGCTGATAAATACTGGAAGGATTAAGATTTTTTTTTTTATAGAATTAATTTACAAATCTGTTAAACTTTCTGGCAACAGTTGATTAAAAAAAAAAAATATATGTTTTCCAGTGGAGCACCCCTTTAATAGAAGTAATTTAGTCATCTGTTTTTTACATCAGTTGATTTAACCTTTTGGGAACGCAGGGCGTATGCATACGCCATGCATCCCCGATCCTTAAGGACTCAGGGCGTACCTGTACGCCCTGAGCCCGGTACCTGTGTTTAAAACGGGGTCACGCCGTGACCCTGCGTCACACCGGGTCGGTCCCGGCTGCTAGTCATAGTCGGGACCCTGGGCTAACAGCCGCGCGCTATTAACCCTTCAGACGCGGCGGTCAAAGTTGACCGCCGCATCTGAAAGTGAAAGTAAACGGTTCCTGGCAGCTCAGTCGGGCTAAAATCGTGATGTTCCGATCAGCTGGGACGCATGCGGAGGTCCCCTTACCTCTCTCCGCGCTGTCCGATCGGGGTTTGATTGCTCCAAGCCATCGAGCCCCTATCTGACTGATCCGTGCAGAGCTATGTCTTTGCAGGGATCAGGGTAAAAGATCAGTGTGTGCAGTGCTATAGGTTCCTATGGGACCTATAACATTGCAAAAAAAAAGTGAGAACAAAAAGTTTACAAAGGTCATTTAACCCCTTCCCTAATAAAAGTTTGAATCACCCCCCTTTTCCCATTAAAAAATAAAATAAACATATGTGGTATCGCCGCGTGCGGAAATGTCCGAACTATAAAAATATATCGTTAATTAAATCGCACGGTCAATGGCGTACGCGCAAAAAAAAATTCCAAAGTCCAAAATAGCCTATTTTTGGTCACTTTTTATATCATGAAAAAAAGAATAAAAAGCGATCAAAAAGTCCGATCAATACAAAAATGGTACCGATAAAAACATCAGAACATGGCGCAAAAATTAGCCCTTATACCGGCCCGTACGTGGAAAAATAAAAAAGTTTTGGGGGTCAGAAGATGACTATTTTTAACATAGAATTTTTCCTGCATGTAGTTATGATTTTTTTCAGAAGTATGACAAAATCAAACCTATATAAGTAGGGTATCATTTTAATCATATGGACCTACAGAATAAAGATAAGGTGTCATTTTTACCGAAAAATGTACTACGTAGAAACGGAAGCCCCCAAAATTACAAAATTGCATTTTTTCTTCAATTTTGTCGCACAAATTTTTTGCCGTTTCGCCGTGGATTTTTGGGTAAAATGACTAATGTCACTGCAAAGTAGAATTGGTGGCGCAAAAAATAAGCCATAATATGGAATTTTATGTTCAAAATTGAAAGCGTTATGATTTTTAGAAGGTGATGAGGAAAAAATGGAAAAATAGGCTGAGTCCCTAAGGGGTAAAAAAAAAAATATATATATATTTTCCACCTGTTTCCACCTGAGTACCTGTTAAAGCCAGTTTCATATTCTGCATACAAACTGTGCCTAAAATCCATACCCATATGCAATTAAATCAATGCTTGACCAATTTTGTTTTGAATCTTGGAGCCAGATTCATTTATTTAATTTTTGACTAAACAACAATTTTTTTTTCCTTTTTTTATTTTTTATTTTTTATTTATTTATTTATTTTTAGATGTGGTTATTTGATAGATTTATTTTTTACTATTTTGCCAGTTCCCTGTTGGCAGCTTGCCCCTGTCACTTATGCCCATGTGCTGGCTAGGCTGCTTCATGGTCCATAGGATGACATGCTGTGGAGTAACATGTGAGCATGCACGTCACCCTGCCGACTCCACTGCACCTTGGCTCCTTGTTTGAGCTCAGTGTAACGCCACAGAGTGATATGAATCGCCACCTGCTTCCCTATAGGACGTCCTCTTATAGACAGGGATGCCAGGCAGCATATTGGTGTGGCAGAAAGGGGGGCAGCTATGTTTTTACAAAGAACAGGGCTGCAGAGTGCAGCATATGCACCAATTGAAAACGCTGTTCTAGGCACCAGGATGAAATTCTTAGTCGGGCACCTGGTATTTGTTGGGCCCTGGGTTAAAAGCATTTTTTACTTGTGGATTTCACTGTTGATTTTGGGGCATAAGTTATCCACAGTTTTCACTTAATGCATAGTAAATCCATTGTGATAATTCACAGCAGGTAGGACATGCGCTGAAGGTGGGTTTATGAGGTTTGCCGAAACCCCATTCAGATACATTTCTACTGTGCTTTTTTGCAAAAAGAAAAAAAAAAAGTCCTTGTACACTGTTGCATTCTTACCTCCCGATGTGAGTGGTCCTTTCCTGTGTAGTTTCTTTAGCACTCTACAAATTGCAACTCACTCCCACTCTTTAGCTGTGTGATGTCTCTAGTGTCCATTCAGCGGACCCCTAGAGCCATCATTTGGAGTATACAGCCCAGGACACTGAACAGGAAGGGACTGCAAAAGTGAAACTTGCAATCACAGCGCCCATGCAGGTGTCATGACCATCCACCTAGGTATGTGTAAGCTGCTTTACCCCTCACCAATCTAAAGCTGCCAGCATTTTTTTGATGTTAAAGGGGTACTCCATCCCTAGACATCTTATCCCCTATCCAAAGGATAGGGGATAAGAGGTCTGATTGTGTGGGTCCCACTGCTCGGGCCCCCTGCGATCTCACTGCTGTACTTGCCATTCGTTTTGAGAATCGGGTGCAGCGCTGGAGGCTCGCGACTTCACTGCCACGCCCACCCAATGGACTTGCATTGATGGGGTGTGGCTATCACGAATGGGGCGTTACTGTGACATCACGAGCCTCCGCCCCGCATGGCATGTCATCCGGCACAGAGCAAAGTTTGCTCCGTGCACCGGATGTCTGGGGTGCAGCAGCCGAGATCGCGGGGGTCTCTATTCTTTGGATAGGGGATAAGATGTCTAGGGGTGGAGTACCCCTTTAACACAGCTGGCAGACTCCCTTTAACCAGGCAAAGTTGCCATTCTGGAGTCCGTAAAAGGTTTGCACTACACCTGAATGCCTAAGATCTGCACCGTACTATTAAGCAGGAACTTTGTTGCTTTAGGCTATTGTGATGTTATTCACTCCTCCTTGTACTTGTGTAGAAATTAGACGCATTATTCATCAACGCTTGTGAGCGCTGTCGGGGATGAAGAAAGCTCCTTACTCCGGATAGCTTAGGTGTTGGTAGAGGTTCCCAAATATATTCTGTAATTCTAGTAAATCCCTGTCCTGTCTAACGCCACCGTTTCTTTCCTTCACAGTTGAAGCGTCTGTACACAGCAGCAATGTTCACTGCACAGACAAGACCATTGAGGCAGCAGAGGCTCTGCTACACATGGAATCTCCCACCATCCTGCGGGACTCTAGGAGTCCAGGTAGGTCTTTTTTTTTTTTTTTTTTATACACCCTGTTGGCTATTATGACGTTTATTATATATTATAGCTGTTAGTTAGATGAGGTAATAAACCTTTCATTTAGTTAAAAATATCACATCTAGACTTCCAGACTAAATTTTTTGACTGCCTTTCCACAGGATAGGTCCTAAATATCAGGTAAGTGGCACGCCAACACCTGACGCTCCACTGATCATCTGTTTGCTGGCGCTGCAATGCCTGGAGATACAGAGTAAAGGGCAGAAAACAAACAGATCCCTACATTGTGCAATGGCCATATTGTGTTACTTCAGATTTGCTCCCCGTAAAATGAATTGTAGCTGAACTGCAGTAACCCCGAACGGCCACTACATGGCAGACGGAGCTGTCTGCTTCCGGCTGTTTTCAGTGTATGTTGGTGCTGCCACTCAGCTTATCAGTTAATTTAATATTGATGACTGATCCTGAGGATCGGTCATCAGTACGTTTTTAACCCTTGCATTGTTGGCAAAGATGCCAACACCTTACAGCAGATGGACATATATATACACCTATTTTAGCAGTGCTTTGCCACAAATGGAAGTATGTATACACATCTATGATCAAGGCACCGCAGCTGTGCTGGCAGCGATCAGTGGCCGGAGCCGGCTGCAGAGCTCCGATCCTGACGGTTAACCCCTTCGACGCTGTGGTCTGTGTGGCGGCAGCAGCATCGATCAGAGTGACAGAAGAAGGGAGATCCTCTGTTCATCCTCTGTTGCAATTGCGGGGTCCTGATGGTAGCCATGGAAACCAGAGGCCTCTGAACAGCTTCTGGTTTACTGTCTACGAAAGCCATTTAGACTGATCTGTCAGTATAACACAAACAGCCATAATACATTGCAGTACAGTTCTGTGTCAAGTCCTCTAGAGGGACAGTTGAAAAAAAAAAATTTATAGTGCTTCATAAAAATGTTTGTGATTAAATGTCATAATCCATAAAAAATTATATAAATCAGGTTTCACCACAATTGTACTGATCTGTAGAATAAAGATACCATGTCATTTATACTGCATGGAGAATCACAGTGAAAATAAATAAAAAAAAACAGTGCTTGAACCAATTATTATTATTTTTTTATTGGTACCACCTCAAAAAATGTTTATAAAAAGCAAGCATAGTGTCACATATACTCCAAAATAGTACCAATCAAAACTGGTCTCCCAAAAAATATTTTGGGACCCCAAAGACCTCTGCATCTTGATAATATGCCTACAAAATCTTTTTTTATTTTTTTTATTTTTTGTAGGTATTATACCTTGTACCCAAAATCCACATGGTACTCAGTCATGTCTGAGTCCTGTGTGTGAGTTTTGTAGCACACAAGGGACACACATGGGATATTTCTAAATACATCAAAATTGGGGGAATAAATGTTGAGCTGCATTTCTCTCTTAGCGCCAACGATGTTACAGAAAAAAAAATGGAGCAAAAAGGCATATCTGCAAGGAACATTTTTGAATTCCACTGCAACTTTGCTTAAATTTCTGTGAAACACCTAAATAGTTAACAAACTTCCTAATTGTAATTTTGATTACTTTGAGAGGTGCATTTTTTTATAATTGGGGAATTTGTAGGGTGTTCTTACATACAGGCCCCACAAATCAGAACTGAACTGGTCCCAAAAATGATTGGATTTTGTCAAAAATTTTGAAAACTGCTGCTAAACTTCGAAGCATCATAACGTTTAAAAAAAGTTAAAGGACATTAAACAAATTATGCCATGTTATCACAACATAAAGTGGGACGGGTCAGATTTGAAAATTAGGCCTTGGCCCTGTCTTAAGGGAGTTAAAGGAGTACTGCAGCCATGGACAACTTATCCGCAGGATAGGGGATAAGTGTCTGATCGGCGGGGTCGACCACAGGAACCCCCCCCCCCCCCCCCGCAATCTGCTGTATGGGGACCCGTCACTGCCGCGGCTCTGCGTGGCTAATGCCCGTGTCGTTGACCTCACTAAGAGGTTGATGGACACCTCCTTTCAACTCTATGAGAGAGGCGGGGATGCACGAACGCTGCATCTCTGCCTCTCCCATAGAGATCGATGGAGGCGGTGTATCGGCCGACATGCCTCCTGCCTGGGGAGAGCTGGATCCCAGCGTTTGGACCCTCAACAATCAGACACTTATCCCCGATCCTGCGGACAGGGGATATGTTGTATAAGGCTGCAGTACTCCTTTTTAGAGTGCCTCTATTTTGTGCCTGGTTGGCTCAGATCTCCCACCTCGACTGGTGATAAGCTGAGCGCTCTGTCATGTAAGGAGCCTGCCGGTGGCGCTGTTCTGTTCCCTACGCAAGTCAAACAGTTAGTTTGGTCTCCTCCCGGCCTGGCAGGAGTCCAAACTCAGGAAGTGTGTGCGGGGCAAAGCAGAGCACAGCTCTTGCAGGCTTCAGTGGTGTCGTGCCTGCTGGGGAACACCCACTTTCTCCTGCCGGGAGCTCATACAATGTGAGCAAGGGGAGAGGTATGATAAACAGCTTTTTAAAGCTCAGATTTTTTTTTTAAGAGCTGGAGGGGTGTTAGGAGTAGTTAGGTAATATAATTTGAGTTGGTTTAGAAAATATAGTTTGATGACAGGTACTCGTGAAAGCTTTTCGGAGGTAGGGTTTAAAATGTGCTGTATAATATGCTCAAAGAAATGCATCTACACATTTTTTCTATGTGATCCCATGTGTTTGTATTACAGTAGAAGTGTATGTACCACCATGTGTGTCTACTCCAGAGTTCATCCATGCTGCCATGAGGCCCGACGTCATCACAGAGACCGTGGTGGAGGTGTCCACTGAGGACTCTGAGCCCATGGATTCATCCCCCATCCCAATATCTATTGAACTTGGGGAGCCTATGAAAAAGAAAAAAGGTAATTGAAGAGGCTATTGGTGAGGCTCATTTTATCATTTTCTAAGACCTGTAAAATGGAATGATAATACATACATATACTTATATATTACATTGATTCCTTGCTTAATAATGTCTAAAAGTTCTCATAGTCTTTCTTGTATTCCAACATGCAGCTGGTCGTAAACCAAAGATACAGCAGCCCACGTTTGCCAATGGTTCACCAGACTTGGGAATGAAAAAGAAACCACGGGAAGGAAAAGGTAAGAAATCAGTAATGCTAATCACATGATTCAGAAATCTGTACAAATCTGATGGTTCATATTCTTAGTGTAAGACAGTTCTTCTTAGCGCTCTATTAGATCACTGTTTCCTAACCAGTGTGCCTTCAGCTGTTTCAAAACTACAACTCCCTGATTGCCCAGACAGTCTTTGCTGGGAGTTGTAGTTTTGCAACAGCTGTAGGCATGTTAATTGGGAAACACTGTATTAGATTATCATTATTTAAAGGGGTATTCCGGGGAACTAAACCTATAGCCCATCCTTTCCCTTTCATCAACCTATTTAATTGTCTAAATATCATTAATTAGCTATATAGAACAGTATCCCTTGTTTGGTTGTCATTTACATGCATAAAGTGAGGAAATGACATTATCCAGCCATCCACTTTGTCTCTGTCTAAATCCCTCTCTGAAAACAGACCCTGTCCTTCTGAGAGACACAGACCACATGGTTTCTGCCCTGCACTGATGAGTCGTGCTGAACATGCTGAAGTTAGTGCTGAACATTGGGAGGTGTGTGTAGCCTCAGCCAATCCGTCACTGAACCTCTCTCTGCTGCTCAGAGCAGGAGCGTGGGGGCCAGCAGAGCAGAGCTGCAATGATTGCTGGGGGATGTAGACAAGGGGAGAGAAGGATGGCAAAGAATATCAAGCAGCCAGAAAAGACAACAGAGCTCATAGGAGCCATGCATATCAGACAGGATGGTTTACAGGGAACATATTCAGCGAGTGTTTTGGCTTTGGAGCTCTCTTTTTATGTATATTCTTCCCTGGAGTACCCCTTTTGAATGTGCAAGCGTTCAGGCTAGGATAAGGAAACATATTTCCATAAGTGACCACCTTTAGAATTGCAGTTGTGTCCAGTTATACTGCTTGTCATGCCTTGCATGCCCCACTTAGCTATTCACGGTACCAGATGTGACAGTAAAAAGGATGTACTTTCTAGGCTTAAAGTGTACCTGTCAGTGCAAAAAAAAAAGTGATATGTTACTCAGTACCTAATCCTGATCATGTGCATATAATTTTTATGTGTCTAGGACCTATATATCCCTAAGAAATAGCATTTATATGTTGCTCACTTGCTTATTGTTCATGCCTTATGGAGGGGGTGTGTCAGTCTCTCTCCCTCACTGTGATGACTCATCTGCTCTGAGCCTGGGAGCAGCCTGGCAGTCTGCAAATCACTGAGCAATAGTTTTTATGCATACATTTTCTATCTGTTCCTAGTAAAGCTGGATGCTAATCAACATAGCTGTCACTATGTGTGTCATTCAGCTTTCACAGACTCCTGAATGTCTGATCAGCTTCTTTGTCATTTAGGAGTCAGAGAAAGCATTGGCTGCCAAGCGTGCTGGGAGTTGTAGTTTTGCAATGCAACAGCTGGAGCTGCAGTGTTTATAAAGCACTGTTAGAGCAGTGTTGCCTTTAGCTTTTGCAAAACTCCAACTCCCAGCATGCCCACACATCCTTTGTCTGTAGTCTTGCAAGAGCTGGAGGCTACACCGCTGGAGAATACACAGCTCTAAAACAGAGTTTTACAAAGATTGTATCCCCAACTGTTGCAAAACTACAACTCCCATCATGGGAGTTGTAGTTTAGGAACAGCTGAAGGCTGTAGTGGTGCAATAGTGATCTCCTTTACTGGATACCAACACACTTTACGGCCGGTATCCAGTATGCTGCAAAATACAGAGTAGTCTGTCTGCATAAAGACAGATGACCCCTAGTGGCGGCTATTTTCATTTTAGATTTTTTTGTAAAATTGACTTTTTTTTTTCTCCTAATAAATGTATATTAAAAATCAGTAGTATTACAAAATATAAAAAGTTTTTCATAATGACAGTGCCTCTTTAATTGTGTGCAATGCTCTTTTTAGAAATTTTACTAAATTATAATTAAATATAATGCCAAAAACTTTGGTCCATGTACATGTGAGGATGTGACTGCAATATGTGATTCAAGAGATATATTTATTTTCTCTAGGAAATACAACGTACCTCTGGGAGTTCCTCTTAGACTTGCTTCAGGATAAGAACACTTGCCCCAGATATATCAAGTGGACACAAAGGGAGAAAGGCATCTTCAAGCTGGTGGATTCTAAAGCCGTTTCCAAACTTTGGGGGAAACATAAGAACAAACCAGACATGAATTATGAGACTATGGGAAGAGCTTTAAGGTAACCAGGAAATTCTAAACATTACAGACTAGAGCATGACTAACTACTCTCATTTTTATATAAGTGTAGATCTGCCCTTCATTTGCAGTGTATGTCAGAAGAATTTTCCAATGTGTATTCCTTACCCTTAGATACCCATGCTGGGGGGGGGGGATAGTTTGCTATTTTGTGGTAGAATAGTGTAGCCAACTAAGCTCTTGAATCCAGCATATGGGGACAAATAAATAAATACACAAGCACACGTGTGTGTGTGTGTGTTTGTGTGTGTGCATGTGTATATATATATAATATATATATATATATATATACACACACACACACACCAATAGAAGCCTAAAGGACACTTTTGACCTCATGAATTAAAGCTTATGGATACGTTTGGAGTTTACGCTGTAAGTTTTACCGCCGTAAAGATCCACTTTAAAGGGGTACTCTGGTGGAAAACTTATTAATTTTTTATTTTTTTTGTAAATCTACTGGTGCCAGAAAGTTTAAACAGATTTGTAAATTACTTCTATTTAAAAATCTTAATCCTTCCAGTACATATCAGTTGCTGAATAATACAGTGGAAGTTCTTTTCTTTTTGAATTTCCTTTCTGTCTGTCCACAGTGCTCTCTGCTGACACCTGTTCTTGTCAGGAACTGTCCAGAGCAGTATAGGTTTGCCGTGAGGAATTGTTCCTGCTCTGGACAGTTCCTGGCATGGACAGAGGTGTCAGCAGAGAACACTGTAGTCACAGAAAATAAATTCAAAAAGAAAAGAACTTCCTCTGTATTATTGAGCAGCTGATAAGTACTGGAAGGAATACAATTTTTAAATAGAAGTAATTTACAAATCTGTTAACATTTTGGCACCAGTTGATTTATTAAAAAAAATGTTTTTGACCGGAGTACCCCCTTAAGGTTGTAATGGAAAATCTTGAGAAATTCTTCTAAGGAGTAGATACAAAGTATTTATACTCCATCCTGTCTAAAGGCAGCTTAGGGTATTTACTTCAGTATTGTTGTACAAGGTTGAGAATATTCTGTCTAGACTCGGAGTGATTCTAGGAGAGATTGAGTTTTCTAGAATACTTATATAAGGAAAGCTGTCAGATAATGGTATTACCCAAGGTGTGGCACGTCAGAAGAGATGAAGTAGACGTAGATGCTCTACATACATGTGAGTCATCCTGTTAACTGTTTTGCTTTATTTTCATACTTTAGATACTACTATCAAAGAGGAATTCTAGCAAAAGTGGAGGGTCAGAGGCTTGTGTACCAGTTCAAAGAAATGCCTAAGAATATTGTGGTGATAGAAGATGACAAGGCAGAGCCCTGCACCGAAGAGATGGTGTCTCCAATAGATGACAAGTCACTGGAGCGCGTATCTATCCCTGCAGAGGGCATACTTAAAATGTCTATGCCAGCTCGACTAGAGAAATGCCCCACGCAACAAACCTCGCCCAGAAAGCCTAGACTAGTAAGCCTGGCTTCTCCTGTCAGTGAGGGACCCCCTCTTTCACCCACCAGCACCACACCAAACCCAGGACAGAGGTCAGTATCTGGTAATAACGTCTGGGGTTATGCTGGATTAGGAAAAGATTGTTGCTTTCTTTCAAAACAGCACCAAACCTTTCCTCGGAATGAGTGCGGTTTTACAACCCTGCTTCATTCACTTCCATGTAACTGAGCTGCAGTACCACACACAAACTGAGGACAGGTGTGGCACTGTTTCTTGAAGAACTTACCGTATATACTCGAGTATTAGCCGTTCCGAATATAAGCTGAGGCCCCTAATTTCACCACAAAAACCCAGGAAAAGTTATTGACTCGACTAGAAGTCTAGGGTGGGAAATACATCATCCCCTCATGTCATCATCACCCCCGCCATTATCACCCCCGCCATTATCAATCACCCCTGCCATTATCCGGACTCTCCTTTTGTTTTCTACTCACCTCCCCAGGGTGAGCTGGTCCGGGCCGTCCATCTTCGGCCATCTATGCTGCAGGGACAGTCTTGTGGGGAGGGTTATCGTTCCGGGCTGTCCATCTTTACCGGGAGGCCCTCTTCTCCGGGCCGGCCCGGACTAGTGACGTTGCGTTGACACGCAGGGACGTCCGTGCGCAGCAGACGTCCGTGATGTCCCTGAGCGGTGGCGTCAATGCAGCGTCACTAGTTCAGGGCCCGAGCGGAGAAGAGGGCCTCCCGATGATGATAGACAGCCCGGAACGACTAACCCTCCGCACCAGACAGTCCCTGCAGCATAGATGGCCGAAGATGGACGGCCTGGCCCATCCCTTCACAGCTAAGCCAAAATTGTTCACTCGAGTATAAGCCGAGGGGGGTGTTTTCAGCACGAAAAATCGTGCTGAAAAACTCTGCTTTTATATGTAAACTTTTTTTTTTTTTTAATCAACTGGTGCCAGAAAGTTAAACAGATTTGTAAATTACTTCTATAAAAAAAATAATCCCTCCAGTACTTAATCAGCAGCTGAATACTACAGAGGAAATTCTTTTCTTTTTGGAACACAGTGCTCTCTGCTGACATCATGACATCATTTTCTATGGGGAATTTCTCCTGCTCTGGACAGTTCTTAAAATGGACAGAGATGTCAGCAGAGAGCACTGTGGTCGTGATATCAGCAGAGAGCTCTGTGTCCCAAAAATAAAACAATTTCCACTGTAGTATTGAGCAGCTATTAAGTACTGGAAGGATTAATATTTTTTAATATAAGTAATTTACAAATCTGTTTAACTTTCTGGCACCAGTTGCACCAGTTGATAAAAAAAAAATGTTTTCCACCGGAGTCCTTTAACTTGTAAGTTCACTCAACCCAAACAGCTTGTTAGAAATTAGAAGTACCGTATATACTCGAGTATAAGCCGACCCGAGTATAAGCCGAGACCCCTAATTTCAACCCAAAATCCCAGGAAAAGTTATTGACTCGAGTATAAGCCTAGGGTGGGAAATACATCATCCCCCCCCTGTCATCATCCAGACCCGTCATTAACATCCTCATTATCATCCCCTTATCATCCCACACATCCCCCCTTCATCATCCCCTTATCATCCCGCACATCCCCCCTTCATCATCCCCTTATCATCCCACACATCCCCCTTCATCATCCCCTTGTCATCATCCCACACCCCCCCCCCCCCTTCATCATCCTCTTCTCATCATTCGCCCTCAGTGGTCTTCAACCTGCGGACCTCCAGAGGTTTCAAAACTACAACTCCCAGCAAGCCCGGGCAGCCATCGGCTGTCCGGGCTTGCTGGGAGTTGTAGTTTTGAAACCTCCGGAGATCCGCAGGTTGAAGACCACTGCGGCCTTCGACATCATTCAGCCCCCTGAGTACTCACCTCCGCTCGGCGCTGGTCCGGTCCTGCAGGGCTGTCCGGTGAGGAGGTGGTCCGGTGGGATAGTGGTTCCGGGCTGCTATCTTCACCGAGGGCGCCTCTTCTCCGCGCTTCCGGCCCGGAATAGAGGCGTTGCCTTGACAACGACGCAGAAGTACGTTGGCAATGAACGCACCTCTGCGTCGCTGTCAAGGCAACGTGACTATTCTGAGGCCGGGCCCGAAGCGCTTAGAAGAGGCCTCCCCGGTGAAGATAGCAGCCCGGAACCACTATCCCACCGGACCACCTCCTCACCGGACAGTCCTGCAGGACCGGACCAGCGCCGAGCGGAGGTGAGTACTGTACAGAACTAAAGGGGGGTGAGAGGGGGCTGGATGATGTCGAAGGCCGCAGTGGTCTTCAACCTGCGGACCTCCGGAGGTTTCAAAACTACAACTCCCAGCAAGCCCGGACAGCCGATGGCTGCCCGGGCTTGCTGGGAGTTGTAGTTTTAAAACCTCTGGAGGTCCGCAGGTTGAAGACCACTGCGGGTGGGGGAGTTCACTCGAGTATAAGCCGAGGGGGGTGTTTTCAGCACGAAAAATCGTGCTGAAAAACTCGGCTTATACTCGAGTATATACGGTAATCATTTGACTAAAATGGTCACTTAACTTTTTAACATCCATACTATGCCTTATTAAAGGAAAGTGCACATATCAGGCTCCTTTCAATCTCCCCATTCCCTCATAAACTGATAATTTACTGAGTACATAGGGCAGATTTTCTGCTGTTTTACCTGTGTTGGATTTTCCACAGCAGACCCTACTGAAGTCAACAAAATATGCTGCAGATTTGATTGACTTCAATTGGCTCTGCTGTGGATTTTCAGTTCCGCTGCCGAAAATCTGCTGCAGTGAACCTGCCCCGGTTCACACGCGCAGCAGGAAACACTGCTGTCTCGCAAGTAAATCTGCCTGTGTGACACGACCCTTAACCCCTCAAAGGAGAACTCCAGACCATAAAAATTGTCCCCCATTGTGCCGGCAGTAAAAAAAATTAAGATGTAGATACCTTCCTCCGCTCCCCCCGGGGCCTCCGGTAACCGCCTCCGGTCTCCACCGCAATCCACTTCCTGGTTGCCGGTGGTTGGATGAATCCGCCAATCACCAGCCGCAGTGCAGTCCGACTTGGCTGGCGATAGGCTGAGCGGCAGTGTGACGTTTTCGGCCCTGGCCGCAGGTGCCGGTGTAGTGAAGAATTTTGAGTCCTGAAGAGTTTTCACACTGCCGCTCAGCCTATCGCCGGCCGAGTCGGACTGCGCTGCGGCTGGTGATTGGCTGATTCATCCGACCACTGGCAACCAGGAAGAGGATTGTGGCAGAGACCAGAGCCAGTTACCGGAGGCACCGGGGGAGCGGAGGAAGGTATGTACATCTTTATTTTTTTACTGCCGGCAGTATGGGGGACAATTTTTATGGTCTGGAGTTCTCCTTTAACGAGGCAGGACGTAAATGTATGTCCTGGTGGGCTGGTGCTTAGCGCACCAGGAAGTACATTTACGTCCTATGCATAACCGCGAGCATCGGAGCGATGCTTGTGGCATGCGCGGTAGGTCCCGGCTGCTGATTGAGAACAGCCAGGGACCCGCCGGTAATGGTGGACATCCGCAATCGTGCAGGTGTCCGCCATTAACCCCTCAGATCCCGTGATCAGTACAGATCACAGCATCTGCAGCATCGCGGATACTAAAATGAATGATCGCATAGCCCGCAGCGCTGCTACAGCGTTCCAATCATCCAGCATGGCAGCCGGAGGTCCCCTCACCGGCCTCCGCTGCCTTCCATGGTTCTTCTGCTCTGGTCTGCGATCGAGCAGACCAGAGCAGAAGATGACCGATAATACTGATCAGTGCTATGTCCTATGCATAGCACTGAACAGTATTAGCAATTGAATGATTACTATCAAAGTGTAAAAATAAAAGTAAAAATATTTGAAAAAACCCCTCCCCCAATAAAAAGGTAAATTGTCCCATTTTCCCTATTTCACCCCCAAAAAGTGTAAAAAAAAAAAAAATATTTTTTATATATACATATTTGGTATCCGCATGCGTAAATATGCCAGCTATTAAAATAAAATGTTAATGATACCGTATGGTGAACGGCATGAAAGTAAAAAAAATAAATAAAAAAAAGTCTTTAAGGCCCAAATGGGCTGCGTCCTTATAGGGGTTAAAGGGGTATTCCGGTGGGAAACCTGGTGGCAGAAAGTTAAACAGATTTGTAAATAACTTTTATTAACAAATCTTTACCCTTCCAGTACTTATTAGCAGCTATATAGGAAATTCTTTTTTTATTTAATTTATTTTTTGTCTTGTCCACAGTGCTCTCTGCTGACACCTCTGTCCGTATCGGGAACTGTCCAGAGCAGCATAGGTTTGCTATGGGGATTTTTTCCTGCTCTGGACAGTTCCTGATATGGGCATCAGGTGTCAGCAGAGAGCACTGTGGTCAAAACAAAAAAGAAATTAAAAAATAAACAAATTTCCTCTGTAGCATACAGCTGCTAATAAGTACTGGAAGGACAAATATTTTATAATAGAAGTAATTTACAAATCTGTTTAACTTTCTGGCACCAGTTCATTTAAAAAAAATTTCCACCGGAGTACGCTTACACGTGCAGATTTTCTGTAATAGATTTTATAATTGACTTTCCATTAGAAAATCTGCAGCACAATACGCAAGGTACCCTTAATCTATCTGGAGACAAGTCAGCTCACTGAGGGATTAGTTTACAGCTGCTTAAAAGCCTTGAAAAAGGGCAAAGAGGGAGTGGTGACAGAGACCAGGTTAAACTGTGTGTGGAGGAAGGTGGATGCCAAAAGTATTTACAAATGACACGAAAACTTTAAAGGGGTACTCAGGTGGAAAACTTTTTTTTTTTTTTTTAAATCAACCGGTGCCAGAAAGTTAAACAGATTTGTAAATTACTTCTATTATAAAAATGTTAATCCTTCCAGTACTTATTAGCTTCTGAATACAGAGGAAATTCTTTTCTTTTTGGAACACAGTGGGGGATATTTATCAAAGAATTTAAACTGTTTTTTTCTTGTCTAAATTTGTTGCACAGAAAGTCGCAGTCTAAATATGTGCGACTTTTCTGCGACTTTTGCTCTAGAGGATTTTTAGAACATGATGCATGCAAGTCTATTTTAGATGGAAAAATGCATTGGTGCTGAATTTATCAAAAGCGACTTTTCAACCACAAGTTGCATCGGCTGAAAGTACGCCGAAATGTCAGACCATCCTGGAGCAGGTCTAAATACAGTCTAAAGCATAGATCTCTAAGTCTGTGCACAGAATTTATCAAGAGCCGTGCGACTTTTGATAAATTAGGCGCACAATAGACCGGCCTAACCCTCTATAGTTTGGTCTATATTGATGCGGGACATAGACAGCTTTGATAAATATCCCCCAGTGTTCTCTGCTGACATCATGACCACAGTGCTCCCGACTGACATCTCTGTCCATTTGTTTTCTATCGGGATTTTCTCCTACTCTGGACAGTTCTTAAAATGGACAGAGGTGTCGGCAGAGAGCACTGTGGTCATGATGTCAGCAGAGAACACTGTGTTCCAAAAAGAAAGCCATTTCCTCTGTAGTATTCAGCAGCTAATAAGTACTGGAAGGATTAAGATTTTTTAATAGAAGTAACTTACTTTCTGGCACCAGCTGATTTTATAAAAAAAAAAAAGTTTTCCAGCGGAGTACCCCTTTAATGTTTTTGTACAAAAGTGTATTCCTCGCATCTTAAGTCTATTATCTAATAATCTATTATTTCTAGAACTTTCCATAAAGATTTTCTTTACTCTTTTGTTTGTATACTGTTTTCTAATGCTTTTGAAGAGAGTAATATTTTTACAATTTTAACTATTTCATTACAGGACTGTTCGTGTTGCAATGCAAGTGCCTGTTGTGATGACTTCCCTGGGCCAGAAAATTTCCACTTTGGCCGTCCAGTCCATGAACCCAGGGTCTCCATTGTTGGCCAACACCAGCCCCACAAGTGCATCAGCTCCAAAGGTTGTAATCCAGACAATACCAACTATGATGCAAGCTTCTTCAGAAAGTGACAAATTCACCATGCAACCTGCCAAAATCATAACCATCCCAACCTCTCAGCTCACCCAGTGTCAGCTGCAGACCAAGTCTAACTTAAGCAGTGCTGGGGGCTTGAATCTGATGGGCACTCCGCTGACTGTGAGAGCACTTACTCCTGTATCCATCGCCCATGGGACCCCCGTTATGAGACTAGCAATGCCTGCACAACAGGCCCGGTGCCAGACACCACCACGGGTCATCAGTACCCTTATTAAAGGACCTGAAATGAAATCGGACATAGTGGTGAGCAGGCAGGATGGAGAAATGAAAACATTTCAGCTGGTTAAAGATGAGAAATCGGCAGATGGGGGCAAAACAGTAACTCATGTTGTGGTTGTTAGTGCCCCTGCTGGAATTACCTTGCCAGTGACTGTCAAACAAGAAGGGACGGTGGTCTGTGACAAGTGAGAAACATTCCACCAGCCTGTTGTAAGATTTGAGTCAAACTGACAATAAATAAAATACAGACAATAAACTTATTCTGTGGAAGAAAGGGAGATGGTTCCAGTCCAACGAGACTTTAAAGCAAGTGAGAGACGTGTATATGTGGAGTGTAAAAGAGACCGTTACCGGAAGTGCGTTTCTCCCAGTGGGATGTTGGTTCACATACTGATGGGGATGTTACCTCTAAGATAAAGGAGAAAAAAGGAAACTGAAAGGGACCAAAGCGTTCATTCATTCATATATAGATATATTTTTAGGTTACACTAAATAAGGTGGAACACTAAAATGATGAGTGGCTGTTTGTTCTCCCACAATCCAAAAAGCAAAGTTTAGGTCAAAGTAAAATTGTAAATGATCATGTTTTTTATTTCTTTATACCTACAGTATATATGAGTTGAGTTTTTTTTGTTTGTAATACCAGCAATTTATACCACTGTGTACAAATAGCCCTCACTTAACCGGTGCTATGTGACAACTCTGCTAAACCAGTATGTGACGTGGTGCGTGTAGAAGAGACTCCCTTTAAAGTTTTGTTTGGAAACGCAAATGAGATTTGGGTTAGGAGCAGATTTCATATGGAAGCCTTAGAGACTGATTCAATTTTATTTTTCCTTGGAATAAGCTAACTGCTTGTTTGTGTAAAGCAATCTTTTTATATATAAATATATTATAGAAAATATGGAGAGAGAAAAAAAAAACCTTGTACCTAGCACAGTATTGGCATAGAATTACTTGTAACATATTTTATATTGTAGATTAAAGTTTTGTTTTTTTTTAAATACCTTTAAATGGCTGGAAATGTCTAAAAGCATATTGAGCTGCCAGCCTTTCATTCAGCAAAGGGTTAAACTGTGGGCAAATGGGCCAACTACTGCAACTTGCTTTTGTCACACGGAATCCATGCAAACATTTCAATTCCTGCGATCCATTTGAAAGGTCACCGCACGCATGAGCCCTTTTTTTTTTTTGGAGTGCAAGCATTTTGAAGCCTGCTATTTTTTTAGTTGAAGTTACGATGGGGCAGACTAGGGGGGGTTGGGGGATAAAGTACCAGTGTTCAGAATGAACTACAATAGTTTGTATATTCAACATTTGAAGTATATTCTATTTTGTTGTACTCTTGTTTCAAAGTGTATTCAAGTAGATTTTACTGCAATATAGAAAATGAATTTCATGTCTTGTGTGTTGTCTTCATTTCCCTCCATCTTCCAGATATTACTTTACAGTTCCATATATCTGAATGATCCGGGATTATCAGGCGTTCTGGTTTACTTGTCTTTTGTCTTCAGAATATCTAGGCTAACAACCGGAAATAAAATGTCACTATAACTGTACTTGGATATCGGAGCAGTCTTCCAATGTCTATATTCGTGCTTTTCTCCAGTCATGTGAAAAATATGAAGGGCCATGAGCAAACACGGATCATTTTTTATTTTTTACATTTTTATAAATTCCAAATATGGTCTGTACCTCCCAGGATGTCATGAACTAATGCAGGATATCTGCTGTACAGCTCTGAATTATAGATCACACTTATCACTAGATCTTTCAATGCATTTTAGCTGTATCCTGCCTAAACTATTTTCCCCATAATATCGTATATACTCGAGTATAAGCTGAGGCCCCTAATTTTACCCCAGAAACCCAGGAAAAGTTATTGACTCGACTATAAGCCTAAGGTGGGAAATACATCATCCCCCCCCCCCCATGTCATCATCCAGACCCACGTCATCATCATCGCCTGTCAATCCCTTAATCAGTGGTCTTCAACCTGCGGACCTCCAGATGTTGCAAAACTACAACTCCCAGCATGCTGGGTGTTGTAGTTTTGAAGCCTCTGGAGGTCTGCAGGTTGAAGACCACTGTGGCCTTCGCCATCATCCAGCCCCCCCCATTTGCACTCGCCTCCCCTCAGTGGGAAGGGTGAGCTGATCCGGGCCATCTATGCTGCAGGGACCGTCCGGTGTGGAGGATTAGTCGCTGCGGGCTGTTCATTTTCACCGGGGGGCGGGGGGGGGGAGGGGGGGTGGGGGGGCTTTTCTCTGCGCTTCGGGCCCGGCCCAGGACTAGTGACGTTGCCTTGATGACGACGCACAGGGACGGTGCGCATGAACGTCCCTGTGTGTCGTCAAGGCAGCTTCACTAGTCCGGGGCCGGGCACGCAGAAGGCCCCCCGTGAAAATGGACAGCCCGCAACGACTAATCGGTCCCTGCAGCACAGATGGTCCCTGCAGCATAGATGGCCCGGACCAGCTCACCCTTGCTTCCCACCAAGGGGAGGTGAGTACAAAACAAAAGGGTGGGGGGTGCTGGATGATGACTAAGACCGCAGTAGTCTTCAACCTGTGGACCTCCAGAGGCTTCAAAACTACAACACCCAGCATGCCCGGACAGCCGATGGCTGTCTGGGCATGCTGGGCGTTGTAGTTTTGCAACATCTGGAGGTCTGCAGGTTGCAACATCTGGAGATCTGCTGGGAGTTGTAGTTTTGCAACATCTGGAGGTCCGCAGGTTGAAGATCACTGTCATTTTGTAACCATGTGCTCACAGAATATGAGGTGGACTGCAGTAACCCGTCATGGTCCACTGCTTCCGTCCCTGTGCACTGCACAGATCTGGCTGCAGTAGCTGGGTACTGGTATCACATTGATCAGTGATTGATGGACCACTAGAAGATCGATAATGTAAATTTACAGCATGGCCGTCTGGTATTTGGCGCATCATGTACTACAGTAAGTCCATGATGTGAGAGGCTGCAGCTGACAATGACGGACATTGGTGATCAAGCTTTTGTCTGCCAGTAACACATTAAAGTGGCACTCCGCTGCTCAGCGTTTGGAACAATGCCCCTTCCCATAGACTTGCATCGAAGGGGGCGGGGTATTAAGGGGGTGGGGGCTATGACGTCACAAGCTCCTGGCGCTGTTTGTTCCAAACTCTGAGCAGTGGAGTACCCCTTTAAATTCCACCATCAATAGCGATCAGTTTACATCCTGGCTGGTTTCAGGCCAAACTGCTTATAGTCTTGTTTTAGGTGGGATTACATAGCTTTGTTCAGTACAAGCACTTGAATAATTGCTTGTAATAGTTATGGGGGCATAAAGTGTAAAGTCCCCTCTAAATCATAAAATAATAATAGAATTCTAATCACTCCCCTTTTTCCTATTTTTTAAAGTAACAAAATATTTTCCGCATGCGGAATATTCCAGTGTGAAGTGATCTAAATGTCCCATCTAAACTAAAATGGCACCATTAAAGACTACAACTCATGGTGCAAAAAAACATTAAAGGAGTATTCCAGCGCAACATAACTTATCGCCCATCCAAAGGATAGGGGATTAGTTATAGATCCCGGGGGGTCCCAGCGCTGGGGCCTCCCGGGATCTCCTGGACGGGGCCGTGGCAGTCTGCAGGAAGTGCAGTTTCGTCCCCAGCAGAAAGCTGTGGCAGACATGCCCCTCCGTGTATCTCTGTGGGGTACATGGAGGGGGCGTGTCGGCCGCCGCATCATGCGGGGATGGAACGCCCCCTTTTCAGCATACTGTAGTGGCCCCGTCCAGGAGATCCCGGGGGGCCCCAGCACTCGGTCCCCGCAGCTCCCCCCCCCGCGATAGGGGATAAGTTATATTGCACTGAAGATCTCCTTTAATCCACAGAATGGCCCTGTAGATGGAAAAATAAGATTTATGGGGGATATTTATCAAGCTTTCAAGTCGCAGATTTGTCACATTACCCTCAATTATGCAGCAGTTTAAAAAAGTCGTACGGGTGAAAAGGTTTTAGAAAAGTCTCAGAGAAGGAATCATGCTAAGTGGTTGTCTGAAGTGAAATTTACTAAAAATGTGTACTGGCCCCATATTTATCAGGGCTGCACCATTTATTAAATTTGGCGCATGTACACTCCAACTACACCATCAAAACCTGTGTATAACACAGTGCACCTACACTAACTTCCATGTTAG
Source organism: Hyla sarda (assembly GCF_029499605.1). Lineage (NCBI taxonomy): Eukaryota > Metazoa > Chordata > Amphibia > Anura > Hylidae > Hyla > Hyla sarda. Next base: position 157,835,380 of record NC_079189.1, read on the forward strand.
AGGAAAAAAACGAAGGGGGGATTTACAAAAACCAGTGCTGTAAACTTTCACTCTCAATGGTATTTTTTTACATTTACCACCAAACATTATATTTTAATAGTTTGGACAATCACGCACACGGCGATACCAAATATGTTTGTTTTATTTTTTTTTTGTAAAAACAGAAAATAATTTAACAAAATGTTTTTTTTTAATACTTTTTATATGCAATCATTGGACTGCATTCATTGTATAATGCTGTCTATGGCATATCGTTACACAGTGAGATCGGCAATCCACTGCTATATCATTGGATTGGAAACAGGAGGCAGGTAAGGGGGCCATTTTATCTCACCGAATCCCTGCAATCACATTGCGAGGGTACGGTGATCTCCACTGAGCTACCGGCAAGTTTCACATTCATTTTAGATGCCGTAATCTGCAATGATGACGACGGCTAAAGGGTTAAATGATCGGCAGCGGCGGGATCGCTGTTGCCTGTTATCAGCAATGAAAGTCCGGCTACTGATAGTAGTCGACTTTCACTGCTTTGAAGCAAGCGCTTAACCCCTTGGGGACTAAGGGCTTTTCAGTTTTTGCACTTTCGGTTTTTCCTCACGTTTTAAAACACAACTCTCTCAATTTTGCACCTCCAGACCCAAATGATGGCTTATTTTTTTGAGCCACCAATTCTACTTTGTAATGACATCAGTCATTATACCCAAAAATGTACGGCAAAAAAAAAAATAAAAAATCATTGTGCAATGAAATTGAAGAAAAAATGCCATTTGTAAATTTTGGGGGCTTCTGTTTCTACGCAGTACATTTGTCGGTACAAATAACAAATTATCTTTATTCTGTAGGTCCATACGGTTAAAATGATACCCTACTTATATAGGTTTGATTTTGTATTTCTTCTGAAAAAAATCATAACTACCATATTTATCGGGGTATACCATGCACCGGCCTATAACACGCACCCTCATTTTACCAAGGATATTTGGGTAAAAAAAGTTTTTTACCCAAATATCCATGGTAAAATGAGGGTGCGTGTGTGCGCGTGTATACCCCGATACACCCCCAGGAAAGGCAGGGGGAGAGAGGCCGTCGCTGCCCGCTTCTCTCCCCCTGCCTTTCCTGGGGTCTAGAGTCCTGCTGCCGGCCCTTCTCTCCCCCTGGCTATCGGCGCCGCTGCCCGTTCTGTCCCCCTGACTATCGGTGCCAGCGCCCCATTGCCGGTGCCGATAGCCAGGGGGAGAGCAGCGGCGCCGACAGCCAGGGGGAGAGAAGGGGCAGCGGCACCCCCAGGAATAGCAGCAAAGTGAAGGAGAAAATTCACAATCTTCATTTTTTACACTTGCATGTTCTTGTAGACCCAATTTTTGAATTTTTACAAGGGGTAAACGGAGAAAATGTTTACTTATATTTGTAGCCCAATTTCTCTCGAGTAAGCACATACCTCATATGTCTATGTAAAGTGTTCGGCGGGAGCAGTAGAGGGCTCAGAAGTGAAGGAGCGACGAGGGGATTTTGGAGAGTACGTTTTTCTGAAATGGTTTTTGGGGGGCATGTTGCATTTAGGAAGCCCCTATGGTGCCAGAACAGGAAAAAATACCCACATGGCATACCATTTTGGAAACTAGACCCCTTGAGGAACGTAACAAGGAATAAAGTGAGCCTTAATACCCCACAGGTGTTTCACGACTTTTGCATATGTAAAAAAAATGTTTAAAAAATGTCACTAAAATGTGTGTTTCCCCCAAATTTCACATTTATTCAAGGGTTAATAGCAGAAAATACCCCGCAAAATTTGTAACCCCATCTCTTCTGAGTATGGAGGTACCCCATAAGTTGACCTGATGTGCACTACGGGCGAACTACAATGCTCAGAAGAGAAGGAGTCATATTTGGCTTTTTGAGAGCAAATTTTGCTCGGGGGCATGTCGCATTTAGGAAGCCCCTATGGTGCCAAGACAGCAAAATAACCCCCACATGGCATACCATTTTGGAAACTAGACCCCTTGAGGAACGTAACAAGGGGTACAGTGAGCATTTACCCCCCACTGGTGTCTGTCAGATCTTTCGAACAGTGGGCTGTACAAAATTTTTAATTTGCACAGCCCACTGTTCCAAAGATCTGTCAGACACCAGTGGGGTGTAAATTCTCACTGCACCCCTCATTACATTCCGTGAGGGGTGTAGTTTCCGAAATGGGGTCACATGTGGGGTTTTGTTTTTTTTGCGTTTGTCAAAACCGCTGTAACAATCAGCCAGCCCTGTGCAAATCACCTCAAATGTACATGGTGCACTCTCCCTTCTGGGCCTTGTTGTGCACCCCAGAGCACTTTGCGCCCACATATGGGGTATCTCTGTATTTGGGAAAAATTGCATTACAAATTCTGGGGGGCGTTTTTCCCTTTTACCTCTTGTCAAAATGAAAAGTATGGGGCAACACCAGCATGTTAGTGTAAAAAAAAAAATTTCTTTTACACTAACATGCTGGTGTAGACCCCAACTTCACCTTTTCATAAGGGGTGAAAGGAGAAAAAGCCCCCCAAAGTTTGTTAGGCAATTTCTCCCGAGTACGGCGATACCCCATATGTGACCCTAAACTGTTGCCTTGAAATACGACAGGGCTCCGAAGTGAGAGCGCCATGCACATTTGAGGCCTGAATTAGGGATTTGCATAGGGGTGGACATAGGGGTATTCTACGCCAGTGATTCCCAAACAGGGTGCCTCCAGCTGTTGCAAAACTCCCAGCATGCCTGGACAGTCAACGGCTGTCCGGCAATACTGGGAGTTGTTGTTTTGCAACAGCTGGAGGCTCCATTTTGGAAACAGTGGCGTATCAGACGCTTTCATTTTTATTGGGGAGGGGGGCTGTGTAGGGGTATGTGTATATGTAGTGTTTTTTTACATTTTATTTTGTGGTAGTGTAGTGTAGTGTTTTTAGGGTACAGTCACACGGGCGGGGGGTTACAGCGAGTTTTAGCTGCCGCGCAAAATTTGCTGCATCGCAAACTTGCAGCCTGATACTCACTGTAAGCCCCCTGCCCATGTGAATGTACCCTGTACATTCACAGGGGGGGGACCTCCAGCTGTTGCAAAACCACAACTCCCAGCATGCACAGTCCATCAGTGCATGCTGGTAGTTCTAGTTTTGCAACAGCTGGAGGCACACGGGTTGGGAAACACTGAGTTAGGAAACAGACAATGTTTCCCAACCAGTGTGCCTCCAGATGTTGCAAAACCACAACTCCCAAACATTCTCAGGCATGCTGGGAGTAGTAGTTCGGCAACATCTTTAGAGCCAGATGTTGCCGAACTACAACTCCCAGCATGCTTGGAGTTGTAGTTTTGCAACATCTGGAGGACTACAGTTTGCAGACCACTAATACAGTGGTTCCCAATCTGTGCCCTTCCATATGTTGCAAAACTACAACTCCCAGTATGCCAAAACTGTCCAGGCATGCTGGGAGTTGTAGTTCTGCAACATCTGAAGGGCCAGATGTTACAGAACTACAACTCCCAGCATGCTAGGACAGTAAGGGCATGCTGAGGATGTGTAGTTTTGCAACATCTGGAAGGGCACAGTGGTCTCCAAACTGTGGACCTCCAGATGTTGCAAAACTACAACTCCCAGCATGCCCAGACGCCAAGGGCTGTCTGAGCATGCTGGGAGTTGTAGTATACAGGGTCCCATTACAGCAATGCATGTCGCTTTACGGCGACGTGCATTGCTGTAAAGGGCCCGACCGCGGCTGAAGATCAACTCACCTGTCGCCGCTGCCGCCGTCTGGATCCGGGTCTTCAGGGACGAGGTAAGTACCGGGGCCGGTCCCCAGCACTCCCCCGTCCCCCGCCGCGTCCTCCGATGTTCCTCCCGTCCTCTCCGGACTTCAAGGGGCCGGGCAGGGCGGGAGGAAGTAACCGCCCCCCCTCCCTGCGATTGGTCGGTTAGCTAACCGACGGATCGCTGGGGATCGGAGGAGGTGGCAGGCTTGCCACCTCGCTCCTATACTTCAGCATGGTCCTGGCTGTCCCAGAGACCCAATCAGCCCGGTATCGCCGCAGATCGCAAGGGCGATTTCCCTTGGCCCCCCTCGGCATTTGCCCTGGATGCCTGCTGAAGCATTTCAGCAGGCACCCGGTTCCGATCTCTGCCCGGCGCGCGGCAGAGACCGGAAAAGGCCATGACGTTGTGGAACGTCATTGGTCCTTAAAGCCCAGGGTGCCATGACGTTCAACAACGTCATTGGTCCTTAAGAGGTTAAATTGGTTGGTTTAAGAGGGATTTTTTTATCATTATTTTCGGTCTAGTGTAGACAAATAGTGATTTTATAGATAACCCTTCCACCCGCACGTCTCGGTTCGTGACACCGGACACTTCTATTATCTTTTATCTGGATAATATTTGCTTCTGCATTCATTATGTCTCAGGCACGCAGTGCAGAGACTGTAACCACTATGGATACTGAGATCCAACAGGTGTCTATGGGTACGGCAATTAATACATGTAGAGCTCAGGCAGGGGCGTTCTTTTCAGCCTGTGAGGCGCAGGACGAACTGCAAGTGCTAAGTACTAAAACACTACATTATCGGGTCCAAGCACTAGCAGACAAAGAAACCAGATATTTCTGGACTATCCAATCCTTATCAGCTTACAAAGAATGCCAACGTACACCGAGAGGCATTCAAGTCTATAAGGCTCCTTCCCAGTTTGGGGGGGACGGTCCAGAGTTCCTAGCGGCTTGGCACTTAGCACATACTGAACACTCTCTGAAACTGCAAAATTTGATACAGTTGAAAAATCTAAAAGAATATGAAAACATCACTATGGAATTATGCAAGGCTAAGATATAACCAGTTTACACAGAATTCTGCAATTACAGATTACTGTAAAAGAAGTGAAACGAGACAAATACATGAGAGACAAGAAAGATTTTGAGAAGACAGTTTTTACCTGGTCTAGAAAAAATGCAGGAAATGAAAATCTAGGCTTTAACAAAAAACTTAACCAAAAGAAGCATAATGTGTACAGAAACCAAGGTCAATCACACAAAAAGAAAAATGTTACCGACTTTCTTACTACTGAATCAGATTCCAGTGGCTCAGAGGGTCCAGCGACAAGCAAAAACACTCACAAGTACAGGACCTAATTTTTTAGACGCAAGACCAGACGAGGAGGTCGAAAAAGGAGGAATAAAAGATCAAAAGAAAACACACAATCCACCTTGGAGAGTGAAGAGAAAAAAATCAGTAACATGGAACCAGTAATTGAAGATAAGAACTCTCTAGTTGTGAATCTTACTGAAATACCTTTGACAGACAGTTGCAAGTCAGCCCTCGAAAAAAGGACTAAATTAAGGACTTGCTGAGAAATTTAACTATGAAGAGTTCGAGATAGATCTTTTCGGAGCTATTAGGAGGCTTAAGCTTAAAAAATTCTTTTCAGGTTGTACAGAGAATAAATCTATGTCAGCAGTATGTGAAAGTGATACTCCCTGCAAAATAGGACCACTTGGGTTCTCAATAGTGAAAGAGTTTACTCATAAGGAAGTTGATATTACTCGTACACTAGCAGAGTTAGCAGGACCCATTTGTGAAGATATATCTAATTCAGATTATATCCAGAAGCCTTTTACTAAGGGCAATAAATCCCCCTTTAATCCGCCTCTGACACCAGGCAGTCCTCTAGACATTTTTCAGAAAAGTGTCTTGAGAGACATTAAAGCGGCTATCTATCTCGAACCCCAATTTAATTTATCTAAGAGTTAATTTTCTGCACTCAAGTCCCTTATGGACAACAAAGATATCTTGGTGTCAAAGGCGGATAAGGGTGGTGCCGTTGTTGTCTGGCATCAGGTAGACCACGACGTAGAGGCCCTCAAACAATTAAACAACCAGACAGTGTACGAAAAATTTAACACCAATCCTACTTATAAAATAAAAGAAAATTGAGATCCCTTCTGCGAAGACATACAGAAAAACCCTATCGGAAAAAAACGCAGAAAAATTAATTTCAGCAGCCCCAAAATATCCATACTGGTACATCCTGCCAAAGATTCACAAGTCACTGAGCCGACCCCTGGGCGCCCTATTGTGGTGGGGATCGGCTCAGTGACTGAGCCTTTGTCAGAATATTTGGACTGGCTATTGTCCCCTATCCTTAGGGAACTCCCTACCTTTTTACGCGACACAGGTGACCTTATCACTCAGTTGGAAAACTTTGAGTGGAGTGAAGGTCTGTCCCTTGCGTCTATTGACGTAGAAAGCCTGTATACACGCATCCCACATGATGCGGGTATACAGGCTGTGGAGGAATGCCTCCAATCCACTAATAAATCGGCTGACTTTATTACCTTCTTTCGTGAATCATTGAGATTTGTGCTCACAAATAATATGTTCAGATATAACAACGAATGGTATGTTCAAAAACAAGGGACCGCAATGGGGACCCCTATCTCATGTGTTTATGCTAATGTTTTTTGGCAATGTTTGAGAGAGAATTCTTATTCACCTCCATTAATCCCTTTATCCGCCACATATGGTGTTTTTTAAGATTTGTAGACAATATTTTCGTTATATGGGATGGAGGTGAAGACAAATTCTCTGCTTTTGTTCATTACCTGAATACGGTTAATGACAAAAATATGATCTTCTCAGTTTGGAGATCAACAACTGGAATTCCTAGATGTTAAAATTATGGTCCAAGAAAACATGTTAATAACTACCTCATTTCGAAAAAACATCTCACGTAATGCACTCCTTCATTTTAACAGTTCTCATTCCATACATCAAACAAAGTATTCCATACAGCCATTTTGTTCATTTAAAACGAATTAATAACAAACCAGATTTGTTTAAAAAAGAAGCTCAAGAACTATCAGCAAGATTAAAAAAGCGAGGCTACCCTGACAAACAAGTTCAGAAAGCCTTTAACCCCTTAAGGACCAGGCCCATTTTGGCCTTAAGGACCAGAGCATTTTTTGCACATCTGACCACTGTCACTTTAAGCATTAATAACTCTGGGATGCTTTTACTTTTCATTCTGATTCCGAGATAATTTTTTCGTGACGTATTCTACTGTTAGTGGTAAAATTTTGTCGATACTTGCATCATTTCTTGGTGAAAAATTCCCAAATTTGATGAAAAAATTGAAAATGTAGCATTTTTCTAACTTTGAAGCTCTCTGGTTGTAAGGGAAATAAACATTCCAAATAAATTATATTTTGATTCACAAATATGTTTACTTCATGTCTACTTTATATTTGCATCATAAAGTTAACATGTTTGAAGCCTTCTGATGTCTTCCAAAAGTAAAAAGTTCAGCAATTTTCAAATTTTTCACAAAATTTACAAAATTTGAATTTTTCATGGACCAGTTAAGGTTTGAAGTGGATTTGATGGCTTTTCTTAGAAATACCCCATAAATTACCCCATTATAAAAACTGCACCCATCAAAGTATTCAAAATGACATTCAGTAAGTGTTAACCCTTTAGGTGTTTCACAGGAATAGCAGCAAAGTGAAGGAAAAAATTTAAAATCTTCATTTTATACACTTGCATGTTCTTGTAGACCCAGTTTTACCAAGGGGTAAAAGGAGAAAAATCCTCTCAAAATTTTTAACCCAATTTCTCTCGAGTAAGGAAATACCTCATATGTGTATGTCAAGTGTTCGGCGGGCACAGTAGAGGGCTCAGAAGGGAAGGAGCAACAATGGGATTTTGGAAAGTGAATTTAGCTGAAATGTTTTTTGGGGGGCATGTCGTATTTAGGAAGCCCCTATGGTGCCAGAACAGCAGAAAACCCTCCACATGGCATACCATTTTGGAAACTACACCCCTCAAGGCACGTAACAAGGGGTACAATGAGCCTTAACACTCCACAGGTATTTGACGACTTTTCGTTAAAGTCGGATGTGTAAATGAAAAAAAATTTTTTTCACTAAAGTGCAGTTCCCCCCCAAAATTACAATTTTTACAAAGGGTAATGGGAGAAAATGCCCCCCTAAAATGCTCTGTGGGCGAACTACAATGCTGAGAAGAGAAGGAGTCACATTTGGCTTTTGGAAAGCAAATTTTGCTGAAATTGTTTTTGGGGGGCATGTCTCATTTAGGAAGCCCCTGTGGTGCCAGGACAGCAAACAAAGAAAAAAAAAACACACACATGGAATACTTTTTTGGAAACTACACCCCACAAGGAACGTAACAAGGGGTGCAGGGAGCCTTAACACCTCACAGGTATTTGACGACTTTTTGTTAGAGTTGGAAATGTAAATGAGAAAAAAAAATGTTTCACTAAAATGCATTTTTCCCCAAAATTTTACATTTCTACAAGGGGTAATAGGAGAAAATGACCCCCAAAATTTGTAACCCCATTTATTCTGAGTATGGAAATACCCTATGTGTGGACGTCAAATTCTCTGCTGGCGCACTACAATGCTCAGAAGAGGGGGAGCACCATTGAGCATTTGGAAAGAGAATTTGTTTGGAATGGAAGTCAGGGACCATGTGCATTTACAAAGCCCCCTGTGGTGCCAGAACAGTGGTTCCCGCCCCCCCCACACACACACATGTGACCCCATTTTGGAAACTACACCCCTCACAGAATTTAATAAGGGGTGCAATGAGTATTTACACCCCACTGGCGTTTGACAGATCTTTGGAACAGTGGGTTGTGCAAAGGAAAAATTAAATTTCATTTTCACGGACCACTGTTCCAAAAATCTGTCAGACACCTGTGGGGCGTAAATGCTCACTGCACCCCTTATTACATTACATGAAGGGTGTAGTTTCCAAAAAGGGATCACATGTGGGGGGGGGGGGGGGGGGGGGTCCATTGTTCTGGCACTATGGGGCTTCAATTCCGGACAAATTTTCTCTTCAAAATCCCAATGGTGCTCCTTCTCTTCTGAGCATTGTAGTGCACCTGCAGAGCATTTTACATCCACATATAGGGTATGTTCTTACTAAGAAGAAATGGGGTTACAAATGTTGGGGGGCTTTTTCCCTATTTTCCCTTGTGAAAATGAAAAATTGAGGGTAACACCAGCATTTTAGTGAAAAAAAAAAGTTTTTTTCCTTTTCTCATCCAACTTTAACGAAAATTCGTCAAACACCTGTGGGGAGCTAAGGCTCACTATACCCCTTGACACGTTCCGTGAGGGGTGTAGTTTCCAAAATGGGGTCACATGTGGGTATTTATTTTTTTGCGTTTATGTCAGAACCACTGTAATATCAGCCACCCCTGTGCAAATCACCAATTAAGGCCTCAAATGTACATAGTGCGCTCTCACTCCTGCGCCTTGTTGTGCGCCCGCAGAGCGTTTTACGCCCACATATGAGGTATTTCCGTACTCAGGAGAAATTGCGTTACAAATTTTGGGGGTCTTTTTTTACCTTTTACCGCTTGTGAAAATAAAAAGTATGGGGCAACACCAGCATATTAGTGTAACATTTTTTATTTTTTTTACACTAACAGGCAGGTGTAGCCCCCAACTTTTCCTTTTCATAAGGGGTAAAAGGAGAAAAAGTCCCCCAAAATTTGTAGCGCAATTTCTCCCGAGTACGAAAATACCCCACATGTGGCCCTAAACTGTTTCCTTGAAATACGACAGGGCTATGAAGTGAGAGAGTGACATGCGCATTTGAGGACTGCATTAGGCATTGCATATGAGTGGACATAGGGGTATTCTACGCCAGTGATTCCCAAACAGGGTGCCTCAAGTTGTTGCTAAACTCCCAGCTTGCCTGGACAGTCAGTGGCTGTCCGGAAATGCTGGGAGTTGTTGTTTTGCAACAGCTGGAGGCTCCATTTTGTAAACACTGCCGTACAATACCTTTTTCATTTTTATTGGGGGGGGGGGGCAGGGGGTGAATGTGTAGTGTTTTACCCTTTATTAGTGTGCGTGTAGTGTAGTGTTTTTAGGGTATATTCACACAGGCAGAGGTTTACATTGAGTTTCCCGCTAGTAGCTTGCACTGCGGCGAAAAATTTGCCGCAGCTCAAACTTGAAGCAGGAAACTCACTGTAAACCCACCCGCGTGAATGTACCCTAACTCAGTATTTTCCAACCAGTGTGCCTCCAGCTGTTGCAAAACTAAAACTCCCAGCATGTATGGTCTATCAGTGCATGCTGGGAGTTGTAGTTTGCCAGTTAGCTGGAGGCACACTGGTTGCAAAACACTGAGTTGGGTAACAAACTTCGCAACCAGTGTGCCTTCAGCTGTTGCAAAAACTACAACTCTCAGCATGCAGTGAGAACTGAAGGGCATGTTGGGACTTGTAGTTATGCAACAGCTGTAGGCATACTACTAACACTCCCAGCATGCCCTTTGGCTGTCCGGGCATGCTGGGGGTTGTAGTTATGCAACTCATGGAGGCACACTGGTTGCAAAACACTGAGAGTTTGTTACTTAACTCAGTGTTTCCCAACCAGTGTACCTCCAGCTGTTGCAAAACTACAACTCCCAGCATGCCCAGACAGCCGAAGGACATGTTGGGGGTTGTAGTTTTGCAACATCTGGAGGGCCACAGTTTGGAGACCACTGTGCAGTGGTGTCCAAACTGTAGGCCTCCAGATGTTGCAAAACTTCAACTCCAAGCATGCCCAGACTGTCCAGGTATGCTGGGAGTTGTAGTTCTGCAACATCTAAAGGGACAGATGTTACAGAACTACAACTCCCAGCATGTCTGGACTGTGTGGGCATGCTGAGAGTTGTGGTTTTGCAACATCTGGACGGCTACAGCTTGGGCACCATATGTTGCAAATGTATAGTGGTCTCCAAACTGTGGCCCTACAGATGTTGCAGCGATCTTTACTGCTACCTTCACAGCCGCCGTCGCTTCCTTACCGCTGATCCCGCCGACGGTCCCCAGGTACCCGCCGCCATCTTCTCCCCCCCGCTCTGCCCGACATCCAGGGGCAGGCAGAGCGGGGATTTCCACGGTAACCGCCACCGCCCCAACTGCCATTGGTCAGTTGTCATATCTGACTAATGGCAGGGGATAGGAGCTGTCTCTGACAGATCCGAGCATCCCTATTTCCCAGGTGATCGGGTCACCAGAGACCCGATCAGCCCGGAACCCCGCAAGTCGTTGTCATTAGTCAGTCACTAACTGACTAACTAATGACAACGATTAGCAACATGGGACCATTCTGATTGGTCCCCAGCTGCATAGTGTCATCGGTCAGCTGTCCAGAACAGCTGCGATGACGTTTCTATCACCATGCCAACGGACATGGTGATAGAAAATGTATTGGACGTGTATACAAGTCCATTTGCGTTAAGTCAGGGGAAAAATGGGCGTGTATACACGTCCATGTGCGGGAAGGGGTTAATAAAATTCACACAAAAACAAAGGAAGAACTGTTACATAAAAAGAAATCAGATCTACCAAATGAGTGAAAAAAATTCCAGATTTTCTTTTGCTTTAAAAAATTCTAGTATGAATAACATTATCAACACCACCATAAGAAAAAACTGGTATATATTGCAAGAAGATGAAGAGTTGAAAACATTATCAGCTCACAGTCCTATAATTACTTACAAATGAAATAAAACGCTAGGTAATCGCTTGAAAACATATAAAACCAACACCCAGAACAAATCTAACCCTACAAACTGGTTATCTAGTATGACACCGGCAGGACAGAACTTGGCTAAACCCATCTTCAGATTAACCAGTTGATAACGTGACAAACTAGTCACGCTGTCTACTGTTTCATTTGTCCATGTGGCTACTATTATGTAGGCAAAACTATTAGAAAACTGCAGACGCGCGTCAAGGAACACTATTCGCACTGGTGTGGGAGCCACGCGTTTTATCTCCTATATTCGCACCTTTTCCGGAGCGGATCCCTCCAGTGTGACTTTCGCTGGATTGGAAAGAATTAACATCCCGTCCAATGGAGAGGATAGACACCAGGTCTTACTCAGAAAAGAAGCCCGGTGGATAATCCGCTTAAATGCGGTTGGACCACTGGGACTCAATGAAAAAAAAACACGGAATGGGTGCCTTCCTCTCATATTGATGCCTTTCCAGACTGTAAATATAGAGGTTTAAATCTCTTATGGATATACATGTATATATTTTAATAAGCACGTTGTTTATGTTGTTATGGCAACTTGTCCTTCCTGATCCATAAGAACCTCCCTCAGACGCCTAGTACGTCAGTGCGAGCCAGAGGAAGCGCCCACATGCGCCAAACTAGTTGCCGCCCCCTACCTGTATCCCCCTCCAGCAACCTTTGGGTATTTGTTCCTGAGGATTTTATGAACTACACGCTGCAATAAAGTATCCAAGAAAGTGGTGAGTGCCTTTTCCAATCTACCTCTATATACAGTGGATATCCATGACAAGAGCCTGAGAATCATGAGCCCTGGCCACATGCTGGGAGCTTGTGATTGACACTGGATGCAAAGTGGTCCACGTCCGGAGTGCCCTATTTTAGACAGGTTTGGAGGAAGACCTCCTGATGGAGGGACCATTCCCTGTAGTCCAGCTTTTCCCAAGTGAGAACATTTCCCCCCCCAGGTGTCCACCCCTGGAATGTTAACCACGGAGTGGAAACAGTGAGATGTGCCCAACGGAGGCTCCAAGCAACTTCCAACTAGTCTAAATGGCTCCTGGAATTGTCGGTCTGAACCCTGACCGGATGACCCCCAAAGGGCCAGGGCCAGGAAGATGGCCTTGAGTTACAAAAGATAGGCCTGCAGACTGGTCTCCTCCTCCGACCACCTCGCTTAACTTTTTTTTTTATACATTTTTATTAATCAATTTCCGTTCTTACAAATCTTCAAAGGAAAAAAAAAAAACATTTACATTTATACGTTGACTCCCCTTTCACCCACCCCCTCAACCCCCCTCCCTCCCTTTTTACAATCCTAATAATGTTATATGGTAGGAAGCCAGGAGGCAAGAATCAGTTGTTTTATCATTTTCTTGTCTTCTACTAATAGGAGTTTCATCCTTCTGCCACCCCATTATTTTCATTCTTTTATTAAACTATTTGTTCCTGCCTCCAAACTCCGCACCCCTTTACAATAACAGAACAAGAAAAAAAAAGAAAAGAAAGACCCCTCCCCCCTCCTCTCCTCATATGTATTGGGCCCCTTCTTAGTATCGTTCTATTATTCCTAGTTTGTATTCCTTATCTCTCTCCAGTCATTTAAGCCCTTAAGGCAGTGGTCTTCAAACTGTGGCCCTCCAGATGTTGCAAAACTACAACTCCCAGCATGCCCGGACAGCCAACGGCTGTCCGGGTATGCTGGGAGTTGTAGTTTTGCAACATCTGGAGGGCCACAGTTTGAAGACCGCTGCCTTAAGGACTCAGCGTTTTTCCATTTTCATTTTTTCATCATCACCTTCTAAAAATCCTAACGCTTTCAATTTTGCACATAAAATTCCATATTATGGCTTATTTTTTACGCCACCAATTCTACTTTGCAGTGACATCAGTCATTTTACCAAAAAATCCACGGCAAAATGGAAAAAAAAATCATTGTGCAACAAAATTGAAGAAAAATTTTCATTTTGTATCTTTTGGGGGCTTCCGTTTCTACGAAGTGCATTTTTTGGTAAAAATAACACCTTATCTTCATTCTGTAGGTCCATACGATTAAAATGATACCCTACTTATATAGGTTTGATTTTGTCGTACTTCTGGAAAAAATCATAACTACATGCAGGAAAATGTATACGTTAAAAATTCTCATCTTCTAACCCCTATAACTTTTTTATTTTTCCGTGTACGGGCCGGTATGACGGCTCATTTTTTTGTGCCGTGTTCTGAAGTTTTTATCGGTACCAATTTTGTATTGATAGGACTTTTTTATCGCTTTTTATTCATTTTTTTCATTATATAAAAAGTGACCAAAAATACGCTATTTTTGACTTTTGAATTTTTTTGCGCTTACGCCATTGACAGTGCAGTTTAATTAACTATATATTTTTATAGTTCGGACATTTCCACACGCGGTGATACCACATATGTTTATTTTTATTTACAGGTTTTTTTTTATGGGAAAAGGGGGTGATTCAAACTTTTATTAGGGAAGGGGTTAAATTACCTTTTATTAACTTTTTTTTTGCAGTGTTGTAGCTCCCATAGGGGGCTATAACACTGCGCACACTGATCTTTTACACTGATCCCTGCAAAGCCATAGCTGGGGATGGGTTTCTGATAGTTCCTGTGTAACTATATCTGGAGGGCCACAGTTTAAAGACCGCTGCCTTAAGGACTCAGCGTTTTTCCATTTTCATTTTTTCCTCATCACCTTCTAAAAATCCTAATGCTTTCAATTTTGCACATAAAATTCCATATTATGGCTTATTTTTTACGCCACCAATTCTACTTTGCAGTGACATTAGTCATTTTACCAAAAAATCCACAGCAAAATGGAAAAAAAATCATTGTGCAACAAAATTGAAGAAAAATACAGTAAAATGGTTTACATCCTAATTCATTGCATCTAGATACATATGTTAGGCAACACTGCCATCTACTGGCCATTTCTCATATTGTCCTTTCATAGAAAAAGTACTTGGAATGATTAAAAGGCAAGAAAACAACCCTACAAAGCAGATGCTACAATTTCCCAAATATTGTCCAGTGATCCTTCAGTGAAGACAGAGTTTCGCAAGTGTTCAGGTGTAATGAATGGATAAGGCTTAATTACAATGATGAGTTTTGAGTGTTAGCACTTTTCATCAGATTGGCATAAAAAATAGAGGCAACAACTTCAGTGCCCAAGGCAATAACTTCAACTTCTTATCAAGCCTGCAAAGGTGATGTCGATAAATTACTTTGTAGCCAGTATGTATGTATTTTTATGATTTTACATTGTGTTTATTGTTGTGGAATATTGTATTTGAATGGAAAGGGTTCAAACCCTCTGGTATAAGACTGGTAGGGTTTTCCATATCTGACATGCCTGAAGAAGCTGCGCATGCGCAGTGAAACGTGTTGCATGGTTCTCTAGTAAAGATTTTACACGCCACTGATCGAACTCCTGCACAGCGCCGTTGGTTCCTGTTCTACACTGAAGTCGCTTGCTGTTCCATATCTCTACATAGGAAGGCGGCTGAACGTTTACCTTCATCCACAGGCTTACCATTGTTGTGTATGCGGGAAGACCTTCACTGAATGACGTGCACTATTACCACCTTTAATTATTAACGATACATCCCGTACATCACTCGTGTGCGCAAGGAGTGATGTGGCTATGGAAATGAAATCCCCTCAAACAGAACAGGACAACACGAACATAACTGATTTATCAACCGATTCATTGTTTTTAACTATTCATGATACTTCGTTGCCAGATTCCATCTTAGGTACAAATCAGAGTGGTTTACCATCTACGGAGCCAGTGGTTTTATCCACTGAACTAGCTGCATCAACATCTATCAACTCGCTATCTTCTTTCTTTTTTAGACTCCCGTCCCCTCCCCACCCATGACAACATTGGGAACTGCAGACGCCCACCATCTCCCGATCACGCATTATTTTCCACTTGTGGCCCCACTCCCATCCAGGAAACAAAAAGAAAATCCAAAAATAACTAAAAAGATATCACAGTAACAAAAAAATTCAGGAATTGAAACAGAAAAAAAGTCATTAAAATATTTATCAGAATACATAATAGCAGAAAAAGAAATACGTTTATTGTCCAAAGGTTTATAACTTTGTCCAACTGCACGTCCCAATGATTTTCAACTTTTCTTTAGATCTAAATCAATTTATTAGAAAGCTTACATTAACAAGGCATTTCTCTATTATTGAGAGGATGAAATCACATCATCCCTCAGAGAATGTGGAAAGTATTGATCTCCATAAGAGTACTGTTGTGGATGGGATTACTGTCCGTCATGTGGACGTAAAACCGTCCTCTTCTTTTTATCCAATTCACCACGAGGGGGTTATTTGGATACTTTTTATGCCATTGTAATGAAGGACCTAAATGATCTCAGTGAAAATTTTGTATTAACAAGAGATAAAGATAATATTAAAGGGGTTATCCACCATAAGGTGATTTTAGTCCGTACCTGTCAGACAGTAATGGTCATGCTTAGGAAGGATCTGCGCTTGTCTTGGGGCTAAATGGCTATGTTGTGAGATTACCATAATACTGTGGCTAGCTTTTTGTGAATTGGTATTTCCTGTTTGAGTTTTCTTCTTTTGCCTACAAATACCATAATTCCATTTTCTTCCCTCCCACACATCAGGCACCCCACCCATTGAAACATAAATGAGCTGCATCCATTCAAAAGACATGTGGTTTTCAACCAGGGTGCCTACAGCTGTTGCATTAGTTGCAGATTGATCTCTCTCCCACCAGCGATCCCTCCACCCATTGAAGCAGACATGCTCCCTGTCATCAGCTGACTAGTGAGGTCAGGTCTCGGCCACATTGCAACCTGGGAAAAATCTGAGTCATTTTGTATGCTGTTAAAAATAAATATTGGGGTGAAAATCATATAAGAATTGTGAGAAAACCGTCACACACAGGTATAGACATTATATTATGAACCACACTAACTTTACAGCCCCTGGAATACACCTTTAATAAAGCAAGAAGACATGCAATTAAAACCCCATAAAGTAATACACCCATTGTAGTATGTCCAGCCGATAAGGGGGAGGGGAGGGGGGTGGTGGTGTCTGCAGTGTTAAACCGTACAGATTATAAAAAATAAGCCCTACGTATATTATCCGACACAGAATATTATTGCATCATGGTGAATGATCCTTCTCCTGAATACTATAGGTCCTATTGTACCTTAATAAAAAAGTTACAGATTTAGGGCTGTTGAATAAGAGGGAACACACATTTTTGAGTCTCAAAAATTATGTTCTACCGAATCTTTATTATTTACACAAATTACACAAAAATTTAATAAATCCCCCGGGCGCCCTATTATTTCCGGAATTGGGTCAATTACAGCTAACCTTTCTCATTACATAGATTTATTTTTTACAGCCATATGTACTAAAACTGTCATCATATCTCAGAGACTCTGCACAATTAATTCAGGAACTTATTAATCTTTCTTTGCTGTCCTAATTTTCTTTTTTGACACTAGACATGTGTTCCCTCTATTCAAATATCAATACGGATTTGGGGGTCACAGCAGTTATAGAATTTTTTCTAGATGATCCATTACTTGGGAGTGACCAGGCAGACTTTTTATTGGAGTCTATTAGATTTATTTTGAACCATAATGTTGTTTTCAGACTAGGGGCTATGCCATGGGGACTCGTTTTGCCCCTAGCTATGCAAATCTGTTTATGGGGGCGATTCAAGTCCCAAGTCATGGCACAGTCCCCATTTTATGTTCGGTTTGTTTATTTTTTTCATCGATTCATTCATGATTTGCTTATGATCTGGGTGGGTACAAAGGAGGAAGCTAAGGAGTTCGTGAAGGAATTGAACCCAAATAAATATGGTCTTCAGTTTACTATGCATTTCTCCACTTGTTCGATCCAATTTTTGGATTTAGAATTTTTTAAGACCGACATTGGTCAGATAGCAACCAGAACATCAGTGGATATTAATAGTTTTTTACATTATGATAGCGCCCACTTTGCAAATTGGTTGAGGGGGGTGCCGTACAGACAGTACCTGCACATCTGGAGGAATTGCACCTTGGAAGGTGACTTTTGATGCGCAGGCTGCTGTTCTTAGGGCGCGGTTTTGTGAAAAGGGTTATCCCAAGTCTCTTTTGAGTAAGGCATATAAAAAATAAGAGAAAGGAAGCAAACTGAGTTAGTTATAACCAAAAAGCTGAAAATTGAGAACAGTGGAGAAAGAATGGATCAGAGATTTAAATATCATTTTATCACCAATTTTAATAGTGGAGCCACGCATATTAAAAAGATTTTACCAAAAAATTGGCCAGTTATTCGCAGCGACCCTATTTTAGGAAATGTTGTTCCTGAGCAACTTGGAATCACTTTTAGGCATCCATAAAATTTACGCAACTTGGTTGCGCCAAGTAGATTGAAAAACATAGATGTCCTGATTCAAGTTGAATCTAATTGTAGTCCTTGTACAAAAAGTCGGTGCCGATGTTGCGAGCTAATTAAGAGAGACATCCAGCATTTTAACCCCTAAGGACACAGGGCGAGTCCGCTCCCTTTCTAAAAGGCAGGGCCACGGTTAAAACCCTCCGGTATAAGACTGGGAGGGTTTTCCCTATGTGAAATGCCTGAGAAAGCTGCGCTTGTGCAGTGAAACGCGTTGCATGGTTCTGTAGCAAAGATTTTACACGCTACCTGGTGTCTCCCGTGATTGAAGTCCTGCACAGCGTCATTGATTCCTGTTCTACACTGAAGTCACTTGCTGTTCCATATCTCTACATAGTCAGGCTGAATGTTTACCTTCATCCACGCGCTTACCATTGTTGTGTCCATTGCTCCGGTAAGCTGCTTTATCTCCTCCCCTCTTTGCCCGTAATTTGTAGCTATCCTGCACCATGGAGCACCTCTCTTTTCTCTTTTGTAGCCAGTATGACCTGTATTAGGCTTCTGGCCCAGGCTTAAAGGGGTTCTCCGGTGCTTACACATCTTATCCCCTATCCAAAGGATAGGGGATAAGATGCCTGATTGCGGGAGTCCCGCCGCTGGGGACCCCCGGGATCATGCACGCGGCACCCCGTTTGTAATCAGTCCCCGGAGCGTGTTTGCTCCGGGACTGATTACAGGCGACCACCGGGCCGGCGGCGTGTGACGTCACGCTCCGCCCCTCAATGCAAGCCTGCGGGAGGGGGCATGATAGCTGTCACGCCCCCACCCGTAGGCTTGCATTGAGGGGCGGAGCGTGACATCACACCGGGGGCCGGAGGCGTGACATCACACGTCGCCGGCCCGGTGGTCGCCTGTAATCAGTCCTGGAACGAACACGCTCCATGGACTGATTACAAACGGGGTACCGCAGGCATGATCCCGGGGGTCCCCAGCGGCGGGACTCCCGCTATCAGGCATCTTATCCCCTATCCTTTGGATAGGGGATAAGATGTATAAGCACCGGAGAACCCCTTTAATGACAAGTAGCTGCCAAGCTGCACCTTACAATCTGCGTAGCAGAGTCCCAAAGTGTGCAAGGACATTTTCTTATATTTCTCAAGGCATAACCTCTGCAAGCCTAACAGGGTTATTTCCAAGCCACAAGATTTGCCACTCCACTAGTAAAAGACCCATTACATCTCTTCTTCGTCTCCCAATTTATTTATTTTCAAATTTTTCAAGTTTTTATTGGATTTCACAAAGAAACAGTTAAAACAAATAAGCGAACAATCAGAATTGCAAAAGGTAATGTCTATGGAGCATCGGTAAGGTTATAAAAAAAAAAAAAAATCAAAGGATATCTATAGTGCGTGGGTAGAAACCCAGGCGAGGAAGGCACGAGGGTCAGTGAGCAACATGAGTGTGACAAGATAACAGGGTATGACAGGGGAAAGAGAGGAGGTAAGAGAAGACAGAGAAAGAAGGGAGTATGGCATGAGAGGAGATAGGGGTGGGGGGGGGGGGGGGGAGGATCCATAATAGGAATGAGGGAATAACAGAAAAATAAGGGTATGGGATCAAGATTACATAAACATGTGCTTACCTTGCGGGATGGATGAGCTCCAGACCTCAATGGTGCCCAGGATACATCAGATGAATTGCAATATGTTTGGGAGAACACATGAAAAATGGCAGAAGGGTAGTTTTTGACCGAGAGGGGAGAAGTCAGGTTGTGAGATGTAAAAGTATGAAAGTGTGGGGAGGTCAAGAAAGCATTCCAGCTGGACCATGTTAGAGTATATTTCGTCAGTTGGGTACGGGTATCAGCCGTCAATTTCTCCATCCTATGAATATGTGTAACTTCTCGAAACCAGGATGAAATGGTGGGAGGGGTTGTCGACTTCCACAATTTTGGAATGACAGTTCTGGCTGCTAGGAGTAAAAAGGTGATCAGGTGAGAGGAGTTTTTGGGTATAGAGGTCGGTAAAATAGAAAGATGTCTGACCTCAGGGGTGATAGGGAGGCGTATACAGGTAATGCGTTCAATATCTATAGCCTTCGTCCAGAACTCCGTTAGGGAGGGACAGGTCAGTGAAGTATGCGTCATAGTACCTCTAGCCAAGTAGCAGTGCCAACACATGTCAGGGACAGATAAAGATAGTCAGAAGAGCAGGGATCCTGTACCACCTCGTCAGAACCTTATAGTTGATCTCTTGAGCCTTACAGGAGATAGATGATTTGTGGCATAGGGCCATTGCTCTACACCAATCTTCTTCCAGAATTGAATGGCCTAGTTCCCTTTCCCAGACAGCTCTAAAAGGAAGTGGTGAAGTAGTGGTTGCCTCTAGCAGAACTGCATATACGACCCTGATCGTGTGACAAATTGGTCCAGGGCATAGTTACTCAAATTTAGATAGCGGACAATGAAGGCGGATTTTGCGGTTCATTGAGTGGTAAAAATGTGTTAATTGAGCACATTGAAAGAGCTGGGCGGGAGAGGAGAGGTCTCTTGGAATATATCTGATAAAGGTTTTAGTGACGAGGAGGTCAGGAGGGAATGAAACATCACTCCTTGGCCCTGCTGGTAAGATAGGAAATGTCGACGAAATTGCGTAGGAGGAAAGGTCGGGTTATCAAAGAGAGGAGTCAGGTCCATCAGGGGAGAGGGCGTCTAAACGGGATAGGTAGGAGCGTCTAGTTTTGTGGATGGAGAGCAAGACCGGAGGCAATGACGATATAGCAGTGGATGGATTAGGTGTATGAGGGCACCAAATAGAAGCCATCGGGTCACTACCTCATGTGTCTTTCCAGAGTCACCCACTGTTTATGATGGCGATGGTGACAACAATTTAAAATTCTAGTTAACACAGTCAGCACGTAATAAGATAAGAAGGTAATTCGGGAGAGCCAGACCACTGTTTTTTCTCCTAATCAGGACATTTCTGACAAGTCTGGAGTGTTTTCGTGCCCATACAAAGTCTAAATGCATCACAGAGTTCCCTTAAAAAAAAAAAAAGTGCGGGGAAGGAGGAGCGGTATGACATAAAAGAGAAAGGAGGTGTGGGAGCATATAAATTTTTATGATGTTCAGCCATGAAGAATCTTTAAGTTCCCATCTAGTTAGATCTGCTTTGAGGGAATGCAGAAAGGGGGGGGGGAGTTAAGTTTGTATGTGTCTGTCAGTTTCGCAAGGACCTGAATACCTAAATACTTAATGGAGGAAGATTGCCATTTAAATGGATAGGAGGATCATAACTGGTGTACAAGGGAGGGAGGAAGGGTAAATAGGGCCTCACATTTGGTTTGATTTAATTTGTAGTTACTATAAAGCAGAGAACCGACAAATAGTGGACATAAGGGAAGAGAGGGAGATTAGAGGAGAGGAAAGATATAAATAGGTCATCTGCAAATGCTGAGCATTTGCAATGGCGTGGTGGCACAGAGAGTCCCTTGATATCCGGATTTTGTCTAATGGCTATAAGATGATGTTCCATACAGAGGACATACAATAAAGGAGACCAGGGACAACCTTGCTGTGTGCCATTGCAAACGTTAAATGGCAAAGACAGGCGACCATTAATTCTTATTTGGGCCTGGGGTTTGGAGTAGAGAGCCGTAATGCGCGATAGTATAGTCTCACCTATACCAATTTGAGAAAGAGTTGCAGATAAGAAACTCCACCTGGTCAAAAGCCTTTTCAGCATCAAGGGAGAGTAGTAGGAGCGTGTGCATGACCATCCTACACAGACAGGCTGGGGGTATCGGTGGCTGCTGGATCCTATTAAGGTCTTTCTCCAAATGTGCATACAAATGTTGAGCCCCAAAAACATTTTATTCCTTTCACCAAGCATCACCTTGGGTAACGGCACCAGGTCGTGCCATCTGTTTTTCTTTTGCATAAACCTATCTGAAATCTCCAGACACAGTGATTTATCCTCTCGAGGTCTAGGATGGGCCTGACAGAACCGCCCTTCTTGGGGACTATGAAAAGGTTCAAGTAGGACCCCTGAAAATGCTTGGACTGAGGCACCGGGACAACTCTACCCTGTAGAAGCTTGTTGTATATAGTGCAGGGGGAAAAAAAAACAAAGCTCCAGAAGGAGACCTGGATGGAATGAATTGCACTGGAGGAGTAGAAGTGAACGCAATCTTCTACACAGACGACACAACCTCCTGAAACAAAGCGTTGACATGGGAAAGCCAGACCTATCTGAAGAAGAGGAACTGACCTCACTTGAGTAAAAGACTCGCTTTGGGCCAAATCTTCAGTTAACGGAGGTTTTTTTTTTTTTTTTTTTTTTTAGAATTCTTAAAGCAGGGCTGCCAGGAGGGCTTGGGTTTAAAAGGAAGGCTTCTTATCCACTGGGTCACTAAGAGAAACACCATCTGCTAGGGGGGGAAGGATGGTACTCCCAGAAAGATGGAAGTCAGCAGCATTGACCAATGGGGGAGCTGCCTACTTCCCGATCAACTCCTACAGGTGAGGTGCAAGAATAGTGAGCACAGTACAACATAAAGCAATGTTTTTTTACATATAAAAACCATGCATTTTATACATACTAGTCTCAGTGCACATTGATACACTGACCGGAGCATTTTTTTAATTTTCTTACTAGTGAAAATAACACTAACTTTCTGGCAAGCAGAGCCTTGTAGTCTGGAAAGGTTAGTGGAGGGGGTCTGTCAGCTGAAGGAGACCTCACTACAGGGTGTGGAAGGAAGCTTATCCTAGAGAAGAATGGAGAGTAGGGATAGATCGATATTGATTTTTTAGAGCCGATAACCTGTGAACTTTCAGGCCGATAACTTATACCGATATTCCATTGGCAGTATAGTTCCCCCACAGACCTAAAGCCTCCAGCAATATACAGTGCATGGCTGGAGGCTGTATGCCTGTGTACTGCCCCACTTCAGTGCTCTGACCACCACTCCTCCAGTCTGGCCATAGCAGTAGGTCTGAGGACCGGAGGTCTGAGCACCGAAGCTGACGTGCCACCAGTCACTTACCATGCTGGCCAGCGCCCATCTTCCACCTCCATGTTCCATGCCTCCATCGCTATGGGCACAGGACGTCAATGACATCCCGGCGTGCGCTCTCTCCTGGCAGCCCCTGCACTTTTAATCTTAACCCAGGGCCATCCCTGTGTCCCGAAAACATCTTTCGTGACACAGGGATGTCCAGGCCACTTATTGGCTAGGTTAGATGCCGATACCTTACAAAAATCGATATCGCCCAATCGGATAATCGGTTGATCCCTAATGGAGAGTAGCAGGGAGAAGTCCGGAAATAAGCTGGGGACTAGATTGAGCCAAACTGCCAACCCTGCAGAAGAGCTGCCCCTCTGTGCCAGGAACCCAGAAGAGAGCCACAGCCCACATGACCTTTTGTTATCCTCAATAGGCCAGAAACATTTTAGGTTTCCCTTTTAACTTCAATGTATGATTGTCATGTTGCTCATGCTACTTGTGTACAAACTGATACGGTCAGTGCCTGCAAGAGGGGGTAAAGCCTTTGGAGGTGTAAACCTTTCCTTGAATAGGATTGTCTCCTAGAGGCACTAGCCTATACCCGTGGCTTCTGTGTCACTAAATGAACTAAGTGAGGAAAGGATTTTCCAGGTGAGAAACACAAAAATAGTTTCTGAAATGGTTGACTGGTTGAGATGATTGTGCTGTGTCTGTTTGGCCACCTATTGGTTGTGACGTAAACTGCAGCATGTGGGTTTTGCAATTATGTCATGATAATGGGGTAGATTTACTCATCCAAGTGTTCCCAAATTATGGCTTAAATGCAGCCACATTTTAGGCATCTTTGTGTTGATAATATAGAGCAGCATAGCCTATTAGACATAAATGTAGCGGTTACAGTGTATGCCTATTTTAGTTGATGTGGCAGGCATTAGTGGTTTGAAATTTGTTTCCCTATTTCCCCTCAAATTGTTTTCTGGTGCAGCCTCCATTCCCCATGTAGTCTATGGCTTTGCTGAGACAAACCGTGTTAAAGAGGTACTCTACAGTCTGGCCACAGTGCTCTCTGCCAACACCTCTGTCCATGTCAGGAACTGTCCAGAGTAGGAGCAAATCCCCATTGCAAACCTATCCTGCTCTGGCCAGTTCCTTACATGGACATAGGTGTCAGGGAGCACTGGTCAGACTGGAAAGAACAACTCCACTTTCTCTGGAGCATACAGCAGCTGATAAAAAAAAAAAAAATCCTTTCAGTATTTAATAGAAGTAATTTCCTAACTTTATTTGAAAAAAATAAATGTAGTATATAAAAAGGCAGAAAATGATAGAGGACAGAAGTTGATCTAACTCAGACTGTACGGCATGATATGAGCAGCAGCCTTTCTCCCTGTAGCGCCTAAACACAGGACAGCAGTGTCTGGCTACATCACTGAGAGAATCTATTCACAACAGCTGATGCCCTTATTGTGATCAAGGCAGTGTTATAACTCTGCAGCTAATCAGTGTGTGGACCTTTACTACTATAGGTCACTACTTTCCTGGTCCCAGAAAGATAGCATGATCTGTTTCTCCATTTATAGAATACTGCTACCAGGAGGGATCTGATAGGGAAATGTAATCCTGTAGTTTACAGTAAGTCAGCCATATAGGAGAGACTAACTTTTTTTTAATACATAAAATCATGTCAAGTAGTGGACATTAGGGATGTCCCAATATAGAACAGTACAATACAATGAACAACATATGGGGGGGGGGGTGTAAGACATTGTGACCAACCAAAAGTCCAATAAGCTGAACTATATGCTGTCAGCCCCCTCTGTCACTGCCCCCAAATATAGTTGCAGACCTCTGTGCCTCATAGTTGCAGACCACCTCTTTTTGTAGCCCCAGTATATATTTTTAGGGCCTCTATTTTTGTGGCCCCAATATATAGTTGTAGGCCCCCATAGAAATACAGCCTTCAGCCATATATTGTATATGGCTGGAGGCAGTATGTCTGTACTGCCCCGCTTCGGTGCTCCAACCATCACTATGGCTAGATATGAGCAAAGTTAGTGATTCGATTAGTTACGAACCTTGCGGCTCAGCGTTTGCTGACTTTAGCCTGCATAAATTAGTTCAGCTTTCAGGTGCTCCGGAAAAGGTGGATACAGTCTTAGGAGACTCTTTCCTAGGAATGTATCCACCTTTTCCAGCCCACCGGAGCGTATCTGTACATCCCTAGTGGCCACATGACCCAGCTTCAGTAATTAAGTGTACTGATACAGCTAGGGTAACATTGTGGTGAATTAGCCATATAGAGGTAAACACCCCCCCAAAGTTTGCTTCAACAAAATTCATTAAGGTAATGGTGGACACACCTGTATGTCCCCAACATACCAAGGATCAGTTAGCCAACATAACTACATATTCCTTTACAACAGACTGTAGTGATATCTAAATAGGAAAGCTAGAATTTCTATGGCAGTCTTATGCTCATTCCTCACATCGTTACTTTAGTGGGAAGTGCAGAAATTGATGCATTTACACCACATTTGGTCAGTGCATGAGGTTTACTTTGGGACATGGCTTTAGATTACATTTTACAGAGATTGTCAGTTGGAAAACACTAAAATATTGAAATAAGCACAAACACAAATTCCAATAAAGATTTATAGACTCCACTGTGACAAGGTTTGATACTATATTTTTATCAAATGTCATTCAGGTTGAAATACATTACAGTGATAAAGAGCAAGTGTTAATTTCTATGAAAACAAGCCATGAACCAGGATGCCACTTTAAAGTGAAACATTCAAGTGTCCAGTTTATTTCTTTTAAAACAAGTCAAGTCAGAGTTAGGATGAAAAATGTCCTGCACTTTACCTAGATGCAAGGAGGCTATAGAGCCACTATTACGCTTTAAAATACTCTATATAAGTAACATTTTAGAGAAAAGTACATTCGTCAAAACCACTTCTAAGGTTAGTTATCCTTTGCATTGGTTTGTTCTAACAATTCTCATAATGTATGGCTGGAGACTCATTTTGTTGCTCCACAAAAACATACAGATTGCTGTATGAAAATTACATTAGGCCTTCGGACTGGCAAATCCCTTTATATTGCACTTCAGAACTAAACAAATTTGTCAGTCATTGGACCTCACCTAAAACTAAAGAATAAATAGATTTCAGCTGCTAAACTCTATACACTTGCTTCAAGTAGAAAAATAAATACTTTGAAAAAGGTGACATTTACAATTAAATGAAATACGTGTGCAAATCTCATCACAAAAAGGCATTTGGTTTGGTTGATGCTACAGATCAGGATGAAAGAAAGAAAAGAGTGTAAACATACAAAAAAACACGTCTAGATTATCAGCTATAGAGTCCCATGTCATGGTAACCTTGGTGGTGTACCAGCTCTGGTGAGGAAATGGTCACAGATTACTTAACATTTATTTCAGTCCAGTAAAATAAATAGCTTACTTATTTAAAGTCCCTAGTACACATACAGAATTTCCACCCCTCCCGACACCAGCTACACATCAGTGACCAGAGTGAAAGCAACTACAACAACCTATCAGGATCTGTGTTAAAGCTGAAGTCACAGACCAGAGACAGATGATCGGAAGGGTAGTTGAAAGAAGGAAGTCTGTTGGGACCAATCTGCTCTTCAGTCAGCAAACTCAAGGCAGAGTTAACTTTCAGGGCATGCTGGGAATACCATATATAATCCAGGGTGTTGCAGGATTCACCAGTAGGACGGATCTTCCATGTTGTGTAGGGAGGTTCTGTTTCTCCATCCTCACTGAGCACCTTATAGGCACTGTTGAGATTCAGACTAGAAGAGGCAAATCGCTTGTATACTTCCTCAGTGGGCTCTGCATTAAAGTCCCCACAAATGACCAGAGGAATCTTGGCACCTTGAGTGACAGTCTCAAGATTCCGCAGAAGATCTGTGCCCTGTGCAAGTCTGAACCTCTCCCATCCACTGCGGGCCTTCAGGTGGGTGACAGCAAAGCACAACAACCTGCCAGTTTCCTTACACTCCAAGACCTCAGCAATGGCCACTTGGTTGGTTTTTAATGTCCGAGCTGAAAGCCTAAAATTGGCACTGCTGACAAGCTGAAAGCGGTCCTGAAGGAAAAAGAAGGCACAGCCATCTGGCCCATTATTATGTTCCACATCAAGGCAGGGAGACCATGGTTTTGCCAAAAAAGTGCATTGATAACCCAACCTACTAAGGATTGGTTGGAAAGTATCAAAATAGTGATCAACTTCTTGCAGGCACAAGACATCAGGGCGATACAGAAGGATCTCTTCCAGGATCATGTACTTCCTTTCTTCCCACTTTAGTGCCTCCATGGGACATTTAACAAAGTTGTCCTTCCCTTCTCCAAGGGCTGTGAACAAAGACAAACCATTATATACATTGTAAGGCACACAGTTTATTTCACGTCAAGGGTACTTTGGGCTTTTAATAGACAATTTGGGAACTTTTAGTATACGTTTGTTTATTGGCTTAAACTTTAATTTTTTTTTTTTTACTACTTTTGTGGCACCTTAGACTATTCTTCCTAAAATTTAGGCAATAAAAGGTTTGATCAGGATACCAGAAGCAGTAAGCCTGTAGTGTAATAGAAGAGTAAACACAACAGGTCAGGTAGAAGCAGCATTAACAGTAATACCTTGAGCCAAGATATTCCACTGCATCACTCGAAAGCCATGTGGGCTGCTGAAACCATCAGTCCGACCGACAAACTCCCTATGAAGCCTGGCAGGCCGTTCTCGCAGAGCAACCTGGCATTCTTCCAGAAGATCTTTGGGGTCCAACGGATCCAGCTGTTCATGCTCAGATTCTTCAAGGTAATCCTGATGTTGGGAAATGGCAGCTGTGCTGCTGAGCGTCTTGGCAAGAGCACTGTACAAGCGGCTGGTACTGTTTCCCATGGAACAAACTATGGAGAAAAAAAAAAACTCAAAGTTAAAATATTTCTACTTTTATAATGGACTAGCTGAGTACCCGGCGTTGCCCGGTTTTTCCTTCCTCATCCTTGTAGGGGGAGGAAAATCAACAAAAGAGGAAGCTTTTGACTTCAAATCCCATCGCCATATATTGTTGTCATATCCCAACCCGACCTCCTTTCCAGTACTATCTCGACCACCTATCCCCGACCCCCTATCTCCACTCCTATCCGGTCCTCATTTCCCGACCTCCTAACTCGTCCTCCTATCCAGACCTGTAATATGTGTACCAGGTATTGAAATATCTCCAGCCATATGGAAGTTATGAGGGAACATACATTTCTCATTGATTTGCATGGGACAAAAACCCAGACCCTCACAAATGGGGGTGGTTAGGAGCTAGATTAGGAGCTCCACATGACACATTTGGGGTACTGTGAATCCATCAGTCCTGCATCTCTATTCCCAAAACTACACCAATTCTAACAAGTGTTTAGCTTTTCCCTATAGTATTATAGTATAGCCTTTAAAAAGGGGCACAAGTACTACAGAATAAAAAATAAACAACATAATTAAGCTGCCTATATGAAGACAAATCATTAAAATACCAATGCACTCTTACTTTTCACATTTTGTTATGTTGCTGCCTTAAAAAAAAAAAAAAAAAAAAAAAAAAAAATTATTAAGACCTTTTACTCAGGTCTTCGTTGAAGCACCTTTGGCATTACCCTACAGTCATCTTGGGGGATGATGCCACAAGGTTTGCACCTGGATTTAGGGAGTTCCTGCCATTCTTCTCTGAAGATTATTTTAATCCCAGTCAGGTTACAAGGGGACAGAGTGTGGAAGCCATTTTTAGGTCTCTCCAGAGGTTTGTGATCGGGTTCATGTCAGGACTCTGGCTGGGCTATGCAAGGACATTCACAGTTGTCTTGACTGTGATCTAAGCGTCACTGTTGGAAGATGAACCTTTTCCCCAGTCAAAGTTCCAGAGCAGTTGGGTTCAGGTTTTCAGACTAGCCAGAGTGCCCACTGGATTCTTGTCACCTCTTTCCAAAGCACCCCCCCCCCCAAACTTCTTAGTTTGGTGGGGTCAGCAATCTGTAGAAAGATTACAGGTTGTTTCAAACTAACATTTACGAATTATGGAGACCACTGGAGTCTTCGGAACTTTTAGTCCCTAGAAATATATATTTTTACCCCTCTCCAGATCTGTAACTCCACATGCAGTTCTTTCCCCCTCATGGCTTGGCTTTTGCTCTGATATGCATTGTCAGCTTTAAAGACCTTATACAGACAGTAGGGTGTCTTTCCAAATCTCATCTAGTCAACCGAGTAATAATAAATAAAAAAAAAATGAATCCTTGCCTCCTGGGCCTTAACATGCCAGGGTGTACCAGTATGGCCTGAAGTGTTAAGTAACTTTGAAGCAAGCGCAGGAGCTGCGCTCGCTTTAGAGAACTGATCGGCTACTATCATAAGGAAGACACTTCCTGCTGATAACGGGCAGCGGGGATCCTGCTGCTGTTCATCATTTAACCCTGTAGACGTCATGATCAATGCTGATCACTGCATCTAAAGTGAGAGTAAAGCTTGCAGGTAGCTCTGTGGAGCTTACAATAACCCTGTAATGTAATTGCAGGGTACAATAAGCTAAAATGGCAGAGGAGGGTCCCCTTACCCTGGCTGAGCCAGGCTATATATAAGTGGATTGCCGATCACACTACTGTTATGTCATGAGCATAGCACTATACAGCAAATTATATAAAACCCCCTTCCCTAATAAAATAAAGTTACCCTTATTTTCCAAAAGAAAAAAAAAAAAAAAAATTTACATATTTGGTATTGTCACATGCATAATACAAGTTTATACAATTGGCCAAGCTAAATACAAGGCCTCATACTGTAGGTCTGTTTGTGGAAAAATAAAAGTTATGACTCTTAGAAGGGAAAAGAAAAAAATGAAAGAAAAAATGAATTGTCTGTGTCCTCAAGGCCGAAATCAGCTGTGTCCTTAAGGGGTTAAACCTTGGGAGGGGCACAAATTAACTAAGGAAGGAACTATTAATGTTAGCCACAAATTAACTTCTCCACTAACTTTAAAACATATCTTTTATTCATATCAATATTAAAATAGGTGCCTAACTAAACAAGATCCACAGTGTAGATTAAAATTATCCAAGTACCGGGAACCATGAATTATATACAATCTATGTATACAGAAATGTATCTCCTGTATAGGGATGGCAGTGGGGCATGTACTCCTATTCAGCACCAAATATAGGCACTATTGAACCCATGGCAAAGATAACTATTGGACAAGAGGGTAAAATAGCTTTTGGTTGCTAGATTATTGCCAACCGAATGTGTAATAAATATATAAATAAATTATCTATCACAAACATTATGGTGGAGATGTTACCCGATACTGTACAATGTTTGTATACCTATGAATAAGAAGCTATTAGAAGAAATAGAAGTTAGCAAATCTGAAAAAAATAAAAAGGTATACCTCAAAATATCTGGGTGAAGAAAGCTGCTACCAAACACTGTTTATATAAAGTATATAGCCTGGCATCCTACCTTGTACAGACAGACCATGGTATCCCCGTGTAGTTGGCATGGACACTGAAAACTGGACATCCATCCTGCCTGAAATGGTTTTCTCACTGTACTGAATACTGCCTTACTGACCAGACTCCTGTCTGATCCTTGTAAAGTAGGGCTCATATCACCTTGCTTGCTAAGCCTGTCTAAAGCTATCAGATAAAGGGATGTGCAACACGTCACACCGTAAGCCACGTCACTGACTCAAGGGCGGCTATGAGACACTGCAGCCTTCAGACGTCCTGGCACACAGGGTTACATACCTCATACTGGTGTCTCCTCTACAGACAGACAGGAGTATCCTCCTACACCATGACCCGCTTCAAACCACACTCCCCATGTCTATGTACATTCTGTACATCCGTGTCCCCAAATACAGAAAGTGACCCCCTAATAAATACCACTAATTTCATATTCATTTTTCAGAAACCCTCTTTAATCCAATCACCACCACATGGAAGTGTGAAGGAAGCCTAATGGCACTTTCCTACAAACAATGAAATGCTGTGGGAACTGTAAATCAAAAAAGGAAAAAAAATATATTTTATTGTGGGTTTAGATTTTTCTATGTGCATAAAGCATGGAGACTTTTAAAGACATTTATCCCTCCACTAACAACTTTGAGAAGAGAAATCTGGAAAACCGCTCATGTCTGCAGAATGGGTTAGGTCTTGCCTTTTGGAAAGGTATCCAACTTGGCAAAATTTCGGTGTAGCCAGACTCTGTAGTGAGTAGATACTCCGAGTCTAAGGGAATGTCACCAGGATCAGCGACATGTTAATGAGCTGCTTTGTATATTCCTCATTAATAATGGGAGTGAGGTGACTGGTGGGATTATACAGTCAGGGGTGCGAATAATTGACATTTAGGGGAGTGTATGCCTAATACACACCCCGAGCCATCTGACAGGTTCCCTGACTTAGACTAATGGGAAGGTGTTTAAAGAATATGTATATTTAAAAATAAATAAAAAAAAAAAAAAGAGGGGAGGGGGGAGAGAGAAGGTGTTTTAAAGGGGTTATCCTGGAAAAGTAAACAACAGCACCATGCCTGTCCTGAGGTTAAGTGCGGCATTACTTCTAGGCTCCATTCACTTCAATGGAACAGAGCTGTAATACCAAACACAACCCAATGACAGGTGTGGTGCTGTTTTTTTTTTTTTTGAAGACCTCAACTCTGATTGTAAATTACTCCCAATCACCTCTCCTCGATTGCCACTGGGTAAGGATGGGTTCACACCACGTTTTTGCAATACAGTTTCCGTATAAGTTTTCACGGAACCGTATTGAAAACCGTATGCATTGACTCTCCATTGAAAACCGTATGCCAAAAGATGCATCAGGTTGTGTCCGTTTTGCATCCTGTACGGCTTTGTCAGGTTCTCTCTTGTACCCAAAACCGTAGCCTACCATGGTTTTTGGTCCAGGTGAAAAACCGTATTGAAACGTCACTTTTTTTAATTTTATTTAATTTTTTTATTTTTTTTAACATGGGAGTCAATGGGAACTGTACAAAACCATATGTGCCTACAGTTCCATCAATACAGTTTTTTTACTTGGAATTTCAATCAAACAAATGAGACTTTATTCATAATGGAATAAAAAAAGTTAACATACACTTTCTTAAAAATGGATGCAATCGGACATCATTTTTCAACCGCATATGGATTAAAATTTGTACACACATTTTGATACAGTTTAGTCAGGTTTTGAGGAATCTTTTTTATTTTATGAAAAACCTGATTCGGGAACTGTAATGTAAAAATGTGGTGTGAACCCAGCCTAAGAAGTGATGGGGCCGGGTCTACTACATGTGGAAAGCTCACACAACCAGGAAGAGTGTGCTGTCTGTTAGTATGAAGGCTGGCGCGAGGCGTTACACAAACTCTATAGCAGCAAGCTATTATTTAGAAAGCAAATAAACAATGCACGGGTTTATTTAGCCTTTAATAACAGTGCAGGCAACCTATCCCCAGACAAATAGCTGACAAAGGGGAAGAAAGGACTGTAGTAAACTGCATATCAAATGGAAACAATCCTTTGTGTAGTGTCCCTTTAAGGCTTGTGCTCACCACTTCCACTATAAAACTACTATCTGAAGCACTGGTCTAAAGAGAACAAAACATTTGTAACATGCTGGTTAGCTTATGGTAAAACGGTTTCCCCTCCCCAATAAGGAAAGGTCAGAAGGACCCGTCTCTTCTATAGGAGTCTATGACTGTCACCAGGAGCAAGAACACACTGATAATACAGCTATGTATTCACAGCTTAGGATTTAGTGCAAGTCACAGTGTGCGTGAAAGAACAACCAAATGTGGGAATGGTAACAAGAAGATCCTGCAGAGGTGTTACATTACAGAAGACCTTGTTTATGTCTCCAGAGCCAAGATGGAGCCATAGCTCCTCCTAGAGTCTGCTCTGAACAACCTCTTTGACCTTGGGATCACGGCTAGCGAGACTTTGCCTCGACACAGTAACTACATGGATATAGCTCTTGGAAATAATAAAGCAGAAGAGAAGCAATAGACAGCACTCACTGTTCACTCCTGCAGCTGTCGCTCATCCATGCTGCAAATGTGCCAAGGAAAGCAATTCATGACCGGAAGGAAGAGGCCGCGATAGCACCTAAGAAACGCTATCAATTTCACAAAGCCACAGAAGGCTGGCAGCTCCAGCAGAGACATCCAAGACATTCAAAGTCCAGGCACACAGACAGGACAAAAAAGGGAAGAGGCCACAGTGACATCTAGTGGATAAAACTGGAAAAATACAAGCACTTCAGCGCTAAGAGGAAACCACTGCAGCATGCTTCTGTCACGTGTCACTGTGTGAGTCTTAGATTATTCAAGCTCCTAAAGCTGCCATAGGCCTGAGGCATAGATCACATACACCTACAAGACATTCCTAATTCACTACACACCTGACACAGAATCCAGGCTGTGCCTATACGAGTGCAGCATCCAACTCCCCACTACAGCGTTTCCCAACCAGGGTGCCTCCAGATGTTGCAAAACTACAACTCCCAGCATGCCTGGACAGCCAAAGGCTGTCCAGGCATGCTGGGAGTTGTAGTTTTGCAACACCTGGAAGCACCCTGGTTGGGAAACACTGCCCCAGTATGACACAAGCAGCATATGTGACTGGTGGGATGCACACATGAAGAGGCCCATAAATAACACAGGCATTCCGCAGACTGGGTTTGGTTAGTCACTGTAAGAAAAATAAAAAATAATAAAAAACAGTTTGGTAGTAGAGTCAGTGGGCTGCTATGTGCTCCCTCATTTTACTAAAACAGTGGAGACCTCTGCAATAAACCCTAATGTCACAAATCTTACTACTCATTCTCATAGACCCTTTTCAAGAAATCCCAGTAAATAGAGGGCTTCTCCGCACTGTGCAATGCTTCATTTTACCTGTGGTGGCGCTGCAGGAAAATGGAACAGTTAACGTCTAGATAAGGGGGAGTTCCAGCATGTGGATCATTTATCAGCTTATTGTCAGGGGTCACTGACAAGTAGGGATCGGCCAAAGCAGAGATCATTACCTAGTATAGGTATAGGAGAGGGGACTTGGAAACAGTTGGAACAATCCAGTGTCAGTTTCACCTTCCCCCTAAGGCCTGAAGGGGTCAATGCAGAAAGCCGTATCCCTGACCCTACATGTCATCCTAAACACATTCGGACACCAGCACTACCAGCCAGTCAGAGCTGGGCACATTCCACAAACCAGTATGGCTCAGTCCTGACCAGTCAAGTCTGTACAGGACATACCCTGGCCTCACATCACATGCCAAGTCCTATAGGGGTACAGTCCTTTATAAACGTAGTTCTGTGCTGCTAGGTATTAGCTCTGCAGTAAGACAAATCCCAATAGCATTTGTGAGTGTATGACAGTATTTCCCATTGCAAATACTTCACTACTCTGCTACAATGTAAAGTAGTAAGTGCACAGCTGGGTTCACACCACCTTTTTAGCAATACAGTTCCCGTATCAGATTTAAAAAAATCTATTCCTCAAAACCTGACTAAGGCTGGGTTCACACCACGTTTTGTTAAATACAGCTCCCGTATACGGCTGGGAGGAGGGGGGGGGGCGGGGCTTAATCGCGGCGCCCGCACTCAGCCGTATAGGGGAACCGTATTTAATGTATGTCTATGAGCCGACCGGAGTGAACCGCAGCCTCCGGTCGGCTTCGTTTTCGGCCGTATGCGGTTTCCCGACCGCAGGCAAAAACGTGGTCGACCACGTTTTTGCCTGCGGTCGGGAAACTGCATACGGCCGAGAAAGCAGCCGACCGGAGGCTGCGGTTCACTCCGGTCGGCTCATAGACATGCATGAAATACAGTTCCCCTATACGGCTGAGTGCGGGCGCCGCGATTAAGCCCCGCCCCCCTCCCAGCCGTATTTAACAAAACGTGGTGTGAACCCAGCCTAAGGCTGCACTAACACTTCGTTTTTTACATTACGGGTGCCGGATCTGGCTGGAGGAGAGGCAAACCGTGCTCTCTCGTACCCCAGCTGGACCAGCACTGAAATCACTTCAATGAGCTGACTGGAGTCAAACAGTGACTCTGGTCGGCTCATTTTTGACCCGTATCCGGTTTTGTGACCAGACTTAAAACTGTAGTATACTACGGTTTTAGGACCCAGCACCCGTAATGTAAAAATGAAGTGTGAATGCAGCCTAAAGCTGTATGAAAACGTGTGTACACATTTTAATCCGTATACGGTTTGAAAAACAATGTCCGGTGTCATCGCTTTTTTATTTTTATTTTTTTAAGAAAAAAAAAAAAAACACGTTTAATTTTTCTCTCCATTATGAATAAAGTTTCACTTGTTTTATTGAAATTCTAAGATAAAAAAAAAAAAAAGAAAAAACACATGCAAAGTCAAAAAACGTGTAGGTGAAAACCGGATGGAACCGTACGCACATATGGTTCCCATTGACTTCCATGTTAAAGAAAAAACAAAAACAAAACCCTATACTTTTCAATACGGTTTTTAACCTGGACCAAAAACCCGGGGTAGGCTACGGTTTGGGGGGGGGGGGGGGGGGGGGTGACAAAAATAGGAAGTGTGGACTCACTTATGTGAGCTACTGTAAGATATCGGATGGCAGGTACTCAACCCGAAACCTGTCCAGTACCAGGGAAGGGAGGAGCTTGGTATATAGTTTGCATAAACAGCAGCGGTTCTCCAAAGCAAGGGCCATTCTTTGCACAAGTCGAATGCTTGGAATAACAGGAGGGGTCCTAACAGGGCTCCCATCTATTACATTCACATGGCAGTATGGAAAGGCAGTGTTCACAGTGGATATCAGGCTCTATTACGGTTTCAGCACATATTTATAGTTTTTTTTCTAAATAACAAAGAGGAACAATTTTCCAGTTATTTTTCACCTAAATTCGTCACAGTTCTTAATTCGTCACTTAATGCTTCCAGTTATTTAATGGAACCCTTCATTGTTCACCTAAATAGTGTATATAGATCTGTAGTAGTCATGTGATAGATGACAGGTGACTGGTTAATTGTCGGACAGATCTGATAACCGGACTATATTTATTAAAAGGGAACACTTAAACAACACAATGTAACTCCAAGTCAATGACACTTCTGTGAAACCACACTGTCCACTCAGGAAGCAACACTGATTGACAATCAACTTCACATGCTGTTGTGCAAATGGAACAGACAACAGGTGGAAATTATAGGCAATTAGCAAGACATTCCCAATAAAGGAGTGGTTCTGCAGGTGGTGACCACAGACCACTTCAGTTTCTATGCTTCCTGGCTGCTGTTTTGGCCACTTTTGAATGCTGGAGGTGCTTTCATTATAGTGGTCTACAACCCACACAAGTGGCTCGGGTAGTGCAGCTCATCCAGGATGGCACATCAATGCGAGCTGTGGCAAGATTTGCTGTGTGTCAGCATAGTGTCCAGAGCATGGAGGCGCTACCTGGAGACAGGCCAGTACATCAGGAGACGTGGAGGAGGCCGTAGGAGGGCAACAACACAGCAGCAGGACCGCTACCTCCGCCTTTGTGAAAGGAGGAGCACTGCCACAAATGTGCATGTGTCCACTCAAACTATCAGAAACAGACTCCATGAGGGTCCGACATCCACATGTGGGGGTTGTGCTCACAGCACAACACCGTGCAGGATGTTTGGCATTTGTCAGAGAAGACCAAGATTGGCAAATTCGCCACTGGCGCCCTGTGCTCTTCACCAGATGAAAGCAGGTTCACACTGACCACATGTGACAGAGTCTGGAAACAATGGAGAAAGTTCTGCTGCCTGCAACATCCTCCGCCATGACCAGTTTGGTGGTGGGTCAGCAATGGTGTGGGGTGGCATTTCTTTGGGGGCCCGCACAGCCATCCATATGCTTACCAGAGATAGCCTGACTGCCATTCGGTACCAAGATGAGCTCCTCAGACCCCTTGTGAGACCATATGCTGGTGCGGTTGGCCCTGGGTTCCTTCTAATGCAAGACAATGCTAGACCTCATGTGGCTGGAGTGTGTCAGGAGTTACTGCAAGAGGAAGGCATTGATGCTATGGCCTGGCCCACCCGTTCCCCAGACCTGAATCCGATTGAGCACATCTGGGACATCATGTCTTGCTCCATTCACCAACGCCAAGTTGCACCACAGACTGTCCAGGAGTTGGCGGATACTTTAGTCCAGGTCTGGGAGGACATCCCTCAGGAGACCATCCGCCACCTCATCTGGATCATGCCCAGGCATTGTAGGGAGGTAATACGGGCACATGGAGGCCACACACTACTGAGCCTCATTTTGACTGGTTTAAAGACATTACATAAAGTTGGATCAGCCTGTAGTGTGGTTTTCCACTTTGATTTTGAGTGTGACTCCATATCCAGACCTCCATGGGTTGATAAATTTGATTTCCATTGATAATTTGTGTGATTTTTGTTGTCAGCACATTAAACTATAAAGACGAAAGTATTTCATACGATTAGTTCATTCAGATCTAGGATGTGTTATCTTAGTGTTGCCTTTATTTTTTTGAGCAGCGTTATATAGTGGTCTACAATAGAGTTTAAAATGCATTGGTCAGGAATTTATCAACTGGGGCTTTTCTTGGAAAGTCTCAAAAAAGTTGCATCAACAGAAAATATGCAGAAATGTCAGACCTGGTGTAAATCCAAAGCAAATACTTATTAGGAAGCCTTTCAGCAATTTTTTTGTAACGTACAAGCCAACACCGTGCAGTTTACACTTCAAAATGACATTTTAGCTTTAATGCGCAACTGTCATGAAATCTGGGTGCAGTAACCTGCACACAGCCTTTGTACTATGTGCAGGTGGTGGGTATAGCAATGTTTTTACCTAATATTTGCAGGCTTTCATGACCCCCCCCCAAAAAAAAAAATGCTGTATGTTAGCGCTGGGACCGCTGTGTGATTCGCACACAGGTCCCAGCGCATGCGCCCTTCAGCCAATCTAATGTGCGCACCGCTGCGTGTCATCCAGCTAGTACTCGGAGGAAGACTGCTGCGGGAGCGAGCGCTTGCTGGATGACACGCAGAAGCGCACATATTAGATTAGCTGAAGGGCACATTCGCTGGGACATGTGGGTCAGTCACACAGCGGTCCCAGCGCTGACCTACAGGGGGTGGGCAGGGCATCGCGTACCAGGCCTATTCGACCGTCAGTGGCTTTGATCAAAAGCATGTTTTGGGGGTCATGAAAGCCTGCAAATATTAGGTAAAAACATTGCTATACCCACCACCTGCACATAATACAAAGGCTGTGTGCAGGTTACTGCACCCAGATTTCATGACAGTTGCGCTTTAATCTGAAGAGTAATATAATCTATAAATTCTAAAATACTACAATTCCAATAATCCCAATTTTTTGGGGGTCATTTTTGTTATCCTTGATGTCTGATGCTAATTTTTTGTTTTGGTTCTCTATATTTTAGTGCTCCAATTTCACTTTTGCAGCTGATTGGAAGAAAGCATATGAATTTACGCCACACGCATCTTTGGAGATTTCTGAAAACATGTATAGTGGAAGCGTGGTGCAGTTTCCCATGGCAACCAGATTCCTTTAACAAAATTTTGTTGTGACCTGAAAAAAATAAAAATATATGAAAAAGCTATCCGACTGGTTGCTATGGTCAACTGCACCACTCTTCCATTACACGTCATCCACGACACTAAGCTGCAGAATAATGACTGTGCCTAAGGCTATGTTCTCATGACGGAATGTCCACATGGAAAAGCTCTAGGCGAAAAGATGACAAAGAGGGTAAAAGTGAGTTAGTTTGGGAGACTGATTATAAAATGGATATTAGGAGGTTTGTGGGCATGGAACTTGCAACTTTAGATAATTGTCTCAGGCTGTGCGACTTTTGAGAGACTTTTCTGGTCTAAAGTGCTGCAGAGAATAGACAAGGATAGTAAGTCTCCCCCATTGTTTTTTGCATTAGTCACTATTCCCCTCTGATCCCCCAGAGACATGCTAATTTGGCTCAGCCTGTCATGCATGGACACCTTACCCTGCCAGATACATCAGGGTGCGTTCACACATCGGAATTCAAGAGGAATTAGAGCACAAAAAATTAAGTCCGAAAAAAAAAATAGAAATTTCATTTCGCGCGGAATCCGCGCGTAAATGCGCAAGGAGGAAGGGGAGGGCTTGTGGGAGGGCCAAATGGGCCATTTTATGATTGTGCTAGTCAGAAATTAGAGCTGCAAGTGTTATATAAGCCCCAAAATGTCCCTAAAAAAAAAAATCTACAAACAAATTACAAGTTGATGTGGCTGATGAGTAAAAAAAAAAAAAAAGGGTGGAGTGTGGGGTGGAGAATGGGCGTCATCCTTTTTCCATACACTGTCTCTTCTACATTTTACCGCGTGAATTCCACGTGGAAACGATCTCGGGCGTAAATTTTTTTTCCCATTGCCTTCAATAGAATTCTGCTAGCGGAAATTTTTGCTGTGTGCAGGACAGCGGAAATTACATTGAAGTCAATGGCAGAGGAGATGGCAATTCTTTTGGAGCGGATAATTCAAGAGGAATTACTCGAGTAAATTCCTCTTGAATTCTGACGTGTGAACGGGCCCTTAGGCTGGGTTCACACCAAGTTTTTGCAATACAGTTCCCGTATATGTTTTCAATTTAAAAACCGTATTGAAAACTGTATTGAAAACTGTATGCCAAAAGATGCATCAGGTTGTGTCCGTTTTGCATCCTGTACGGTTTTGTCTTTTTTCCCCCGTACCCAAAACTGTAGTCCACTACGGTTTTTGGTTCCTGGTGAAAAACCTATTGAAACATATATGTTTGTTTTTTTTTAAACATGGGAGTCGTTGGGAACCGTATGTGCGTACGGTTCCATCCGGTTAGCACCATACAGTTTTTGACTTTTTGGGGGGAATTTCAATCAAACAAGTGAAACTTTTTTCATAATGGAATGAAAACTGATGCAACCAGACATCATTTTTCAAACCGTATACAGATTAAAATTTGTACACACACACACACACACACACACACACCTTGATACAGTTTAGTCAGGTTTTGAGGAATCCGTTTTTTTAAATCAAAAACCTGATACGGGAACTGCATTGGAAAAACATGGTGTGGACCCAGCCTTATCAATATTAGTCATAAGATATGTCCAAATCTTAAATGTGCATGGATCCCTTAGTGTGCGTTTACTTGAGTAATTCAAGAAGAGTTTGAGTAATTCCTCTTGAATTCTCTGCTCCAAATTAATGCACATCCCCTCTGCCCATTGACTTTAATGTTATTTCTGCTGTCCTGTTCACACTGCGGAAATTCTGCTATCGGAATTCCAACGCCGAATTCCTTTCCGCTTGTAGAACAATCATGTTCATTCTTCAAGCGGAATCCAATAGAAGTCAATGGAAAAAATAAAAAAATTCTGCCCGACATCATTTTCAAGCAGAACTCAGAAAAGATGAAATAGCCTTCTCCTTCATTCCTCTTTATTTCCGCTTGATGGAGAAGGCAACAAATTCCCTGACCGAAAATTATTCCTGGTGAATTCCTCAGTGTGAACGCACCCTTATAGTGGCATGCTGAGGTACAGCACCTAGTTTATGGAGCGGTGCCTGAACCCTATGGAGGGCAGTACAATCTCATGTGGATGCCAGTCATGTGACCAAGTCTGTGCCACATCCACAACTTGTAATCCCCTCCCCATCATCTCCTGAGGTCCCTGTGGTGCCCAGTGGGTGTCCTGGTCAGACATTGTGAGTCCTAGTGCTTCCTATAGGGGGCACTGCCCACCACACACCTGAAACCACTGGCACTCAAGTGCTACTGTGTAGTACAGTGTTTCCCAACCAGGGTGCCTCCAGCTGTGGCAAAACTACAACTCCCAGCATGCCCGGACAGCCGTTGGCTGTCCGGGCATGCTGGGAGTTGTAGTTTTGCCACAGCTGGAGGCACCCTGGTTGGGAAACACTGGTGTAGTATATTTGGTCTGGGGCATCTTTGGTGGGGGACTGAAATCACTTGTAGTGCCCCTCTTCAGCCAGCACACCATGCCACATGCCCAGCAGCAGTCTGAGTGGAGCAGTGATGCCAGGCTGCACCCAGATCATCTGCAGTAACCATGGAGACTCCTTGGCACCGGTGGGTTTCTGGAGGCAAAGACAGCCTGGCACACAATGTACTAGAACACATAGCCGGTACCGCAGTATGCCCCTCCCCCACACATTACATAACGCAGCGCACTCACCTGACCGTGAGGCTGACCGGGCAGGACTCCCGGCCGCTCCGCCTGTCGGCACTGGAGGGGTGGTTGTGCCCGCGTTAGATGCCGCTTTAGCCGGTACGTCACCGATCCAACCCGCCAGACTATGGCAGCA
This sequence comes from Hyla sarda, assembly GCF_029499605.1. Classification (NCBI taxonomy): domain Eukaryota; kingdom Metazoa; phylum Chordata; class Amphibia; order Anura; family Hylidae; genus Hyla; species Hyla sarda. Next base: position 157,876,763 of record NC_079189.1, read on the forward strand.
GCTGAAGCCAGCCAGGGAGCCCAGCACGGGCGGCGAGAGCGCTCTCCTCCTCACCGGGGAGTGGTGCGGTTGTTGCCGCAGAGAGGAGGCGCACAGTGCGGGCACGTCTCTTAGCGCCGAGCACAGCCTTCCTGCCGGGCCCTGATACATCCCGTGCGGCTCGGCTGCGAGGTGGTGGCTCACTAGGGCTCGGTGTATGGCGGCTCCGCTTCTCTCGTCCTTCCTATGACAGCACACACCGGCTTCTCACATCTGTACCACTCCCTGCGCTCTTTTCTCTGTTTCGTCACAAGTCTGCTACGTCATCAGCTGGGATGTACCACTGCCCGGGGTGGGGGAGCTGGAGAACTGCTCTTTTAAATCGAGTTATTCATGATAACGGAAAGAACCATATGCTGATTTATTGGTTAATGATAACGGTATATAGTTTTCTGTCAGGTTGGTAACAATCACAAATAAATATAGACAGAGGTGTATTCCTATATTTTTAGACTCCCCCCTATTATCTAGCAGAGTGGTACTGTCGTTAGCAGGGTTTCCCTGAAGAGGGAGGATCGTAGGTGACTATAGTGACTCATGGGAAGTGGGTGAAAGGTTATGCAAGCAGAAATCTATAACCGCAGTGTGAGGGGGTTATAAATAGCTGCCCCTACCCCAGGAGGGTCATATACATTCCATAGGTGTCAACGGGACAGACCTAATGTGTAGGGGGGGTCTCCACTCTTTGAGCAGATGTTGGGGGGAGCACGATGGGCCATGTTGGATTATAACTGCCTGATCATTAAAGGGGTACTCCAGTAGAAAACAAATGTTTACAAATCAACTGGCGCTGGAAAGTTAAACAGATTGTTATTTACTTCTATTTCAAATCTTAATCCTTCCATACGGCGTCCATTTTAGGACACCGTCAGTCGTACCTCAGTCCTCCATCAGGCAAAACAGCGTCCCGCCTCGGACCAATCGCCGTCAGTCATCAGCCGCAACTATGTCCTCCTTCAGGCAAAACAGCGTCCCGCCTCCTCCCTCTGACCAATCGCCGTCAGTCATCAGCCGCAACTATGTCCTCCTTCAGGCAAAACAGCGTCCCGCCTCCGCCCTCTGACCAATCGCCGTCAGTCATCAGCAGCAACTATGTCCTCCTTCAGGCAAAACAGCGTCCCGCCTCCTCCCTCTGACCAATTGCCGTCAGTTGTCAGCCACAACTCCGTCCTCTGTCAGGCAAAACAGCATCCCGCCTCCTTCCTAGGACCAATCGCCGTCAGTCATCAGCAGCAACTACGTCCTCCGTCAGGCAAAACAGCGCCCCGCCTCCTCCCTCGGACCAATCGCCGTCAGTTGTCAGCCGCAACTCCGTCCTCCGCCTCCTCCCTCACACCAATCGCTGTCATCCTTCGGCCACAACTCCCTCATCCGAAAGTCCCTCATCCAAAACGCCGTCATGCCTCAGACGATTCTCTCTCAGACGCATAGCAGAGCCGACATTGAATAGCATGTACAGCAGAATCCGTACAGCACAGAGCCGGTACTGACTCGGATCTGCTACACAGCAGGAAGGTTTTTCGTCTGAGGGATGATGGAGTTTTGGATGAGAGACTTTAGGATGACAAAGGAGGGAGTTGCGGTTGACGCCTGACGGAGATTGGTCCGAGGGAGGAGGCGGGACGGTGTTTTTAGGAGGAGGACAGAGGTATGGCTGACAACTGACTATGTCCTAAAATGGACACGTACTTTCAGTATTTATCAGTTGCTGTATACTACAGAGGAAGTTGTGTAGTTCTTTTCAGTCTGACCACAGTGCTCTCTGTTGACACTTCTGTCTGTGTCAGGAACTGTCCAGAATAGGAGTAATATATTCACAAAACCCTTTGGAGCTTTGTCCCTCCAGGACTTAATCCCTTTCACTAGGGATCCACCTTAAAAATTAATATCTTTATTGTAACTTTATTAAAATATTTCTTTGTTCTCGTACATAAAGTAATGTGTCTGGAAAGACAAAGGGATGAGATTTGGCCTTAATGTAACAGTCATAGTTCACTTGTTCCAAACAGAGATATATGATAGCTATCCCACTCAGGCTCAGTCTGGCAAAACATAGGGGAGGAACAGCAGTGTCTCCTTCTGCTTTCTGCAGGTCGGTGAGTTACACTGCGCTCAGCATATCACCGGCCGCAGCGGGATATTGCTGCGGCCGGTGATACGATGAGAGCAGCCTGAAGAAGCGGAAGAAGACAGGGACCGGAGGACGGGACACCGGTATCGGAGCAACTGGGGAACGTAGGCGGGTTAAAGTTTGTTTTCTTATAGTTTTGCAGCCCGGGCACAGGGGATAATAAAAAAAACACAGTGGTAAGTGTATGCTGGGAGTATCGGTTTGACTACAAATTTAATGGGACACCGCAGAATACACAATGATATCAGTGACTCACAGGTGACGTCTTCTATGTTGTCTTTCTTTTTTTCTTCTACGTCATCTTCCCTCTGCCGAGTCTGATGCCCGGACATAACTAGGCTGGGTTCACACCACGTTTTGTTAAATACGGCTCCCGTATACGGCTGGGAGGGGGGGTGGTGGTGGGGCGGGGCTTAATCGCGGCGCCCGCACTCAGCCGTATTCGGGAACCGTATTTAATGTATGTCTATGAGCCGACCGGAGTGAACCGCAGCCTTTGGTCGGCTTCATTTTCGGCCGTATGCGGTTTCCCGACCACGTTTTTGCCTGCGGTCGGGAAACCGCATACGGCCGAAAAAGCAGCCGACCGGAGGCTGCGGTTCACTCCGGTCGGCTCATAGACATACATTAAATACGGTTCCCGAATACGGCTGAGTGCGGGCGCCGCGATTAAGCCCTGCCCCCCTCCTCCCATCCGTATACAGGAGCCGTATTTAACAAAACGTGGTGTGAACCCAGCCTTAGTTCCCTACTTTGTCAACAGATCCTCATCCAGTATATAAAGACAATAATGAAACAATCCTGCCATACACTGTGCCCCTGAATACAAATAAAGTTAATATTTTATTATATCTTTTCATGTGACAACACTGAAGAAATGACACTCTACTATAATATAAAAGTGGTGATTACACAGCCTGTATAATAGTGTTTAAAGGGGTACTACCGTGCTGACAACTTATCCCCTATCTAAAGGATAGGGCATAAGTTGTCTGATTGCGCGGGGTCCCGCCGCTGTGGATCCCCGCGATCTCGCACGCAGCACCCCGCTGTAATCAGGCCCCGGAGCGAACATCGCTCCAGGTCTGATGACTGCCAATCACGGGGCCGGAGAATCGTGACATCACGGCTCCGCCCCCATGTGACGTCGCGCTCCGCTCCCTCAATGTAAGTCTATGGCAGGGGGCGAGACACCTGGAGTTGTGACGTCACGATCACCGGCCCCGTCATCAGACCCGGAGTGATGTTCACTCTGGGGCCTGATTACAGCGGGGTGCTGCGTGCGAGATCGCGGGGTCCCCAGCGGCGGGACCCGCGCGATCAGGCAACTTATCCCCTATCCTTTAGATAGGGGATAAGTTGTCAGCACAGTAGTACCCCTTTAATGTTGTGTCCCCTCAAAATAACTCAACACAGACATTAACATCTAAACCTTGGAAACTAAAGTAAGTACACCCCTAAGGCTGCTTTCACACTATGAAGTTCACCCGTTAATAAAGGTATGTTATTATGTATTATTAACAGACATTTAATAACGGGTGAATTAAGGGATGCTACAAAACATCCGCCATGTACTGAACATTTTTACACCTCTGCCTACAGACTCCCACAGCCGGGACTACTACTACTCCCATCATGGAACAGACTTGTTTCCATGATGGGAGTAGTAAATCCCTAGCAGCGGGAGTCTGCAGACAGCTGGGGAGGCTACATTAGTGTTTGTACTACTACTCCCATCATTGAAGAGAGTCTGTTCCATGATGGGAGTTGTAGTACAGGGGCTGAGGGATTGATCGCACCGTGTCTCACTTCTGACACCCGATGCGATCAGAAGTTATTAAGCAGGGGAGCGGGTGGCATGCTCCGCATTCCCTGCGATCACGATGTATTTTTTACTTTCACTTTTTAAATTCCCCGCGGGGATCCTTGAATGGCCGGTACTGAGGAGTCAATCAGGGATCCCCCTGGGGTTTTAAAAATGGACAATGTGTGGGGACATATGTATAATAAAAGTGTTAATTGGGGGGGGGGGGCATAGAGCGCTATATATCTAGCCCCCGCCAGCGCATTAATAAAAATATGACCCCCGCCAGCCCATTTATAAGTATATATCTAGCCCCCGCCAGCGCATACTGTGACCACGCCAGCGCATTTATAAGTATATATCTATACCCCCGCCAGCGCATTTGTCCTAATTTTCTATTGCAGCTATATGTGACAACCATACCTATCAGAACGTATTCAGCAGCGGCGCGGCCAGATGATCCTGACAGATATACTATTCATTCATAGCGCCGGCAGCTGTATATGTATATAGATGTGCTGGGGGGCAGACATATAGCTTTATCTGCCCCCCACAGTGCTTCTATATACATATGCAGCTGCCCCGATATGAATGAATTGTACACCTGTCAGGATCATCGACCGAGCGGCTGCTGGATGCTGACATATATACTTGTCATATATAGCGCATTTATACAGCGTTATGTATGACAAGTATATATGTCAGGAGCGCATCCAGCAGCCTCTCGGCCGATGATCCTGACATATATACTATTCATTCATAGAGCGGCAGCTGCATATGTATATAGAAGCACTGTGGGGGGCAGATAACGCTATATGTCTGCCCCCCCAGCACATCTATATACAGTACATATACAGCTGCCGGCGCTATGAATGAATAGTATATCTGTCAGGATCATCTGGCCGCGCCGCTGCTGAATACGTTCTGATAGGTATGGTTGTCACATATAGCGCTGCAATAGAAAATTAGGACAAATGCGCTGGCGGGGTCACAGTATGCCCTGGCGGGGGTATAGATATATACTTATAAATGCGCTGGCGGGGTCACAGTATGCGCTGGCGGGGGTATAGATATATACTTATAAATGCACTGGCGGGGTCACAGTATGCGCTGGCGGGGGTATAGATATATACTTATAAATGCGCTGGCAGGGGTCATATTTTTGCTGGCGGGGGTATAGATATATACTTTTAAATGCGCTGGCGGGGGTCATATTTTTATTAATGCGCTGGCGGGGGCTAGATATATAGCGCTCTATGCCCCCCCCCCCAATAAACACTTTTATTATACATATGTCCCCTCACATTGTCAATTTTTAAAACCCCAGGGGGATCTCTGATTAGCTCCTCAGTACCGGCCATTCAGGGATCCCCGCGGGGAATTAAAAAATAAAAGTAAAAAATACATCGTGATCGCAGGGTTGCGGACCATGCCGCCCGCTCCCCTGCTTAATCACTTCTGATCGCATTGGGTGTCAGAAGTGAGACCCGGTGTGATAAATCCCTCAGCCCCTGTACTACAACCCCCATCATGGAAGAGAGTATTTTCCATGATGGAGGTAGTAGTACAAACACTAATGTAACCTCCCCAGCCACCAGCAGACTCCTGCAGTGGAGAAATACTACTCCCAGCATGGAAACAAGTCTGTTCCATGATGGGGGTAGTAGTAGTCCCTCAGCACTGCAGGAGTCTACTGATGTCACCTCTTCTGAGCATGCTCAGTAAAAATAATGTCCGTTATAACAACGGGCATTAATGTTTCTGTCCACTCAACACACAGCCATTAAAGGGGTACTCCGGTGGAAATTTTTTTTTTCAAATCAACTGGCTCTAGAAAGTTAAACAGATTTGTGAATGACTGCTGTATGCTGCAGAGGAAGTTTTGTAATTCTTTCCAGTCTGATCACAGTGCTCTCTGCTGACACATCTGTCCATGTCAGGAACTGTCCAGAGCAGGAGCGGTTTGGTATGGGGATTTGCTCCTATTCTGGACAGTTCCTGAAACTGACAGAGGTTTCAGCAGAGAGCCCTGTGGTCAGACTGAAGAGAACTATACAACTCCCTCTGGAGCATACAGCAGCTCATAAGTACTGGAAGAATTAAGATTTTTAAAGAAGTCATTTACAAATCTGTTTAACTTTCTGGCATCAGTTGATTTGAAAAAAAAAAAAAGGGTTTTCCAACAGAGTACCCCTTTAACCCCTTAAGGACCAAGCCCATTTTCACCTTAACCCCTTAAGGACCAAGGACGTACTGGTACGTCGTTGGTCCTGCTCCGGTGATATAACGCGAGGTTACACGGTAACCCCGCATCATATCACGGTGGGCCCGGCGTCATAGTGAAGCCAGGACCCGCCGCTAATAGCGCGTAGCGCCGCACGCGGCGCCGCACGCTATTAACCCTTTAGCCACGCGCTCAGAGTTGAGCCGCGCGGCTAAAAGCGAAAGTGAAAGTTGCCGGTTAACTCAGTGGGCTGTTCGGGATAGCCGCGGTGAAATCGCGGCATCCCGAACAGCTTACAGGACAGCGGGAGGGCCCCTACCTGCCTCCTCGCTGTCCGATCGCCAAATGACTGCTCAGTGCCTGAGATCCAGGCATGCAGCAGAATCATCGATCACTGGTTCCCCTATTAAAAGTTTGAATCACCCCCCTTTTCCCATAAAAAAAAAACACAGTGTAAATAAAAATAAACATATATGGTATCACCACATGCGGAAATGTCCAAATTATAAAAATATATAATTAATTAAACCGCTCGGTCAATGGCGTGCGCACAAAAAAATTCCAAAGTCCAAAATAGTGCCTTTTTGTTCACTTTTTATATAATTTAACCCCTTAAGGACCAGGCCATTTTACACCTTAAGGACCAGAGCGTTTTTTGCAATTCTGACCACTGTCACTTTAAACATTAATAACTCTGGAATGCTTTTAGTTATCATTCTGATTCCGAGAATGTTTTTTGGTGACATATTCTACTTTAACTTAGTGGTAAAATTTTATGGTAACTTGCATCCTTTCTTGGTGAAAAATCCCAAAATTTGATGAAAAAAATGAAAATTTTGCATTTTTCTAACTTTGAAGCTCTCTGATTGTAAGGAAAATGGATATTCAAAATAAAACATTTTTGGGTTCACATATACAATATGTCTACTTTATGTTTGCATCATAAAATTTATGAGTTTTTACTTTTGGAAGACACCAGAGGGCTTCAAAGTTCAGCAGCAATTTGGAAATTTTTCACAAAATTTTCAAACTCGCTATTTTTCATGGACCAGTTCAGGTTTGAAGTGGATTTGAAGGGTCTTCATATTAGAAATACCCCATAAATGACCCCATTATAAAAACTACACCCCCCAAAGTATTCAAAATGACATTCAATAAGTGTATTAACCCTTTAGGTGTTTCACAGGAATAGCAGAAAAGTGAAGGAGAAAATTCACAATCTTCATTTTTTACACTCGCATGTTCTTGTAAACCCAATTTTTGAATTTTTGCAAGGGGTAAAAAGGAGAAAATTTTTACTTGTATTTGTAGCCCAATTTCTCTCGAGTAAGCACATACCTCATATGTCTATGTTAATTGTTCAGCGGGCGCAGTAGAGGGCTCAGAAGGGAAGGAGCGACAAATGGTTTTTGGTGGGCATGTCACCTTTAGGAAGCCCCTATGGTGCCAGGACAGCAAAAAAAAAAACACATGGCATACCATTTTGGAAACTAGACCCCTCAGGGAACGTAACAAGGGGTAAAGTGAACCTTAATACCACACAGGTGATTCACGACTTTTGCATATGTAAAAAATAAAAATAAATGTTTTACCTAAAATGCTTGGTTTCCCAAAAATGTTACATTTTTAAAAAGGATAATAGCAGAAAATACCCCCCAAAATTTGAAGCCCAATTTCTCCCGATTCAGAAAACACCCCATATGGGGGTGAAAAGTGCTCTGCTGGCGCACTACAGGTCTCAGAAGAGAAGGAGTCACATTTGGCTTTTTGAAAGCAAATTTTGCTCTGGGGGCATGCCGCATTTAGGAAGCCCCTATGGTGCCAGAACCGCAAAAAAAAACCACATGGCATACCATTTTGGAAACCAGACCCCTCGGGGAACGTAAAAAGGGGTAAAGTGAACCTTAATACCCTACAGGTGTTTCACGACTTTTGCATCTGTTAAAAAAAAAAAAATTTTTTTACCTAAAATGCTTGGTTTCCCAAAATGTTTACATTTTTAAAAAGGGTAATAGCAGAAAATACCCCCCAAAATTTGAAGCCCAATTTCTCCCGCTTCAGAAAACACCCCATAGGGGGGTGAGAAGTGCTCTGCTGGCGCACTACAGGTCTCAGAAGAGAAGGAGTCACATTTGGCTTTTTGAAAGCAAATTTTGCTCTGGGGGCATGCCGCATTTAGGAAGCCCCTATGGTGCCAGAACCGCAAAAAAAAAACACATGGCATACCATTTTGGAAACCAGACCCCTCGGGGAACGTAAAAAGGGGTAAAGTGAACCTTAATACCCTACAGGTGTTTCACGACTTTTGCATATGTTCCAAAAAAAATTTTTTTTTTACCTAAAATGCTTGGTTTCCCAAAATTTTTACATTTTTAAAAAGGGTAATAGCAGAAAATACCCCCCCAAAATTTGAAGCCCAATTTCTCCCGATTCAGAAAACACCCCATATGGGGGAGAGAAGTGCTCTGCTGGTGCACTACAGGTCTCAGAAGAGAAGGAGTCACATTTGGCTTTTTGAAAGCAAATTTTGCTCTGGGGGCATGCCGCATTTAGGAAGCCCCTATGGTGCCAGGACAGCAAAAAAAAAACACATGGCATACCATTTTGGAAACTAGACCCCTCGGGGAACGTAACAAGGGGTAATGTGAACCTTAATACCCCACAGGTGATTCACAACTTTTGCATATGTAAAAAAAAAAAAAAATTTTTACCTAAAATGTTGGTTTCCCCAAAATTTTAGATTTTTAAAAAGGGTAATAGCAGAAAATACCCCCCCCCATAATTTGTAACACAATTTCTCCCGAGTATGGCGATACCCCATATGTGACCCTAAACTGTTGCCTTGAAATACGACAGGGCTCCAAAGTGAGAGCGCCATGCGCATTTGAGGCCTGAATTAGGGATTGCATAGGGGTGGACATAGGGGTATTCTACACCAGTGATTCCCAAATAGGGTGCCTCCAGCTGTTGTAAAAGTCCCAGCATGCCTGGACAGTCAGTGGCTATCTGGTAATACTGGGAGTAGTTGTTTTGCAACAGCTGGAGGCTCCGTTTTGGAAACAGTGGCGTACCAGACGTTTTTCATTTTTATTGGGGAGGGGAGGGGGGCTGTGTGTATATGTGGGGTATGTGTATATGTAGTGTTTTTTACTTTTTATTTTATTTTTTGTGTTAGTGTAGTGTAGTGTTTTTAGGGTACAGTCGCACGGGCGGGGGGTTCACAGTAGTTTCTCGCTGGCAGTTTGAGCAGCGGCAGAAAATTTGCCTCAGCTCAAACTTGCAGCCGGATACTTACTGTAATCCTCCGCCCATGTGAGTGTACCCTGTACATTCACATTGGGGGGGGGAACATCCAGCTGTTGCAAAACTACAACTCCCAGCATGTACGGTCTATCAGTGCATGTTGGAAGTTGTAGTTTTGCAACAGCTGGAGGCTCCGTTTTGGAAACGGTGGCGTACCAGACGTTTTTCATTTTTATTGTAGGGGTATGTGTATATGTAGTGTTTTTTTACTTTTTATTTTATTGTGTGTTAGTGTAGTGTAGTGTTTTTAGGGTACAGTCGCACGGGCGGGGGGTTCACAGTAGTTTCTCGCTGGCAGCTTGAGCTGCAGCAGAAAATTTGCTGCAGCTCAAACTTGCAGCCGGATACTTACTGTAATCCTCCGCCCATGTGAGTGTACCCTGTACATTCACATTGGGGGGGGGGGGGGGGGAACATCCAGCTGTTGCAAAACTACAACTCCCAGCATGTACGGTCTATCAGTGCATGCTGGGAGTTGTAGTTTTGCAACAGCTGGAGACACACAGGTTGTGAAACACCGAGTTTGGCAACAAACTCAGTCTTTTGCAACCAGTGTGCCTTCAGCTGTTGCAAAAGCTACAACCCCCAGCATGTACGGACAGCGGAAGGGCATGCTGGGTGTTGTAGTTATGCAACAGCGGGAGGCATACTACTTTGGCTGGGGATGCTGGGGATTGTAGTTATGCAACAGCTGGAGACACACTGGTTTGCTACTTAACTCAGTGTGCCTTCAGCTGTTGCAAAACTACAACTCTCAGCAGTCACCGACAGCCAACGGGCATGCTGGGAGTTGTAGTTATGCAACCACCAGATGCACCACTACAACTCCCAGCATGCACTTAAGCTGTTTGTGCAAGCTGGGAGTTGTAGTTACACAACAGCTGAAGGTACATTTTTCCATAGAAAGAATGTGCCTCCAGCTGTTGCAAAACCATAAGTCCCAGCATGCCCATAAGTGCATGCTGGGAGTTGTGGTGGTCTGCCTCCTCCTGTTGCATAACTACAGCTCCCAGCATGCCCTTTTTGCATGCTGGGAGCTGTTGCTAAGCAACAGCAGGAGGCTGTCACTCACCTCCTGCTGCTGCTTGATCGCCGCACAGGTCAGTCTCGCCGCCGCCGTCGCTCCTGGGGCCCCGATCCCAACATTAACGGCGGGGATCGGGGTCCCCAGCACCAGGGGTGCATGTCCCGCACCCGCTCACGTCCTCCGGAAGAGGGGCGGAGCGGGTGCGGGAGTGACACCCGCAGCAGGCGCCCTGATTCGTCGGCCGGTAATCCGGCCGACGAATCAGGGCGATCGTGAGGTGGCACCAGTGCCACCTCACCCCTGCAGGCTCTGGCTGTTCGGGGCCGTCTCTGACGGCCCCGATCAGCCAGTAATTCCGGGTCACCGGGTCACTGGAGACCCGATTGACCCGGAATCGCCGCAGATCGCTGGACTGAATTGTCCAGCGATCTGCGGCCATCGCCGACATGGGGGGGCATAATGACCCCCCTGGGCGATATGCCGCGATGCCTGCTGAACGATTTCAGCAGGCATCGGGCACCGGCTCCCCTCCGGCTAGCGGCAGGGGGCCGGGAAAGGACAGGACGTACTCCTACGTCCTCGGTCCTTAAGGACTCGGAAACGGGGGCGTAGGAGTACGTCCATTGTCCTTAAGGGGTTAAAAATGAATAAAAAGCGATCAATAAGTCCTATCAATGCAAAAATGGTACCGTTAAAAACTTCAGATCACGGCACAATGAGCCCTCATACCGCCCCATACACGGAAAAATAAAAAAGTTTTAGGGGTCAGAAGATGACAATTTTAAACGTATTAATTTTCCTGCATGTAGTTATGATTTTTTCCAGAAGTACGACAAAATCAAACCTATATAAGTAGGGTATCATTTTAATCGTATGGACCTACAGAATAAAGATAAGGTGTAATTTTTACCGAAAAATGTACTACGTAGAAACGGAAGCCCCCAAAATTTACAAAACGGCGGTTTTTTTTTCAATTTTGTCGCACAATGATTTTTTTTCCGTTTCACCGTAGATTTTTGGGCAAAATGACTGACGTCATTACAAAGTAGAATTGGTGGCGCAAAAAATAAGCAATCATATGGATTTTTAGGTGCAAAATTTAAAGAGTTATGATTTTTTAAAGGCAAGGAGCAAAAAACGAAAATGCAAAAACGGAAACCCCCCCGGTCCTTAAGGGGTTAAGGACCAGAGCGTTTTTTTGCAATTCTGACCACTGTCACTTTAAGCATTATTAACTCTGGGATGCTTTTACTTTTTATTCTGATTTCGAGTTAGTTTTTTCATGACATATTCTACTTTATGTCGGTGGTAAATTTTTGTTAATACTTGCATCATTTCTTGGTGAAAAATTCCAAAAGTTGATGAAAAATTAGAAAATTTTGCATTTTTTTAAAACTTTGAAACTTTCTGCTTATAAGGAAAATAGGCATACCAGATACATTATATATTGATTCACATATACAATGTGTCTACTTTATATTTTCATCATCAAGTTGACATGTTTTTACTTTTGGACGACATCAGAGGGCTTCAAGATTCAGGAGCAATTTTCCAATTTTTCTCAAAATGTTCAAAATCTGAATTTTTTAGGGACCAGTTCAGTTTTGAAGTGGATTTGAAGAGCCTTCATATTAGAAATAGCCCATAAATGACCCCATTATAAAAACTTTACCCCTCAAAGTATTCAAAATGACATTCAGAAAATATATTAACCCTTTAGGTGTTTCACAGGAATAGCAGCAAAGTGAAGGAGAAAATTCTAAATCTTCATTTTTTTTGCTCACATGTTCTTGTAGACCCAGTTTTTGAAATTTTACAAGGGGTAAAAGGAGAAAAAGCCCGCCAAAATTTGTAACCCAATTTCTCTCGAGTAAGGAAATACCTCATATGTGGATGTAAAGTTCTCTGTGGGTGCACTAAAGGGCTCAGAAGGGAAGGAGCAACAATGGTATTTTGGAGAGTGAGGTTTTCTGAAATGGTTTTGGTGGACATGTCACATTTAGGAAGCCCCTATGGTGCCAGAACAGCAAAAAAAATCCCAACATGGCAACTAATTTGGAAACTACACCCCTCAAGGAACGTAACAATGGTTACAGTAAGCCTAACCCCCCCCCCCCCACACACACACACACACACAGGTGTTTCACGACTGTTCGTTAAAGTTGGATGTGTAAATCATTTTTTCACTAAAAATTACATTTTTACAAGGGGCAATTGGAGAAAATGTCCCCCCAAATTTTTAACCCCATCTCTTCTGAGTATGGAAATACCCCATGTGTGGACGTCAAGTGCACTGCGGGCGCACTACAATGCTCAGAAGAGAAGAAGTCACATTTGGCTTTTGGAAAGCTAATTTTGCTGAAATAGTTTTTGGGGGGCATGTCTCATTTAGGAAGTCCCTGTGGTGCCAGAACAGCATAAAAAAAACACATGGCATACTATTTTAGAAACAACACCCCTCAAGGAACGTAACAAGGGGTACAGTGATCCTTAACACTCCACAGGTGTTTCCGCTAAAGTTGGACGTGAAAATGAAAAATTCAATTTTTTTCACTAAAATGCTGGTGTTACCCTAAATTTTTCATTTTCACATGGAGTAATAGGAGAAAAAGCCTCCTAATATTTGTAACCCCATTTCTTCTGAGTATGGAAATACCCCATATGTGGATGTAAAGTGCTCTGCGGGCAAACTACAATGCTCAGAAGAGAAGGAGCGCCATTGAGCTTTTGGAGAGAGAATTTGGTTGGAATGTGCGTTTATGGAGAGAGAATTTGGTTGGAACGTGCGTTTACAAAGCCCCCCATGGTGCCAGAACAGTGGACACATGTGACACATTTTGGAGTCCCCTCCCGGCGCGTGGTGGGGACCAAATTTCCCACGGGTGTACAGGTACGCCCTGGGTCCTTAACTACCAGGACGTCAGGGCGTACCTGTACGCCCTGTGTCCTTAAGGGGTTAATGTCTTAACCTTGGCAACAAAATTTAGAACATCCCAAAGTGGAAATGTCCAAATTGGCCCAAAATGTCAGTTTTACAGCACTGCAATGGAAGCCTCTTGAGCATGGAGTATGTAACTAAATATGTTGGCATTAATGGTTCCCTTAATAAACTGTAGCTCCCCAGTGCCAGCAGCACTCATGCAGCCCCAGACCATGACACTCCCACCACCATGCATGACTTTAGACAAGATGCACTTGTCTTTGTACTCCTCACCTGGTTGCCGCTACACATGCTTGACATCATCTAAACCAAATAAGTTTATCCTGATCTCATTGGACCACAGGACCATGCTCCAGTAATGCATGTCCTTAGTCTGATTGTCTTCAGTACACTGTGGACTTTCTTGTGCTTCCTCTTTAGAAGAGGCCTCCTGCTGAGATGACAGCCATGCAGACCAATTGGATGTAGTGTGCGGTGTATGGTCTGAGCACTGACAGGCCCCCCCCCCTTTAGATAGCCAGGGATTAGTTTTCGGGTGTTGGCAACCTTCTTATATCCTAGGGCATCTTTATGTAAGGCAACAATAATTCTTTTCAGATCTTCAACAAGTTCATAAGGTGCCATGTTGTCCAGAATTAGAGAGTATGAGAGCGATAACACTGAGCTTTGGATGCCTGGGCCCAATTTGGACATTTCCTTAAGGGGTTAATGGCAGTGTGTTCAGTTATTTTGAGGGGACACTATTATAAACACTGATACAGGCTGTGTACTCACTACTTTACATTGTAGCAGTGTCATTTTTTTCAGTGTTTTCACATGAAAAGATAGAATAAAATATTTTCAAAAACGTGAGGGGTGTACTCATGGGAGATACTGTATATAAATGTATTAATATACTGTTCCCCTTTATATGACTTTATTAATATATTGTGCCCCCATAAGTCAATGAATTATACACTGCTCGCCCATGAAGAACTACCTAAAGGTGCCTGGTACTTTTACTACTACCTAAAGAGAACTGCCTAAAGGGGGCTTCTGCTATTGTAATAGTAATAGCAGAAGGCCCCTTTAGGTAGTAACAGCAGCAGTTTCCTTAAAGAGTATCTGTCATCAAACCATATTTTCTACACTAACTGAGATTATATTCCCTAACTACTCCTAACACCCCTCATGCCCTTAAATTTTTTTTTCCAAATTTTAAAAAGCTCTGCATCATACCTTTCCCTTTGCTCAAATTGTGTGAGCTCCCAGGAGGAGAAAGTGGGCGTTTCACAACAGGCACGACGTGACTGAAGCCTGTGAGAGAGATGTGCCTCACCATGCCCCGCACGCACTTCCTGAGTTTGGTCTCCTGCCAGCCGCGAGGAGATCAAACTAACGGTTTGACTTGTGGCAGGAAACAGAACAGCGCCACCTAGTGGCCATTTTTTCAATCACATTCAAAACTCATAAAGATTGAGAATTTTAACAGCAACAACAAAGTGTTTTATAATTACATAAGGAATTTAACAACTGCGCTTTGGTCGGACACGCCGTCCGTGAGCGCTCTCTGTCCATGGGAATCTCAGCCCGTCACTCACCTCCCTCATCTTCCGCCTCTAATGTCCTCGCAGCCCTGGTGCGCGTGCCCTTGCCTTCTAGGAGCTCTTTCACTTAAAGGGTCAGTGCTCAATTAATCAAGTGTCTACACCTGTCCCCTGTCCTTAAATATCAGCTCCTCCCTTGGTTCCCTGCCGGATCTTTGGTTACCTTGTGCCATAGTGAAAATCCTGTATTCTTGTTACTGTGTACCTGTTCCTTGCTCCCTTACCTCCCCTTCACCTGTGTTGCCTGCCCTGACATACTGCTTTCTTGCCACGTCCTGCCAGTTTCCTACTGTGCCACGCCACATCCCAGCAGCCTGTGTGGATGAGTCATGCCAGGGGTAGCGATCTGGGTGCCGCCTGCCGCAGCAAGACCATCGCGCTTTGCGGCGGGCTCTGGTGAAAACCAGCGGCACCTTAGACTCCGCTCCCTGGCACAGCTCACGTCATCATCCACACAGGCATAGAGGATTCACCACCTGCCATGACCCGTTACAAGGAACAATATTTTAAAAGTTTGGTTTCATAATAGGTACTCCTTAAGGTAGTAGTCCTTAAGGAAACCTCTGCTGTTACTACCTAAAGGGTACTTCTGCTATGGCTACTACCTAAAGGAGGCTGCTGATACTACTGCCTAAAGTGAGCTGCTAATACTACCCAAAGTGTGCTGCTAATACTAAAAGGCGGGTGCTTCCAAATGCAGATGCTTCCTTCTTAAGGGGACTGCTGCTACTACTATCTAAAGAAGTGCTGCTACTACCACTACCTAAAGGGGGGGGGGGGGGGATTGCTGCTTCTACTGCCTAAAAGGAGCTGCTACTACTACTATCTAAAGTAGGCTGCTGCTGCTGCTTCTACTAGTACTACTACCTAAAAGGGGATACTACTACTACTGTTACCTAAAATGAGCTGGTACTGCTACTACTACTACCTAAATGGGGCTTCTACTACTACTATCTAAAGGGGGCTTCTATTATTACCTTAAATGGAGCTGCTACTACTATATATAGGGGCTGCAACTATATACAGAGGGCTATTATCTACAGTGGGCCCTACCGACTGTGAGTAACCCCTACTTATAGAAGACTGGTACAGCTATCTACCCAGGTCCTACCTATTTGGGCCACCTTCATAATAGCGGAAATCACGTAAAGGGAGCTGTGTATCTATTGGAGCAAACTACCTACTTAATGGTGGTGGTGGTGGTGGTGGTGGGGGGGGGGGGGGGGGTGGGGTAACCTACCTACCCAACCCACATATCTATCCACTCTACTGTGTAGGACACTAATTAGGTTATTATTACTTTATAGCACTCTATAGGTGCTGGAAAAGTGCAGTGTCTAAAATGTTTGTCTGACAGGTTCTGCGGAGACGAGTTGTGGCTGGAAGAAATTGTCATGATGGTCTGAACCGGATGGAGAAGAAAAAAGAAAGTGACCAACACAGATCAGAGAAGATACCCAGCTACCTGTGTGGTCGAATCGTATCAGGGGTAGTGACCTGGGTGTCGCCTGCCACAGCAAATCCATCCTGCCTTGCGGCGGGCTTTGGGGACGTCCAGCAGCACCTTAGACTCCGCTCCCTGATACCGCCCGTGTCATCAGCCACTCACGTCAGTGGATCCACATCCAGCATCGTTACAGCAAGATCCAGCCATGGATCCCACTGGGGTACCTCTGCCCGAGAATCTGGATCTCGCCACCATAGTGGCTCTTCAGTCGCAGCAGTTGGCTCAGCAGGTGCAGCAGTTAAACCAGTTGTCCGCCATGATGCAGCAGCTGCTTACTGCCCAGCAACAACCGAAGCAGCCACAGTCTCCTCCTGCTACGGTAATGCCTTCTGCTCTTGCAGTCACCACGGGATCCAAGCTCCATTTGTCTCTTCCCGAGAAGTATGAAGGGATCCCAGGTCCTGCCGTGGATTTGTGACTCAGTGCTCCATGCACATAGAACTTATGGCGGAACAGTTCCCTACGGAATGAGCGAAGGTAGCCTTTGTTGTCAGTCTGCTATCTGGGAGGGCTCTGGCCTGGACAACTCCGTTATGGGATCACAGTGACCCACTCACAGCCAGTCTTCAGGCTTTCCTGACGGAATTCCAATGTGTTTTCGAAGAACATGCACGAGCTTCTTCCGCTGAGCCTTTCTCAGAGTAACTCCTCTGTGGGCGAATATGCCATCCAATTCCATACCCTGGCTTCAGAGTTATCCTGGAATAATGAAGCGCTTTGCGCCACTTTCAAAAGAGGACTCTCTAGCCATATTAAAGACATCCTTGCTGTCCAGGAATTGTCATCTACCTTAAATGATCCTATACAGCTGGCCTCCCGGATTGACATCTGTTTCTCTGAGTGATGAGAAAAGAAAAAACGGCCACTCACCATATATGTCTTCTTGCTTTATTGCATAAAATACTCACATAAGAACATAGGAGAGAGGGAAGGAGCGGGGGGTACAAGCGACAACAAGCTCCGTTTCGCACTAAATGAAGTGCTTCTTCTGGCCATACTACCTACTGGAACTGCTTACCTGATATACAGGTAAGTGAGACACATTCACCAATCACCAATGTGACACCCTCACACGTGACTACTGACGTATCAGATGGGTGTTCCTTGAAATCAAAAACACACTGCGAGATCTGTCCTCTCATTTAACCCCAGAGGTCCCGTTGCATTGGTACGTATAATCCATTTTGTTTCTTTCTTCAGGAGCGTTATGTCTATTCTTTCTCCTGCTATAATTTCTACTTTTTCAAGCCCAATGAAACGTAGGACCTCTGGGTTATTATCATGCGTCTCTTTCATGTGGGACAATAAACAAGGGACAACATTCTTTCCTGTGCGTATGGAATAAAAATGTTCTCGAATATGCTTGAAGAGTTGCCTTTTCGTTTTTTCCACGTAAAAGAAATCGCATGGGCAGAATATCGCATAGACGATGTTTTTCAATCGACATGTAATTAGATGTTTTACTGTATGGAATATCGGACCTATTTGTAAATGTATTGTTGCTATCAAGTATTTACAATAATTACAGTCCCTGCAGCTA
Source organism: Hyla sarda (assembly GCF_029499605.1). Classification (NCBI taxonomy): domain Eukaryota; kingdom Metazoa; phylum Chordata; class Amphibia; order Anura; family Hylidae; genus Hyla; species Hyla sarda. The sequence goes on from NC_079189.1 coordinate 157,894,865, forward strand.
TAATTACCTTGCGGTATTAAATCACCTAGCCATGTAGTTTTTTTACTCGTCTGATCTTTTTTTTCTTAGTTTGTCTCCTATTTTCTTATTTTTTCTGTAGGTGATTAAAGAATTCCTTACTGCTATCTCTTTTATTTCCTCGTCTGCCTCTAAGACGTACCAGTTTCTTCTTAAAGTCGTCTGTATAGTGTGATTTGAGGGTGAATTTTCAAAAACAAATGTAAACCGTTTTTCTTTGATGTTTTTTCTTTTCGGCTGTAACAAATCTTGTCTATTTAGTCTGTCTGCTCTTTGTCTACCTATTTTAATTAGTTCTACTGGATATGCTCTCTTTTCAGCCTAAGTTCTAGTTTGTCTGCCTGCCTCTGGTATCACTCTTCTGTAGTGTTATTTCTTTTTAATCTTAAAAATTGTCCATACGGTATTCTCTGTTTGTTGGTGTGAGCTATTGAAGTGGAGTATAATGTTCCTGGCAACTTCTTTCCTATATCCTTCTGTAACAAGTGTATTATTTCTGACCATAAGCTTAACGTCTAGGAATTCCATTACGTCTCCCCCATATTGGTAAGAGAAAGTCATATTCACTGTATTTGTGTTATTCAGGTGTTCCACGAATTCAATGAACTGCTGTTTTGTCCCGTCCATATAACCAATATGTCATCTACATATCTTGCGTAGATTTTGACATATTGTAAAAATGGATTGGTTGTGGTGTATATGTACTTATCTTCAAAAATTGCTAAAAAAAGATTAGCATAGGTACAGGAGACTGGGGTCCCCATCGGGGTCCCAGTCTCCTGCCTGTACCATTGATTCGAATGTTTAAATGTATTATTAGTAAGTACAAACTGTAGCCCTTCTGTCACGAAGTTGCCAAGCTCTGTCGATATTTCTGTAGACTGTAAATATTCTTTTATATCCTGTACACCCGCATCATGCGGGATGCGGGTGCACAGGCTATCCACATCAATTGAGCACAATTTGAACTCACTCTCCCAATGTATGTCCCTTACTAGATTTAACAGATGGCCTGTGTCTTTAATGTAAGAAGGAATTGAAACCAATAGGGGATTAAGTAACCAGTCTATATATTGCGACAAGTACTCGGTCACTGAGCCGATCCCCGTGACGATAGGTCTTCCTGGGGGTCGGCTCAGTGACTTATGTACCTTGGGCAAATGGTACCACCTAGCAAGTTTTGGAGATTCTGGCATTAGTTTCTCTGATGTTTTTCTTTAGAGAGAATACCCTTGTCCACATACTTGTGGAGAAAGGATCTTAAGTTATTTAAAATCTTAAAGGTCGGAACGGCCGCAAGGGTGGTGTATATCGCTCTATCGGATAGCTGTCTAACAGCTTCTTCATATTGTATAGTTTCCTGAATGACAATACTACCACCCTTATGACTGTTAGATCCTCCCTCTTTTTCAGGGAATTCATAGCCTGTAAATTCTGCCGGGGTCAAATTTGATATTGGTTTTGGGTATAATATAGACTTTACATCCCTAATTACAGCTTTTGAAAAAAGGTCTAGGTTACTTCCTTGGGGAATTGGAGGGGAGAATTTGGATTCTTTCCCTTTAAAAAATTTCCTACATTCCTGGGTACCTACAAGACCTTCTGTCTGGCTGTCTGAAAATTCCGTAGCTAACATTGAGACAACATTTCTATATGAGTTAGTAAATTCGCTGGGAAAAAAGCCGAGAGAGCCTATCTTAATGGGCTGTTCTCCCTCTAAAATATTATGCTCTTGTGCACCTTTATTAGAAAAGAATTTATACAAATTAATGTCTCTCATAGACTTAGCCAAGTCAAACTTGAACTGGACTTTATCGAATTTCTCTTTTAGACCAAAATTGAGTCCTTTAGACAGTAATGACAATGTATCTTCATCCAGGGGTTCATTGGTCAAATTAATCACATTTAGTTCAGGGGTCTCCAGGCTGGAACTTTGCGCTTCTTCTGTTCTTGCGCTGTTCAATTCTTTGCTGTTGTCTATTTCTCCTTCCTCTTCTCGTACTCTTCTTACTTCTTCTAAAGGGACAGCAGTTAATTGAATTCGTGGAACACCTGAATAACACAAATACAGTGAATATGACTTTCTCTTACCATTATGGGGGAGACGTAATGGAATTTCTAGACGTTAAACTTATGGTCAGAAATAATACACTTGTTACAGAAAGATATAGGAAAGAAGTTGCCAGGAACATTATACTCCACTTCAATAGCTCGCACCTACAAACAGTTAAAAAGGGAATACCGTATGGACAATTTTTAAGATTAAAAAGAAATAACACTACAAAAGAGTCATACCAGAGGCAGGCAGACAAACTAGAACTTAGGCTGAAAAAGAGAGCATATCCAGTAGAACTAATTAAAATAGGGAGACAAAGAGCAGACAGACTAAATAGACAAGATTTGTTACACCCGAAAAGAAAAAACATCAAAGAAAAAAGGTTTAAATTTGTTTTTGAAAATTAACCCTTAAATCACACTATACAGACGGCTTGAAGAAGAAACTGGTACGTCATAGAGGCAGACGGGGAAATAGAAGAGATAGCAGTAAGGAAACCTTTAATCACCTACAGAAAGAATAAGACAATAGGAGACAAACTAAGAAAAAAAGATCAGACGAGTAAAAAAAACTACATGGCTAGGTGATTTAATACCGCAAGGTAATTATAGCTGCAGGGACTGTAATTATAGTAAATACTTCATAGCAACAATAAATTTACAAATAGGTCCGCTATTCCATACAGTAAAACATCTAATTACATGTCGATCGAAAAACATTGTCTATGCGATATTCTGCCCATGCGATTTCTTTTACGTGGGAAAAACGAAAAGGCAACTCTTCAAGCGTATTCGAGAACATTTTTATTCCATACGCACAGGAAAGAATGGTGTCCCTCGTTTATTGTCCCACATGAAAGAGACGCATGATAATAACCCAGGGGTCCTACGTTTCATTGGGCTATAAAAATTATAGCAGGAGAAAGAATAGACATAACGCTCCTGAAGAAAGAAACAAAATGGATTATACGTACAAATGCAATGGGACCTCTGGGGTTAAATGAGAGGACAGATCTCGCAGTGTGTTTTTGATTTCAAGGAACACCCATCTGATACGTCAGTAGTCACATGTGAGGGTGTCACATTGGTGATTGGTGAATGTGTCTCACCTGAGTTGTCACCTGTATATCAGGGAAGCAGTTCCAGTAGGTAGTATGGCCGGAAGAAGCGCTTCATTTAGTGCGAAACCATAATCCTGTGGCTAGCTTTTTGTGAACTGGTATTTCCTGTTTCAGTTTTCTTTTTTGATTACAAATCCCACAATTCCATTTTCCTCCCTCCCACACATCAGCCACCCCACCCATTGAAACAGAAATGAGTTGCATCCATTCAAAGACCTGTGGTTTTTAATCAGGGTGCCTACAGCTGTTGCATTAGTTGCAGATTGATCTCTCCCCCACCAAGCGATCACTTCACCCATTGAAGCAGACATGCTCCCTGTCATCAGCTGACTAGTGAGTCAGGTCTCGGCCACATTGCAACCTGGGAAAAATCTGAGACAACAGTTATTTTGTATGCTGGTAGAAATAAATATTGGAGTGAAAATCACAGAAGAATTGTGAGAAAACAGTCACACACAGGTACAGACACTATATTATGAACTACACTAACTTTACAGCCCCTGTAGCATAGTCAAATAAAAAAAAATTCTTGGAATACCACTTTAATTTCTCTGGCTTTTTCAGCTTCAGCTTTTGTTAGCCAATAGCTCCTAGGGTGTGTCTATTTAATGTCAGCCCAGTCTAGCCTCTGGGCTGGTGATTGACTTCATTTGGACTTCATTACATCTTGCTACTGCCATGCTGCTAATGGAGGCTTTGGGTGAAACTCTTCTTATTTGAGCTTTTAATCTTCTATTTATGTTTTAACATGCTCTTTGTATTTTCTGGTTTTAGCCTATGTGAGGTGGCATGTTTACAGTGGATTTTAATCTGTGTTTGTATAGTCGGTTTTAGGATTTGTATATCCTTTCTGCTATGTTTCTGTCCACACTGTGTTTTCTCTTGTATCCGTTTATGTGAATCTTACTGGGCCAGCATCCTGTCCACACTGGTGAGTGTGCCGCTGGCCAGTAGTCTATTTGGATTTATTATTAATGGCTACGTTTGTGTGTCCAGTGTGAACAGTGTCCTATGTTAGATCCCTGTTACCACTCCATGGGACTCCTTGTCTACTGGGGGTGTTAGGAGGGATTGCTATTCCTGTCTTGTGTTCAGTGTGAACAGTGTTCTATAATTATATCATGTTGTATCCGTTTTTCTGAGTTGTAACTAGGCATCCCTGTTACCTGTCCATGGTATATTGTTATTCCTACATCTACTGGAGGTGTTCTGATGGGATTGCGATTATTCCTGTCTTGTGTTCAGTGTGAGCAGTGTTCTATAAATATATCCTGCGTATGCTTGCATCCCTATTACCTGTCCATGGGAACTTTGTGTCTACTGGAGGTTTGCATAGGTAATGCATATATTCCTATTTAGCGATAGATCCCGTTTACCTGTCCGTATTCAGATTTATCTGTTTTCCTGTCTAGTGTTTTGAACTCTATATGTTTATTAAATCTTTATTCAGATCTTTGGAGTTCTGTACATGACTACTGATCTATAGTGTCCTCTGTTTACAAGCATGGATCTATAGTGTACTCTGTTCATGACCACGGATCCATAGTGTCAAAAAAAGTCACCGTATTTGGATTTCTGATTAGTGTATCAAAACAAATGTAGAATCCCAAAAAAAAAACACTAAAACTTAACATTTAATGAAAACTATTAAAAGAATCCTACTTGGATCCAAGTAGGATTCTTATAATAGTTTTAATTAAAGGGGTACTCCGGTGAAAAACTTTTATATTTATTTTTTTAAATCAACTGGTGCCAGAAAGTTAAACAGATTTGTAAATTACGTCTATTAAAAATCTTAATCCTTCCTGTACTTATTAGCTGCTGAATACTACAGTGGAAATTCTTTTCTTTTTGAAACACAGAGCTGTCTGCTGACATCATGAGCACAGTGCTCTCTGCTGACATCTCTGTCTATTTTAGGAACTGCCCAGAACAGCATATGTTTGCTATGGGGATTTCCTTTTACTCTGGCAGTTCCTAAAATGGACAGAGATGTCAGCAGAGAGCACTGTACTCGTGATGTCAGCAGACAGCTCTGTGTTTCAAACGGAAAAGAATTTCCACTGTAGTATTCAGCAGCTAATAAGTACAGGAAGGATTAAGATTTTTTAATAGAAGTAATTTACAAGTCTGTTTAACTTTCTGGCACCAGTTGATTTAAAAAAAAAAGTTTTTCACCGGAGTACCCCTTTAAATGTTAAGTTTTAGTGTTTTTTTTTTGGATTCTACATGATCCATAGTGTCCCCTGTGCTCCTCACTGATCTGTGTCCTCTGAACTTAACCTGTTATAGAGTACTATGTTCCTGTTATTTTTCTGGTTTGTGACCGACTATTTATTAGTATGTGTTTTTATTAGGCCCCTGCACTTTAGTTCAGGGAGGGACCGGCGCCCAGTTGTCGATCCACCGGTTAGGGTGGATGGGCAAGTAGGCAGGGAGAGCGGTTTTAGGGTCAGTTTATGGCTCACTCTCCCTGTCCCCTGGTCGGTCCCTAACAGTTCTGTCGGAAACTGTTCAGACCTGAGCTCCACTGCAGGAACTGGTGGTGGGATTGGGCCAGGTTGCGATACCTGCTGCTGTTGTTGTTGCAAGGCCAATAGCTGTTGCATCATAGCAGACAGTTGGGTAAGTTGCTGCACCTGTTGCGCCAATTGCTGGGACTGACATACCACAACGGAGGAAAGATCCGCAACTTCAGGCAGGGGTACCTCAGCGGGATCCATGGCCGGATCTTACTGCACCACTCATGTTTCAGTAGACTGGAATACTGATGATAGTCGATCAGCTGGACCTGTGTGGTAGATGACTCGGACCTTACCAGGGAGTGGAGTCTAAGGTGCCACTGGTTTTCACCAGAGCCCGCTGCAAAGGGGGATGGACTTGCTGCGGCAGGCGGCACCCAGGTCGCTACCCCTGGCACAGCTCGGCCACACAGGTGGCTGAGGAGATTCAAGGCACAGGTGGGATAAGGAAACTCATGGTCTGGATAGCAGGAGGTCAGGGCAGGCGGCACAGTAGCGTATTCAGGAACGTAGCAAATAGTCAGTAGGCAGGCTGCAAAGGAGCAAGGTCAGGTCACGGAGCAAGGGTATGATACACGGCAAGGCAATACACAGGATTGCTTTCTCTAAGGCTCTAGGGCAACAAAGATCCAGCAGGGAAGTGTGGGAGGTGGAGGAATTTATCCATGAGCCACAGGTGTTACTTGACTAATGGGCGCACTGGCCCTTTAAATCTTAAAGCTCTGGCGTGCATGCGCCCTAAGGGACCGGGACCCACGCGCCGGAGCAGAGAGGCAGAAGCAGGGGCAGGAGAAGCATCAGCTGAGATTCGCATGCGAGCCCGTCCCGCGATGCGAATCCCAGCCCCACCGGCAGCAGCAGGTAACGGGACCATTCGCTCACCCCCAGCGTGTGCGGCCGAAGCGCATAATGTAACAATATCCTAGAACAATGTGCAGTCTGGTGCACACAACATCTACCTTGTTACTAGCCTATCGGTCCTTAGTCATAGATAGTGTGAAACATACCGCTCAGCAGGGTATATGGGAAATGCGCACATGCAGTAAAATATACATTTAAGCAAAAAAACTAAAAAGACATGAAAAAAATTAGCTAAAATTTTTTGTATATAAAAAACATATGGTACAGGCACAGTTTTGACATACTTTGGGATTAAAGTACATGGGTACATCAGTGTTTATATCTGGAGGTTTTCCAAGCATAGATCTCAACCATGCATTATTGACATGGTGGATATTTAACCCATATATGGCCCCTATCTTGCTGTGTACCATGAACCTTGTGACTGTAAACAACTGCATGAAACATATATACTGTATGTATCAAATATATATTAATATTTACAAGCATTTATAGATTTTTTCTAACTACCCTTGAGTTTGCTATCAGCATATTAATGTCATGGGGTTAACCAGTTTGTTTTCATTCTTCATTTTGCTGTCCTGAACACAAATAAGTTATGTTGTCATCAAAGCAAGACCATAACAAAGGGAGCTGAGGTAGACTTTCCATGGTTGTAAAGGGCAGGTAAATTGTATAAATGTATGTAGTGTATATATATATATATATATACTCTCATTGACACAAATAATAACAACGTACCAAGAAGTTGTTGGAATCAAATATAATTTTATATGTGTGACTGTAATGATGATAACAAAAGGGACACCACATTCTCACATTGGGGTAGATTTATCATTGCCTTTCTGACATTTTTTGGGCTGTAATTTGGTGCAAAATTTTTGTGCAGTTAGTTTTGTGCAAAAATTTTGCACAATTTCAAATTAGACACTTTCTGCAAACCTGACCGTGAAATGCAGTAAATCATTATTAACATTGCAATAGAAGATATTTACTATGTGCGTCTTTAAAAAAAAAAGGCAGCAAAAAAAAAAATAAAATGCAAATTCATACCGTCTGCCTTGCCTTAGAAAAGTAACACCCTACAGCAAGTTCTTAGGTGATTTTTTATTTGTGAACAATTTATCAAACTCTGTGCCCCTTATTAATAAGTTTGGCGCAAGTAAGCCAAAAACACTGCAAAAAAAAAAAAAGGCAGGAGGAATGACTGCACACAGACACCCATGATAAATCTTTCCCATACTGTATACCCCTATAACAATTAAAATACTTAAATTATCCCAACACATCTGGACTATCGTATTTATCGGGGTATACCACGCACCGGCCTATAACACGCACCCTCATTTTACCAAGGATATTTGGGTAAAAAAAGTTTTTTACCCAAATATCCATGGTAAAATGAGGGTGCGTGTGTGCGCGTGTATACCCCGATATACCCCCAGGAAAGGCAGGGGGAGAGAGGCCGTCGCTGCCCGCTTCTCTCCCCCTGCCTTCCCTGGGGTCTAGAGCCATGCTGCCGGCCCTTCTCTCCCCCTGGCTAGCGGCGCCGCTGCCCGTTCTGTCCCCCTGACTATCGGGTCCGCACTGCTGCAGGCCTCCGGCGCGCGTCCCCTGCGTCGTTGCTATGCACGGCGCGGCGCACTGACGTCATGCGCCGCGCCGTGCATAGCAACGACGCAGGGGACGCACACCGGAGGCCTGCAGCAGCGCGGACCCGACCCAGGTAATTATGCCACTGGGGATGGGGGAGGCAACCTGTCAGCGGCGCCGGCAATGGGTGCCGCTGCCCCTTCTCTCCCCCTGGCTGTCGGCGCCGCTTCTCTCCCCCTGGCTATCGGCGCCGGCAGTGGGGCGCCGGCACCGATAGTCAGGGGGACAGAACGGGCAGCGGCGCCGATAGCTAGGGGGAGAGAAGGGCCAGCAGCAGGGCTCTAGACCCCAGGGAAGGCAGGGGGAGAGAAGCGGGCAGCGACGGCCTCTCTCCCCTGCCTTTCCTGGGGGTGTATCGGCGTATAACACGCACATAGACTTTAGGCTAAAAATTTTAGCCTAAAAAGTGCGTGTTATACGCCGATAAATACGGTATATGAAGCAATAAATACAATGCATATTTATTATCAAACAAAATACTGTGAGCACAGGGAGCAGTAGACATATTTACATACCAAAGGTCTGTACAACATCCGAACAAAAATGTTGTGTGGAGTATGGATGGGTAAGGATCATTCATGTAGTTTAATTGTTATAGGGGTGCATGTGAGCATGGGGTGTTGCTTTTTTCCCTTGTGGTGGGACCCCCTCTTTTTTAGATTTTTTATACTCTACATGCATTTGTGGTGTCACGGTACCGTATTGCATACCGTAACTAGTGTAGTTGTCCCCAAAGTCAGAGTAACTACGCTCAGGTATGGTCCCCCAGGTGGGACAGCCCCTAGTCATCTCTTCTCAACTCTAATTCTATGCTGTTAATACATGTATCCATTTGGTAATAATGTATATTTAATATAATGTATAGTACTTACCTTGTTAAGCGTCGCAGGACCTTCGGTCATGTGACCATGTTAATATCCTCTATGGTATGTTAGCGGACCTTTGGAGGTCCTTGGGTAACGTGTTGCCCACAATCCTTTGTAATGGTGATTGACACAAGTATGGACCAATTACCATTAGTCCAGCCCCTGCCCATACAAGGGAGCTGTAGCCAATTATCGCTCTCTTGGGTTGCTGCTCTCGTGGATGCCGGAATAGCAGGACAGATCTGCGCAACTTGCAAAGACACGCTAGGCCCGAAAACCTACCAGCCTCAGCGGAACTTAAACCGTGAGTTCTAAACTACCCCCGCTAAAACTAGCATAACTACTGGACCACAACTAATCCCCTAAATCCAGTGGAACAGCTCATGTTATCTTAAAGACTCTAAATAGATTGACAAAGTCCCAACCTTTGTCCATCTCCAAAGAAAGATTGCATGTATAGCAACTGTTCTGGTTATGAAGCTTGCATAAAATCTTCAGTAAAAGTTACAACTGTTTCAGCAAACTCTCCGGTTGTGGACATTCCATTATTATCTACCTCCCTATTGCTCTTGGGAATGGTGGCGGTAGGACAAACATTACTGAGGAGCCCTCACCCTGGCATCACGAATAGCAAGGGTTAACAAGCCACCGCACAGCTACACTCCCCAAACCCAACTCCCCCAGGCTATCACACATTTTTAGTGACTTTATTAAAACTGATGTTTTAACGTGTCATTTAAGTGACTCCATTTTTTATTTTTTTGGTTTATTGATATGTAGGGGTTCACCAATAAAGCAATAGGAATTAGTGATGTTTATTAGTAATAGAAATATATTTACATTACCACACCTGTTATGCCTGTTTTGAATACTTGACTATAATGTAACAATTTTGCTTATAAGGGTACTCCGATGGAAACCTTTTTTTTATTTTTTATAATCAACTGGTGCCAGAAAGTTAAACAGATTTGTAAATTGCTTCGATTAAAAAAATCTTAATCCTTCCAGTTCTTATTAGCTGCTGAATACTACGGAGGAAATTCTTATCTTTTTGGAACAGAGAGCTCTTTGCTGACATCATTACCACAGTGCTCTCTTCTGACATCTCTGTCCATTTTATGAACTGTCCAGAGTAGGAGAAAATTGCCATAGAAAACATATGCTGCTCTGGACAGTTCCTAAAATGGACAGAGATGTCAGCAGAGAGCACTGTGGTCATGATGTCAGCTGAGAGCTCTGTGTTCCAAAAAGAAAATAATTTCCTCTGTAGTATTCAGCAGCTAATAAGTACTGGAAGGATTAAGATTTTTTTAATAGAAGTATTTTACAAATCTGTTTAACTTTCTGGCACCAGTTGATAAAAAAAAAGTTTTCCACCGGAGTACCCCTTTAAAGGGGAATTCCAGCCCTAAATCTTTCCTCTGTTCACTATGTCTCTTAGGTATCTCTGAGGCTACCACAGACAATAAATGGACCAACCCACTGCTCCATTATGAAGGAAAAATCAGGGCTTCCTTCTAAAAATTGCAGGATTTAAGACTCCCACAGTCAGATTCTTTTCTGTGTGTAGAGGATACATTTTTGGGTTGGAATGCCCCTTTAAATCATGGGGCCGACCTAGTAATGTTAAAAGCATCTAGGACAGAATTGTTGAAGATTTTCTGCACAAACTTTGTGCATGTAAAATCTGCAGTAAATTCCAGTGCCATTTTAGATCAATACAGTATATAGCTATACCTTTAACCATGAGATTCCATTAGTAATCATATACCAACATAAAATAAATCAGGAGCAGTATAAATAAAATACAATGTAGTGATGAAAAAAGACCTTTGACACAGATAGCAGTCACACTCCACTGTGGACTAGTTGACACCAGCCCCGCTATTTAAACAACGATGTAGAAACTCTTCACTAGGGATAACCTGGAATCCATACAAAAAAACATAAGTCAAGAGTACAAACATAGAATTCTACACAATAACAAAATTGGCAAATAGATGTGTGGCACTGCCCCACCGTGTGTTTGCATAACCAGAGGGCACCTCACATCATAATCCACAAGTATGGTTTTTAATTATAGGTTTTTAAGTAAGAGGAAATCTTCAGGAAAATCCACACCTTTTTCTTAGGCCCCTTTCGCACTATAAAAATACTTCCGTTATGAACGCCCGTTATACGGCCGGTACAAAATCACTAACAGGTGTTAGAAAATCCCATTATAGTCTATGGGATTTTTCTAATAGCCATTTTAACCCGTTATCGCCCGTTATGACCAACGGCCGTTATTTTGTGACGGGCGATTGTAATGGGAGAATTAGTGCATGCACTATTTCTCCCGTTCATTAATAACGGGCGATAACGGGTTAAAGCGGCTATTAGAAAAATCCCATAGACTATAATGGGATTTTCTAACGCCCGTTAGTGATTTTGTACCGGCCGTATAACTGCCGATTTCCTAACGAGCGTTCATAACGGAAGTCAAATGCCCATGCCTTACAGATTTGCTGCTATGGATTTCCCTGCAGATACTGGTGAATTTACTGTGTAAAATTCCAGCAGCAAATTCATCTATTTAACCTAAGGCTATGTTCACACACTGTTTTTGAGTCTCATTTTGTGGCTCCAAAAATTGGCTGTATTTTTTATTGCTCATTTTTGGCTATTTTTTTTTGTAAATATATATTTTTTATTTTTTGGTGGTGGGGGGATACAGTAAAGGCTATAGTCTAAAACATGCTATTTTTATCAAAATTTAAATATGAACAAAAAAAAGGACCACACAAGGAAGTGTTGTAATCTGATGGAGACATTGCTGGGAAACCCTCCTGTATGGGGGCGAGCATTGTCCTGCTGAATGGGGGCGAGCATTATCCTGCTGAGATCTGGCAGTTAGATGTCCTACCATAAGGGCTCCCCAGATCTTCATACCATGAGAGGTAAATCCACAAGAGATGAATTTTCTGCAAACATGTCTCACAGCAAATCCACAATAGCAAATCCATAACAGAACGCATGGATTTTGCTAAGAAATTGGTGTGGATTTCCCACTGCAAATTTTCCTGTAGATTTTCTTAAAAGCTTCCAACATACATAATAAATGTGTCTATCGGTCTCCATTGCCCATCTGAGGCTACAAGAGTGTCTGCTATGACTCTGTTTGGTGTAGGTTATACTGCCATTAAAAGGGCATAGATTAGTGTAGTAGACTACACTATTTCACACCACGGCATCCTGCATTATATCCTATGATTGACCCTATTACAGATGCCACTGTACGGCATTGGGAAGCGTCATTGCTTTTTTATACTATATAAGACAACTCATGGCAGAGGGAGTTGCTGCCTCCACCCCAACAACTGTGACCCCTTTCTCCTGCTAAGACCCAGGCAGAACATCAGGATTCAGAGAGCTTCCCCTCTCCTGAAGCTTTGTCCGGGAACTCCTGCAGCCCAGGCAAAGTCCAGTGACCTAACTATCCATTTATGTTATGTGCCTCTATATAAACAGCTGTCAATGAACTCCAAGACTTGTACAGAAGGAAAGGAGGCTGTATGGGCAATGTATCCCACTCTATGCACATATCGATAAGTTAGAGACTTCTGTTAGAGATATATATTGGGAAACTTCACAACATTTAGGCCACACGTACATACCTCAAATAGAATGTATGTACAATGGACATAGTCTTATTTGACAAAGAAAAACAATGTTCTTGAGGGCACTTATCTTCAAATAAGTAATATCTTATCTTCAGTAATATCTAAGTAGTCTCAGATAAAGACTCAGCTTAACTAAGAACAAAAACAAACTGTCCACCTTCTAAAATCAATCCATGCTATTGTATAGCAGCAGTACAAATTCCTGTGCTACACACCAACTCTTACGTAATGGGAAGTAAGAAGTAACTGGTACAGATATAAAGGAGTAGAATGTCCGCTTTATTTACATGGTGTTATTATCTCGATAAACCGCTGATACTCCACTGGGATTAGACTGAAGGTCAGAACTGCGTCCCCAAACAAACATTAACTTCCAAATCAGCAATGTTCAGAATAAGCTCAATGTTCGGTCTGGTCATTTATTGTCAGTACTGCATGTACTATCTAATTAAGCTGTATATGCACAAGATGTCTTGTACTGTGCTTTTAGACAGTTTCATGCGAATATAGTCTAACCATTGTTTTTATTTCTCATTCAGGTCACTGAAGGAAAAACATCATAAAAGACAAAAGGACCGGTATAATATATTGAAAAAATACAGAAAGCTCTAAATCCAAAATTTTATTTATACAAATCTTATTCACGTATACGTGTAAAGGGGGTGGTCTCATGCCCACTAACAGAATCTGTTATACAGTATATGAAATTAAGAAATGTTTACTAATGCCTTCCTTGTGTGTTACGTTACATAACATAGAGCTCACTTTTTTTTAAACTTTTTTTTTGGGGGGGTTGGGAAAGCTAGGTCTCCCTATTTTATTTTTTATAACCAGCCAGATAATAATAATTATTTATATAGTGACACAGATTCCACAGTGTTGTACACTCAAAACAAGCAGTAGCAGGCTGGTGTTGCCAGGGAGGCAAGGGCCATTTTGTTTGTTCTCCCCAGCCTTAATAATGCAGAGTTCAGAGCGCTCAGCTTAGAGAGGGGTGCAAGGAAGCAGTACCCAGCGATTTATATAGATCGTTGGGTAGTATGTGTCTCCAAAATAGATATGTAGCGATCACAGCATCATTAGTTAACTTTTTCCTGGCTGGGCAGAAGGTATATAATGTATACCTCCTGCTGAGCCACAGCTGCACCTGTGGGCACAGCTAGCTCAGAACTCCCGTAATAAGAGTGAGGGGAAACTGGGCTCCTTCACAGTATACAGAGGTGCACTCTGCACCACTGTATATTGTACAGCTAGCACACATAAGTAGTGATGCTATGCATTGCTGCATATGTACTAAAACTCTGTGAGCAGGGGGGCGCGCTGCATCTGATCCGTGGAGTAATACATACCATGCATAGCTAAAACCAGCATGTCACGGCTAGTTATATGTGGTCCGGGGTGGCATCTGCGCAAAAGTTTTGGACTTTTTTTTTATTAGATAATCTTTTTTAATAGTTTTTCAGTTTTACGAAGGAACAAACATTCCATGTATGTCTGATATGCAGAACCCGAGTATCAATCCAATGGACCCATATCATCTCAAACTTTCTGTCCGCAAGGTGCTTTTTAGATACCTTTATCCAATCTAATGAGCACATTAGGTCTAGCAATCAATTTGTCAACTGAGACTGTGGAAGGTCTGATCCAATGTTTGGCAATTAGCTTCCTTACCTGATAAAGAATCCTCTCTATACCAATTTTAATACCTTCTGTTACATCACCCTCACCTACCAGGCCAAGATGACATTTAATTGGACCTGTTGGAAGAACAACACTATATAGCCGTCTAATCAATAGAAGCAAAAGGGGTGCAAACGGGCATTCCCACATTAAAGGAAGTAAAGGGAAGGAAATGAGTCTCCTCCACCCAATATCGGGGAAAGCAGGAGTTTGGCCGCAGGCAAATGTGATGCAAATTAGGATTAGAAATGTGATGCACTTTATGTATGACATGGATATGAGACATAGATATGAGATAAGCAGTGCACTTCAGCCAATTGAGATGTAATCGCCAGGGCTCTAGACCATTGCTCCTCCATCAAAGATCCTACATCTCTCTCTTATTGACTTCTAAGAAAAAGATGATAGCACTCATGGAAGACATCCAGCAGATTATTGTAAACAAGAGAAATAACCACTTTCATATTAGTGGACTCCAGAACCCAATCCATCCTGCCAACAGAAGGAAGGCCATGCAAAAGAGACTGAACCTCCACAGCATGCCTCAACTTCAGATTTATTTTTTCAAATGCTGAATGTAAAAAAAAAAAAAAAAATCCTCATGCATTTGAGCAAAACTCTTAAACACTGTCCCATCATATAATTGCCCCAATTGAGGTACACCATTTTCCTCCCAAAATTGCTCTTCTTCTAATAAGGTAAGCTCTGAGACCCGAGTTGTTCCATAATGAAGTTCCAATAACCAGAACAGTGCAGAAGTTGTTTAAACATCTAAAAGTGTGTGACTTACACTGATACACTGATTTTAGCCTTGATACATGACCCCCTTCATCTCTTTGTGAGAACCCTCAAGCTTCTGTGCATTGTGTAAATTGGTAGGAAAATGCCATGCACTGAGTACCTCTGTGAGGTAAAAAGTCATCTTGAGTTCGAGGAAGTTATATTAAACTGTGGGGGGAAATTTTCAACATTGTACACCTATAATGTAGCATAGAATAGCTGGAAATTTATCTCTAAGCTCTCTGTTTTATGTCAGATGTGTGACATCCAACTAAATGGGCATGGTTAAGAGTGAAATGGGGCATGACTAGAGAACTAGCATATAATGCAGCTGAAAACTACATTAGCTCAGAACTAGTATAGATTTCAAAGTGCGTCGCATGGGGCAGCCGATGCAGTGTCTGATGCATTTTAAAAAATCGGCTAAATCTTAAGACTGCAGGATTTTACTAAACATCTGGGTGTGAGATTCCGGTTTTAGTAAATTCCTCTCGTGTTGCCATTATTCTTTTTGCACTCACCATCTGATCCCTCAACCTGACAGAGCCAGACCCATAAATCATTTAGTTATACTTACCATTCCTTTGAGATTTAAAGCCCTTTTACATGGACATAAAGCTTTCCAGTACGAGCGCCGATTGACTATGTACAAGTCGGTGCTTATTAAAAGGAGCCTTTTGATTGCCCAATAATTGGCAGCAAATAGTTGCCCAAACTATTGCTCAACCTAAAAGATTTAATTATCCACCGAACAAGATGATTTACTTGTTCATTGGTTGAGCGCTATGCCTTTTACAGAGGCAATACATGGCTCATTTAGCCAGTTTGTCCTGTGTACAAGGCCATCTACATTCTAAGGCCATCTAACATTCTATGTACTAAGCTAAATTCCTTAAAGCACTAAAGACCTTTATCTTAATTTGTTTAAAGTCCAACTACAGTTGTAGCAGAGTTAAAAGTCAAACTTGAAGCATTAACACAGTTAACATGCTACATTTCTAGCTATACCAGAGCACTGGTTACTCAGTTAGTTTTCCTGTTATGTTAAAGGGGTTATCCAACAATTTGTTAACATTTTTTATTCATGCCCGAGCTGCCGCAATTAAAATAATAAACTTTAACTTAACTTTAGCCACATCCCCGGTGACGCCAATATTGGTATTCCCAACTTTGGCCCCAGTCTTCATTCGGCTTCTGGGGCCGACACATAACATTGTGCTCAATTAATGCCCAGCGGCAGCGATGTCCAGTCCATTACATCACACTGCAGCTCCGCCTATCCCTGGCCGAGGCAGTATAATGCTGGGGCTGACAATTAGCTGAGCGCAGTGCTACGTGTCGGCCCCAGTAGCCAAAAAAAGACTGGGATCAGAGTATTGGAGACCGATATTGGTGGAAGGTATTTTTAAGTTTATTATTATTATTGCAGCAGCCCAAGCAGAAAAAAAAATAGCTGGAAAACACCTTTATAGTATAAACATTTCTGTACAACCCATGTGGTAGTGATGGCAGCCATATTGCTTTTTGATAATTAAGTCGAAAAAATATTCTATTTTCATTATAAGGAATAACTGGAATAGCCTGTTGTTTTTGCATTATGCAGAACAGTAAATGATATCTAAACCTCGCTTACTGCAGCTTGTGCAGCTGGCGGATATTCTGGTAAAACAAATACAGACTTTTGACATCCAGCAGTACTCAATAGTTTTTTTTACACTACAGTGGACTATGATTAGTAAATAACCTATATGTGCCAAAGGTAAACCAGATAAGGTTTGAATAGCTGCCATGCTCTGATTCACTAATATTCACTTCATGCCAATATGCTTCCACATAGTATTTTTATGTGTTTGTCAATTTTAGTCATTTAATCTAATTTCAGGGTCATTCTGTTTTATATGTTAATTTTTCAACATCAGAATAACTGGAAATAACCTGAAAAGCTAAGTTTTACTGCTTACTGTTTCACATTTTGACAGACCTTTCATATCCATACATATTAATCTGCGACTATTGTTTTGTCATTAGAGGGGGGACCCTATACATTTATTTTAAATAACTAAATAATTTTAAACAAATGCATGGGGTTCTCCATCTTTTCCTTAACCAGCCAAGAACAAAGCAGCAGCATCCTAGTAGTACCAGGGTGGAAAAAGCCACTTATTTTGTCCCTATCCAGCTTAATAATACCAGCCTGCTACTGCTCCAGTCCTGAAAGGTAATTTTTGACAGTCTAGGACTGCCAGTAATTGACTCTTCCCCAGCATGCCTGGTGGCAGTGGGTAATACAGAGAGTGGCTAGCACTAAGCCCCAGCTTTTTAATAGATGCCTTCTATTAGACACCTCCACTACTAAGCCAAGTAGCAAGAAAAAACAAAAAAGACAACACACTAGTGACATTTATCTAACTTATATAAGAACTTAACTATTTTATAAATAAAAATGAGAAAATCCGACATAGTCCTCTGGATACAGTTATCTGAAAATAAAAAAAAGGAAAAAAATGTTAGTAAATTAATGGTGCTCTTCATGACTGCAGCTAGAGCATGATGTTGCAAATTGCAGGAGGGAACAGGACTTCAAATGTTTAATTTAGCAAGTCCCAGATCTGCCTGAAGTAAGTATATATGGCAAGTATATATATATATATATATATATATGTATATAGTGTTGCCACCAGTTATATAGAGTAAAATGTTACCCTAAAAGTTCCCCTTAAGTTCCCATAGAGGATTAGGACACCTGGTATTTTAATAGGGGGTTCTGCCTTCTATAGTAAGCAGCAATATGCATAGATCGCTGCTTACTATCTGACCCCAAAGGAGTTAAGTGGCGAAGCTATGCGTTGCAACTTAACCCCTTCCTCGCAGGTACAGGTGCTGACCACTTGTGTCAGGGGTAGTTTAGGCAAAAACATACTGAAACCAGAACAGTTTGTGACACCACTATATTAGTAAGTTATATATCTTGTGGTGTTAGTTTATTTAAAAACAATTCTCTGAATACCAGAATACCCCTTTAAAAAGGTTCTGCAGCTTTAGTGTTCATTTTAATAATGTTTTCATTTTCAACAGTTTGTTATAGACCTTAAATAAAAGTTAGCACTGTATGGCTTCTGGTGTAGTTTTGTATAAAACATCACACAAACAAATTTTTCTCCAAAGGATTGGGGATAAGATATCTGATCGCTGGGTGTCCGGCACCCTGGCATTCTGAACATTTATGTTCAGAATGCCAGCTTTGTGCGGCTATGGTCTGGATGTCACGCCCCCTCCATTCATGTCTATGGGAAGGGGCATGAAGGCTGTGGTTGACCATAGCCATCAAGTTCCCTTCCATAGACGTGAATGGAGGGGGTGAAGCGAGATGTCTTTAACACAGCGCCCCACAGCAGGCAGTCTGAATGTAAATGTTCAGAAAAGCGGGGTTACGGGCCGGAGACTGTGGGGGGTCCCAATGGCCGGACCCCCCCCCCGCGATCAGATATCTTATCCCCTATCATTGCCCCTTTAAAGTAAACTGCACCACTGTTGTGTACATAGAGTTAAAAATACTGCATGTAGGTAACCATGATGCAGTTGTAGCTGCACTCTATCTATTAAAGCACAAACATAATTATCTGTTACTATTGTCATGATGCCTGAATGTAATTCAACCAGTCTGTCAAGTAAATCCTGCCATATGTGTTAATGTAAACAAACAGCATTAGACAGATGCATGCATTTCTTGTACAGTTACCTTTTATTGTAAAATGATGTCACTTTTAGTTGTGGATTTCTTATTCATTTAAAAAAAAAATTAAATAAAAAAGGGGGGAGACTGATCCTAGAAATGGAGGTTCTGGCTTTCTCAAAGGAAAAAGATAAACTGCTGTCATTTGGTATTGTACCTGGGTTTATGAATGGAACACCCTATGAACAGTGTTTACAAATAAAACAAACACTTGTTGTTTTTATTTTTGACTTCTAGCTTTGTCATCACCTTTACATTAAGTCATCTGATAATCATTTCCTTTACATGTTGACAGGACATCATTAGGATAGCTGAATGACAGAATATGTTTGTATTGTGAGGGCTGTCATGTGGTTTGTCTTGATGTCAGATGACTTAATAATAATAAGGTATATATTTGATCTTTTATAGATAGCACTCTATCATTTTAAGTAGCATAACAAATGTCATTCAATAAACAAATGATAGCAAAAATGCAGCAAATTGTTTACAACTGTTTGATACCGTATGTACATGGACATTACAAAACAACAAACTATGAAACTTTTATTGGTTAAAGGGTTAGGCTGCTTTCACACTATAAAGTTCTTCCATTTTAAAGAGCTGTTATAATGTTCTGTTATGAAAACCCTTAAAAACGGCCGTTAAACGGCTGTTACAAGATTTCATACAGCCAACAAAATCCGATAAAAGTCTATGGGATTTTTACATTATTCGTTTTAACCCATCATAGCACGTTATTAATAATGGACATTATTTTGTGATGGGAGAAAAATAGTGCATGTACCGCTTTTCTTCCGTCACAAATAACATGACGGGTGAAAATGGATAATATAAAAATCCCATAGACTTTAATAGGATTTTGTAATGGCTGTTTATCTGCTGTTTTTAAGGGTTTTCATAACGGAACATTATCACGGCTCTTTAAAATGGAAGAACTTTATGTTTTTATAGTGTGAAAGCAGCCTTAGGGTGCATTCACACCACGTTTTGTACATACGGGTGCCGGGGGAGGGGCAAACCGGACGCTCCTGTACCCCGGCCGGATCAGCCTGTGACTCCATTTACTTTAATGACCCGAGCAGAGTCAAACGGTGACTCCGGTCGGCTCAGTTTTGACCCGTATGCGGCTTCCTGACTGGACCTAAAACCGTAGTTTACTACGGTTTTAGGTCCAGTCCAAAACTGCATACGGGTCAAAACTGAGCCGACCGGAGTCACCGTTTGACTCCGCTCGGGTCATTAAAGTAAAGGGAGTCACGGGCTGATCCGGCTGGGGTACGGGAGCGCCCGGTTTGCCCCTCCCCCGCCGGCACCCGTATGTACAAAACGTGGTGAGAATGCACCCTTACTCTGTGAAACTGATCTTATCCCCTAGGATAGG
The DNA here is from genome assembly GCF_029499605.1 of Hyla sarda. NCBI lineage: Eukaryota > Metazoa > Chordata > Amphibia > Anura > Hylidae > Hyla > Hyla sarda. Next base: position 157,915,200 of record NC_079189.1, read on the forward strand.
GATAAGTGTCAGATTGCTGCTAGGACCTCCCACATTCTTCTGTAAGGTGCCCATCCTATTTACTCATCCCCGACACGCTCCAACTCCCATCTTCCGAGACAAGCGCAAGTGGCAAACTCCTTAGCCAATCACCAGCCACAGTGATGTCCAGCCTCAGCCGGTGATTGGCTGAGCGGCCCGTGACTTGCACTAAGAGAGTGAGGGCCGGAGCACGCTGAGGACGAGTAATTGCAGCGGGTCTCAGCAGTCAGACCTCCATGATCAGACACTTATCTTCTATTATGTTCCCTGAGTACCCCTTTAAGTTCAAAATCCCATTAACGCAATTCAGGTTATTTTAAATAACTGTTTTATTTCTATTGCCACTGTCTTTTGTGGGTTTGCCACAGTTTTTCCTCACTGACTTTAAATCGTTTGGATTTTAACATAACTTGCTGATTGACTGTAGACTTAAAACATCCAAGTGGTCCGCAATTAAAGGGGTTGTCCCATATTACTGTTTCGCCTTTCCAGCCACCTCCTACCTGTTTGTAGCTGCAAGAGGTGGTTGGGAAAGCCTTTTATGACCTTATGGGGGTCACAAAATGTAATACAAAAAGTATATATACAGTGGAGCAAAAAGTATTTATTCAGCCACCAAATGTGCAAGTTCTCCCACTTAAAAAGATGAGAGAGGCCTGTAATTTTCATCATAGGTATACCTCAACTATGAGAGACCTAATGAGAAAAAAAATCCATAAAATCACATTGTCTGATTTTTAAAGAATTAATTAGAAAATTATGGGGGAAATTAATTATTTGGTCACCTACAAACAAGCAAGATTTCTGGCTATCACATACCTGTAACTTCTTCTTTAAAGGGTTACTCCAGTGGAAAATATTTTTTTTTATCAACTGGTGCCAAAAAGTGAAACAGATTTGTTAATTACTTCCATTAAAAAATTCTAATCCTTCCAGTACTTATTAGCTGCTGAATACTACAGAGGAAATTCTTTTCTTTTTGGATTTCTTTTCTGTCTGTCCACAGTGCTCTCTGCTGACACCTCTGTCCATTTTAACAACTGTCCAGAGTAGCATATGTTTGCTATGGGGACTTTCTTCTGTTCTGGACAGCACCTGATACAGACAGTGGTGTCTGCAGAGAGCATTCTGGTCAGACAGAAAAGAACAACTCAACTTTAGCAGCTGATAAGTACTGGATGGATTAAGATTTTTTTTAATAGAAAAAATTTACAAATCTATTTAACTTTCTGGCACCAGTTGATTTGAAAAAAAAAAAGTTTTCCAATGGAGTACCCCTTTAAGAGTCTCCTCTGTCCTCCACACGATACCTGTATTCAGGGCGACCATCAGGGGGAACAGCCAGTACCACATTAAGGGGGAGCTGCACCCCCCTGCAGAAGCCCCAGCCCAGAAGCAGAAGACAGCTGTTAAAACATTGGTCTCCTGCTTCCACTGGCAGCTGTGACCCAATACTTACTGCCACCTGTCCTCTCCTCCCTGTATGTGCGGAGGCTCTTACAGGCAGCAACAGTTGTTATGGGGGTGATAAGAGGTGCAGGGGGGGTGTTATGGGGGTGATGAGAGGTGCAGGGGGGGGTGTTATGGGGTGATAAGAGGTGCAGGGGGGGTGTTATGGGGTGATGGGAGGTGCAGGGGGTGTTATGAGGGTGATGAGAGGTGCAGGGGGGGTGTTATGGGGGTGATAAGAGGTGCAGGGGGGGTGTTATGAGGGTGATAAGAGGTAAAGGGGGGTGTTATGAGGGTGATAAGAGGTGCAGGGGGGGTGATAAGAGGTGCAGGGGGGGTGTTATGAGGGTGATAAGAGGTAAAGGGGGGTGTTATGAGGGTGATAAGAGGTGCAGGGGGGGGTTTATGGGGGTGATAAGAGGTGCAGGGGGGGTATTATGAGGGTGATAAGAGGTGCAGGGGGGTGTTATGGGGGTGATAAGAGGTGCAGGGGGGGTGTAATGAGGGTGATAAGAGGTGCAGGGGGGTGTTATGAGGGTGATGAGAGGTGCAGGGGGGGTGTTATGAGGGTGATGAGAGGTGCAGGGGGGGTGTTATGGGGGTGATAAGAGGTGCAGGGGGGTGTTATGAGGGTGATAACAGGTACAGGGGGGTGTTATGAGGGTGATAAGAGGTGCAAGTGGGTGTTATGAGGGTGATAAGAGGTGCAGGGGGGTGTTATGAGGGTGATAAGAGGTGCAGGGGGGTGTTATGGGGGTGATAAGAGGTGCAGGGGGGGTGTTATGAGGGTGATAAGAGGTGCAGGGGGGGTGTTATGGGAGTGATAAGAGGTGCAGGGGGGGGTGTTATGAGGGTGATAAGAGGTGCAGGGGGGTGTTATGGGGGTGATAAGAGGTGCAGGGGGGGGTGTTATGAGGGTGATAAGAGGTGCAGGGGGTGTTATGGGGGTGATGAGAGGTGCAGTAGGGGTGTTATGGGGGTGATAAGAGGTGCAGGGGGGGTGTTATGAGGGTGATAAGAGGTGCAGGGGGGGTGTTATGGGGGTGATAAGAGGTGCAAGGGGGGTGTTATGAGGGTGATAAGAGGTGCAGGGGGGTGTTATGGGGGTGATGAGAGGTGCAGTAGGGGTGTTATGGGGGTGATAAGAGGTGCAGGAGGTGATAAGAGGTGCAGGGGGGTGTTATGGGGGTGATAAGAGGTGCAGGGGGGGGTGTTATGAGGGTGATAAGAGGTGCAGGGGGGTGTTATGGGGGTGATAAGAGGTGCAGGGGTGGTGTTATGGGGGTCATGAGAGGTGCAGGGAGGGGTGTTATGGGGGTGATGAGAGGTGCTCCCCCTGCACCTCTCCTCATCACCCCCCCATAACCCCCCCTGGTTATAGCAGTATTTTATTCAGGGTACAGTGTATGGCAGTATTATATTCAGGGTACAGTGTGGGGCAGTATTATATTCAGGGTACAGTGTGGGGCAGTATTTTATTTAGGGTACAGTGTGGGGCAGTATTTTATTTAGTGGGTACAGTGAATAGCAGTATTATATTCAGGGTACAGTGTGTGGCAGTATTATATTCAGGGTACAGTGTGGGGCAGTATTATATTTAGTGGGTACAGTGTATAGCAGTATCCTATTCAGGGTACAGTGTATGGCAGTATTATATTCAGGGTACAGTGTATGGCAGTATTATATTCAGGGTACAGTGTGTGGCAGTATTATATTCAGGGTACAGTGTGTGGCAGTATTATATTCAGGGTACAGTGTGTGGCAGTATTATATTTAGTGGGTACAGTGTATAGCAATATTATATTCAGGGTACAGTGTGTGGCAGTATTATATTTAGTGGGTACAGTGTATAGCAGTATTATATTCAGGGTACAGTGTGTGGCAGTATTATATTTAGTGGGTACAGTGTATAGCAATATTATATTCAGGGTACAGTGTGTGGCAGTATTATATTTAGTGGGTACAGTGTGTAGCAGTATTATATTCAGGGTACAGTGTATAGCAGTTTTATATTCAGGGTACAGTGTGTGGCAGTATTATGTTCAGGGTACAGTGTGTGGCAGGATTATATTTAGTGGGTTAAGTGTATAGCAGTATTATATTCAGGGTACAGTGTGGGGCAGTATTTTATTTTGGGTACAGTGTGGGGCAGTATTATATTCAGGGTACAGTGTGGGGCAGTATTATATTCAGGGTACAGTGTGGGGCAGTATTATGTTTAGTGGGTACAGTGTATAGCAGTATCATATTCAGGGTACAGTGTATGGCAGTATTATATTCAGGGTACAGTGTATGGCAGTATTATATTCAGGGTACAGTGTGTGGCAGTATTCTATTCAGGGTACAGTGTGTGGCAGTATTATATTCAGGGTACAGTGTGTGGCAGTATTATATTTAGTGGGTACAGTGTATAGCAGTATTATATTCAGGGTACAGTGTGTGGCAGTATTATATTTAGTGGGTACAGTGTATAGCAGTATTATATTCAGGGTATAGTGTGTGGCAGGATTATATTTAGTGGGTACAGTGTGTAGCAGTATTATATTCAGGGTACAGTGTATAGCAGTTTTATATTCAGGGTACAGTGTGTGGCAGTATTATGTTCAGGGTACAGTGTGTGGCAGGATTATATTTAGTGAGTTAAGTGTATAGCAGTATTATATTCAGGGTACAGTGTGGGGCAGTATTTTATTTTGGGTACAGTGTGGGGCAGTATTATATTCAGGGTACAGTGTGTGGCAGTATTATATTCAGGGTACAGTGTGGGGCAGTATTATATTCAGGGTACAGTGTGGGGCAGTATTATATTCAGGGTACATTGTGGGGCAGTATTATATTCAGGTTGCAGTGTGTGGCAGTATTATATTTAGTTGGTACAGTGTGTGGCAGTATTATATTCAGGGTACAGTGTGTGGCAGTATTAATTTTAGTTTGGACAGTGTGTGGCAGTATTATATTCAGGATACAGTGTATAGCAGTATTATGTTCAGGGTACAGTGTGTGGCAGGATTATATTTAGTGGGTACAGTGTATGGCAGGATTATATTTAGTGGGTACAGTGTATGGCAGTATTGTATTCAAGGGTACAGTGTGTAGCAGTATTATATTCAGGGTACAGTGTATAGCAGTATTATATTCAGGGTACAGTGTTTGGCAGTATTATGTTTAGTGGGTACAGTGTACAGCAGTATTATATTCAGGGTACAGTGTGGAGCAGTATTCTATTCAGGGTACAGTGTGGGGCAGTATTATTTTTAGTGGGTACAGTGTATAGCAGTATTCAGGGTACCTTGTGGGGCAGTCATTTATTTAGGGTACACTTTCTGGCAGGGTTATAATGATTACTGTCTTCATACAGAGGATGAGGATCTGCTGACAGTGAGGAGCCAATGATGTCTGGATGTCAGACTCTGCAGAGAAGATGGAGCTGGAGGAAGACCTGGTCTCTGGACCTGATGAAGAAGAAAAGATAACAGAGAAGATATCACTCAAGGCAGAAGACGTCACTCAGGTCACTGATATCATTGTGTATTCTCCTGACTGTCCCATCAGAGCTGTAGTCACTTGTAAGTTCTGCAGTGATGATGGGTAAAACTGTCCAATCTGTGTCTCTCCAGCTGTTACAAAACTTCAACTCCCATTGCCAGAGGCTCTCCAGACATGATGGGAGTTTTAACTTTCCAACAGCTGGAGAACCACTTCAACCGAGGTGATCGGTGGGGGCCTCAGCAGTAATACCCCCACCAGGGGGTATGGGTAGGCAACACTGCTGCACCTAATGTGGGGGGAACACTGCCTGCCTAATGTGGGGGGAACACTGCCTGCCTACTAAGGGGGAACACTGCCTGCCTAATGTGGGGAACACTGCCAACCTAATGTGGGGAGAACTATGCTGCACCTAATGTGGGGGGAACACTGCTGCACCTAATGTGAGGGGAACACTGCTGCACCTAATGTGCATCGCATCGACGTTCGCTCACGTTGCGCTCCCAGAATTCAAGGGCCGGCGTTACTATGTCCTGACGCCAGCCCTAGAGCGTGACGTGCGTGAACATCAAAGGGGGGGGGGGGCCTCCATGTCCATTTTGCTTGGGGCCCCCAAATTCCTTCAAACGGCCCTGAGTAGAGCGATTAACTGCCGAACATCGGGCTGTGTATGGGATGGCAGAGGATCTTCAGTGATGTCATTATCATGTGATCACTCACATGGGTGGGAGGAGCCTGGCTGCTGTGCTGTGGAGGCATAGGAAAAAGTTCCAGTATAGGGGAATGTATTTATGATGAGAAAGTAACCTTTAGTACATACACACACACAAATAACTATATCTGTGTTTTCCAAACAGGGTGCCTCCAGTTGTAACAAAACTACTGGGCATGCTGGGAGTTGTAGTTTTGCAACAGCAGGAGGTACATTGTTTGAAAAACACTGCACTATAAAATTCCCACACACTGCATTTAACACACCCACCACACACCCCCTTTTCCTATTTTTTTTTAAATAAAATAATTTAAGAATCCAAACGTGGTATAGCAGTGTGCGTAAATGTCCAAACTGTTACAATATAACGTTAAATAACCTGCACGGTCAATGGCGTAATTGTAAAAAAATACCAAAGTCCACAATTGCTCATTTTTAGTCATTTCATACACCATAAAAAATTTATAAAAAGCGATTGAAAAGTCCCATCAAAACAAAAATAGTACCAGAAAAAACTACAGGTCAAAGTGCAAAAGGTGAGCCCTCACACATCCCAGTATATGGAAAAAGTTAAAGGGGTATTCCAGGCAAAACCCTTTTTTTATATATATCAACTGGCTCCGGAAAGTTAAACCGATTTGTAAATTACTTCTATTAAAAAATCTTAATCCTTCCAATAGTTATTAGCTTCTGAAGTTTTCTGTCTAACTGCTCAGTGATGATGTCACATCCCGGGAGCTGTGCATGATGGGAGAATATCCCCATAGGAACTGCACAGCTCCCGGGACGTGAGTCATCAGAAAGCAGTTAGACAGAAAACAACAACTCAACTTCAGAAGCTAATAACTATTGGAAGGATTAAGATTTTTTTTTTTATAGAAGTAATTTACAAATCTGTTTAACTTTCCAGAGCCAGTTGATATATAAAAAAAAGTGTTTTGGCCTGGAATACCCCTTTAAAACACTAAAGTTATAGGGGGTCAGAAAAGGATGATTTTAAGTATATAAAGTTTTGTACAAAAAGTTATTTTAAAAAAGAATTAAAATAAAGCAAAGCCTATAAAAATAGTTTATTGTTGTAATTGTGTGGAACTACAGAATAAAGATAATGTCATTTTTACTGAAAAGTGGACTGGTAGCATGAGTGATGTCATTACAGAGTACAATTGGTGTCACAAAAAGCAACAAGCCTCATATGGGTCTAAAGGTTGAAAATTAAAAGTATTCTGGCTATAAGAAGGTAAGGAGGAAAAAAAAGAAAGTCCTGATGTCCTAAAAAGAGTATAGTTCACACACACATACACTGCATTTTACCCACACAACTGTATACCTCACACATGTGGTATAAATATCATGGTCGAAGCAGTCTCAATCATGACGGAGCCCCCTGTGTCCGGCCACCACTGCTGCCCCAATACCTGGCTGATCTGCCGGCGACTGTAACTGTAAGGGTAAAACTCCAAAACGAATAACCTACACAAAATAAAAAAAGGGTCCACATATCGCTAAAAGGTCATTTTATTAACACCAACCAAATTAAAAACATGTATATGAGGCATCAGGAGAAAACCACAAGTAAGCACAGAGGCCACAACACACATGAAATTCAGAGATAATGGGGGAGATTTTATCAAATCCTGTGCAGAGGGAAAGCTTCTTTTCATTTTAAAAAGGCCCTCTGAAAAATTAAAGAAGTGATCTACAACTGCTCCTCTTTCCCTCTGCACAGGATCTGATAAATCTCTCCCCATTATATCTGAATTTTCATGTGTGTTGTGGCCTCTGGTGCTTACGTGTGTTTTTCTCCTGATACCTTACATACATGTTTTTAATTTTGTTGGTGTTAATAAAATGACCTTTTAGCGGTATGTGGACCCTTGTTTTTTTGGTGTAGATCTATCATGTAGTAGTAAGCCCCTATACTGCCTATTATAGCATTAGATGCCCTTATACTGCTCCCATATATTTTTTTATGGGGACAGTATGGGTTCATCTGTGGTGGTGATCATGAAAGAGTGGGAGAGTCCCAGGGCAATTTTTATGCATCAGGGCCCCTGTGGTTTTCAGCCACGTCCCTGCCTGCTTCTGTAGGTCCGCTGGCTCTGCTCACTGATTTAAAGTGAGCAGTAGTGGCTGCCGGCTCTGACAAGTGGTCCCCCCCCCTAACATCAATCTGTTGTGTGGGAGGACATCACTAGTCAGTGCAGCGCAGAGGAGCCTCGCTAATAAGCTGAGCCCTTGTACCTGAGCCTGCCGGCCAGCTTAGTGTCAGAAAAGTGGAAGAACTGGAGAAATAAAGGGGCAGGGGGGGGGGGGGGGAGGATCAGAGAGGGGAAATAAAGTGACAGGGGGGATCAGGGGGTGGAAAATAAAGTGGTACGGGGAGGGAGATCAGAGAGGGGGGGGGGGTCAAAATGATATAGCACAGGAGCACAGGAGGTTGATCAAGGAGAGGGGGGATAAAAGTGCACGAGGGTAGCAGCCCGATTTGTAGTGCTGACACTGGTATCATGTTGTACGCCGTAGGACGTGCAACGTGATATGCGCAATTGCCAGATACTGTGAGGGGTGTCCAGGGGGCCCAGGCCTGAGCTGTGTAAGGGGCCCCACAATTTCTATACGGCAGCCCTATGTGTATTAATGACACCTGTACACAACCTAAAACAGTCACACTCCAAACTCCACTATGGCCAAGACCAAACAGCTGTCAAAGGACACCAGAAACAATATTGTAGACCTGAACCTGGCTGGGAAGACTGAATCTGCAATAGGCAAGCAGCTTGGTGTTAAGAAATCAACCTGTGGGAGAGCAATTATTAGAAATTGGAAAACATACAAAACCACTGATAATCTCCCTCCATCTGGGTCTCCACGCAAGATCTCACCCTGGGGTGTCAAAATGATCACAAGAAGGGTGAGCAAAAAATCCCAGAACCACAACGGGGGGTATACCTATGATGAAAATTACAGGCATCTCTCATCTTTTTAAGTGGGAGAACTTGCATTACTGGTGGCTGACTAAATACATTTTTGCCCCAATGTGTATATATATTCACTGGTCACTTTATTAGGTACACCTGTCCAGTTGTTTGTTAACACAAATATCTAATCGGCCTAATAACATGGAAGTAACATTTAAGCTTGTAGAGGTGGTCAAGACAACTTGCTAAAGTTTAATCTGAGCATAAGACAGAGGATTTTAGTGACTTTGAATGCGGCATGGTTATTGGTGCCAGACCGGTTGTTGGCTACAACAGCAGAAGACCACACCTAGTGCCACTCCTGTCAGCTAAGAATAGGAAACTGAGGCTACAGTTCACACAAGCATACCAAAATTTGACAATTGAAAAATGGATATATAGTATGGTCTGATGAGTCTCGACTCCAGCTGCAACATTCAGATGGCATTTTCTTGGCACACTTTGGACCCCTTAGTACCAATTGAGCATTGTTTCAGCAACGTACCTGAGTATTGTTGCTGACATTTTCCATCCCTTTATGACCACAGTTTACCCAACTTCTGACGGCTACTTCCAGCAGGATAAAGCAATATATCCCAAAACTCACATAATCTCAAACTGGTTACTTTAACATGACAATGAGTTCACTGTACTCCAATTTCAAGCATTAAATTAGCATTATTATATTATGCTATTCATTTAAAAAAAGTAATAGCATTTTTCCCCTATATCACTTTTTTTTAACTATAATAAAAATTACGTAAAATACAGAGTGATGTATCATGGAAAAAATGGTGGCAGCATTATTTAAAGATGCTTTATAGCTTTCAACTATGTATGTACTAATAAAACTAAAATGTGTCTAGTCATGAGGGTGGTTATTAACAAAAATAATCCCCATTTATATAAAGTTGCATATTTAGTAAATGAATAAACAGTACAGACTTTGGAGTAGTATTGTGTATGTACTTGGCACCATCTAGTGGACAAAAGGTTATACTACACATTGTTTAAAAACAGTCCTGCTCTCAGTGGATACATACATTTGTATCAAGTCTAGGCAATGCTCTCTGAGATAAGCAGCTTGGACTTCAGAGTACTACAGTGATACAAACTAGCAGAAAGATGAGTGCGGCTGCTGCAGATGTGTTTAGCACAGAACAATATACATTGTATAGACAATGGGGGAGATTTATCAAAACCTGTGCTGAAGAAAAGTGGAGCAGTTGCCCATAGAAACAAATCAGATTGCTTCTTTCATGTTTCAGAGGCCCCCCCTTTTTTTTTAAATAAAAGCAGCAACCTAATTTTTTTTATGGATAACTACTCCACTTTTCCTCTGCACAGGTATTGATAAATCTGCCCCAAATATATTTTAAAGAGATTATCCGGTGTAGGGCAGGGTTTCTATCAATGCCAGGGCCGGATCATCATTGGCGCTCCTCTAGCACCTGCTCCGGACCCCCGTCACATTCGGGACATCCCTGCGGGCTGCTCAGTGGTGGATCGGGGGGGGGGGGGGGGGAACTGTTTTAAAGTGGCTGCAGAGTAGCCCGGCCACGGCCACCTTAAAATAGTGACCAGCGGCGGCTCCTGTGGGCCCGGACTCCTCCCGCTTTTTCTACTTTTCATATTTCCTTACCTGGCCGCGCTCGGGTCTTGTGGGCTGTGACGAGTGATGTCTCCTGCGGCTCCAATGCACGGCGTCAGGGACGTCACACCTCATTACCTGCAGCTGCGGCCACTACAGGGCACAGTTTTCTTCATTACACCCTAGCGCTGCAGGAAATGACGAGTGACGTCCCTGACAGCGAGCAGAGGAGCCGCAGGAGACGTCACTCGTCACAGCCCACAAGACCGGACGCATTACCTGAGCCTGCCGAGCGTGGCCAGGTAAGGAAATATGAAAAACAAAAAAAGCAGGAGGAGGGGGGAGCAATGAGCAGGGGAGGATTATGAGTGGAGGAGGATGATGAGGCAGAGGGGGATAATGATGAGCATGGGGGGAATGATTGGCAGGGGGGTAATGATGAGCAGGGGGCGTAATGATGAGCAGGGGGGTGGGTAATGATGAACAGGGGGGGGGTAATGATGAGCAGGGGGGGTAATTATGAACAGGGGGGGTAATGATGAACAGGGGGGGTAATGATGAGCAAGGTGGCTAATGATGAGCAGGGGGTAATGATGAGCAGGGGGGGTAATGATGAGCAGGGTGGGTAATGATGATCAGGGGGGGAGAATAATGAGCAGGGGGAAGAATGATGAGCAGGGGGTGGAATGATGAGCAGGGGGAGGAATGATGAGCAGTGGGGGGTTGGGGGGGATGAGGAGCAGTGGGGGGGGGGGGTGATGAGCAGGGGGGTGGAATAATGAGCAGGGGGGGTGGAATGATTGAGCAGGTGGGGGGGAATGATGAGCAGGGGGGAGGATGATGAGCAGGGGAAAACAAGGAAAAGGAGGTGGGGGGGGGGGGGGGTGGGGGGTTAAATATAGCACAGGGGCTGATAAAAGGAGGGAGAAAGGAGGGGGGGGGGGCAAACTGAGGATCAAGGGAATCAAAGTTGGGAGGATAATGAGGCATATAGTTCAGAGCTATAGTCATTTATTTTACATTTATTTTTCCCCCCCTCAAATTTTCCTGTGAAAATGTGTTATATGCCAGTGCGTGTTATACGCAGATAAATACTGTCATTCCCCCTCCCCCCCTCAAATTCAGCAGGACATCCCTGTGTCCTGAAAGATCTTTTCGGTTACCTTTCTGCGGCCCCACGTTAACTTTAAAAACGCAGGGGCAGCCAGGAGGTAGCGCACACAGGGACATCACTGACATCCTGTGCGTGCGCCCGTAGGAGCAGAGCAATGAGGATGCACGCATGGTAAGTTACCTACACGTCATCTTCAGTGCTCCGACCACCGCTCTTCCGGTCCCGGGACCTACTGCTATGGCCCCTAGGCCATAGCAGTAGATCATGACCCCGGACCAGAGGAGCAGTGGTCAGAGCACTGAAGTGGGGCAGTAAGCAGACATACAGCCTCCAGCCATACACTGTATATGGCTGGAGGCTGTATGTCTGTGGGGGACACTGCCAACGTAATGTGGGGGGACTACAACCTAATGCGGGGGAACTGCAACCTACTGTGGGGGAACTGTCACGCCGCCTCCCATAAACTTACATTGAGGGGGCAGGGCGGGGGCCCATAATAATGAATTGCTCCATCTTCCAGGCAGCCTTAATCTGGCCCTGACCTCCACTATGCATTAATTTCTGTGAGCCACCTAAAGGGTTACAAAAGTTTCTAAATTGTTGTGTATTCTTTGAGGGGTGCAGTTGTTTTAGAAATTAATATAAGGTTGTTTCTAGTATCCAGGCCCCTCATATTCACTTAAAAAATTTATTTTGGAAATTTTCATGAAAACTTCAAAGTTTTCTGCAAAGTTTCTAATCCCTCTGACATACTAAAAAGTAGGAGGACATTTTCCAAATGATGCCAAGTAGACATATTGTAAATGCGAATTGTTAGCTCATTTATGGTGGAATGACTATTGTTCTAAAAGCAGAAAATGTAAAATCTCTAAAATGCTATTTCCCCCCCCCCCCACAAATGATAGCTGAAGGTATTGGCCAACATTTATTGTGAACATTAAGATCAATATGTCACAAAACAACTGTCTCAGAATCACTGGAATAAGTTAAAGAAGAGCAGAGTTATTAGCACATAAAGTGAGAGAAGTCACATTAGAAAAATGGGCCCTGGTCCTTAAGATCCTTAAAGGGGTTCTCCCTTGTTTATACTGTTTTTTGTTATTATGTTTGTGTGTTATGTGTGTATAAGTATGTGTTTTTTTTATGTGTGTTGTGATTATGTATATATGTATTTTCTTACCTTTTGTGAAGATCCGGAAGCTGGCCCCTTTTTCTTCCAGCGGCTTGCTGTGTAACCTCGGCCTCCGCCATGTTGTGTTCTGTAAGTGGGATGTCGGGGTGTGTGTTCTTGCTTCTGTCCTTCCTATCTTCTGACGTCTGAGGCAAATCTTTTCTTCCTGTTTCTTCCGTGGCTCAGCGACGAATCTGCGGACTCTTCCGGCGCATGCACAGGTAGTTTTTATTTTTTTTACCAATAAAGTTTTTTCTCTCTAATTGACAAACTGTCTGCGCTTGCGCGAAGCTACGCTATTAGCGTAGACTTAACGTACGCTACGCTGTTAGCGTAGCACTTGCGTACTCGCGCATGCGCATACAGTTTGTTAATTAGACAAAAAAAACTTTATTGGTAAAAAAAACAAACAAACTACCTGCGCATGCGCCGGAAGAGTCTGCAGATTCGTCGCTGAGCCATGGAAGAAACAGGAAGAAAAGATTTGCCTCGGACATCAGAAGATAGGAGGGACAGAAGCAAGAACACACCCCCCGACATCCCACTTACCGAACACAACATGGCGGAGGCCGAGGTTGCACAGCAAGCCGCTGGAAGAAAAAGGGGCCAGCTTCCGGATCTTCACAAAAGGTAAGAAAATACATATATACATAATCACAACACACATAAAAAAACACATACTTATACACACATAATACACAAACATAATAACAAAAAACAGTATAAACAAGGGCGAACCCCTTTAAATGTGTTGTCCTATGGATGAATATTAATTTACTCTGTCAGATAAGGCAAGAAATAAGACATTTTTTCAATGGAAATATTTAGGGTGCATTTCCACTTGGCAAATATGCAGCGTATTTCATGCTGCGCAAAATTTGCGGCAACAACGGGAAATATGCTGCATATTCCTTGCTCACTATCCACACAGGGCTCTCCGGCGGCAGCCCTATGTGTGCAGTGAGTTTTGGAGGCGGGGCCGTGTGCTGGCGTGACTGTGATGTGCGGCTCCGCCTCCAAAACTCACTAAACGCGTAGGGCTGCCGCCGGAGAGCCCTGTGTGTGTAGTGAGCAAGGAATACGCAGTGTACTTCCTACTCCTACTACTAATTTTGCGCAGCGTGAAATACGCTGTGTATACGCCAGGTGGGAACGCACCCTTGAAAAGAATGCCCTCTATGGTCACACCTGTTCAGTAGCTCAGTTTCCAGCTCGGTCCCTTGTGTACTATTATGTAGGCTTGCTGCTTCTTTTCATCAGCACCAGGGCTGGTTTTAGACTGTGTGGCCCTGGGCAAAAATAAAAAATGGGTCCACCAGATTGCGTGACCAAAGATAACCATGTTGTACTCCCTGGATTGTGCTGCATCTCAGCTAATGGGAATAAATGAGATTGCACTGCAAACCACAAATGGCTGTGACTACAACATGAGAAACGTAATAATTCCATCCAGGATGAATTTGTGGCTGCGGTAATTTGGGAGTCTCAACGTTACCCTATCTAGTGCAAATCAGCTCAGCTCCACCCTCTGCAAGAAGTTCACGGACAACTGTGGAGCAACCGTAACTTAATGGGACACACGTTGAGAAATCCAGTGCAAATCAGTTCTTGCTGTTCAGGTGGTTTATTAAACACTTAAAATGGCCTCATAAAACGTATGGTCACAGGAAACCACAGGGTCACCGGAAACCATACATTTTATGATGACATTTTAAGCGTTTAATAAACCACCTAAAGATTTGCGCTGGATTTCTATTCGTATGATCACATTTACTTAAATTAGCTGAGATTCAGCACGATTCAGGGAAAACAACATGGCGATCTTTGACTATGCGATCCATTCTTGCCATGTAGCCTTAGCCTAATAGTGTCACCTTTTGTTCTTTACACAGTCACCGCACACACTAAGGCTAGGTTCAGACTACAGAATTCCGCTTGCTAAAATGCATAGTGTAGGGAATGGGTTTCCATTCACAAATTCACACTTCGGAATTTGTGAAGCGGAATTTGTGAACGGAAAGTCTGCTTGGAAATTTCCCCCTGAAGAATGGGGTTGCTCTTTCTTCAGGTGGAAATCCACACGGAACACATTGCAGTCTATTGGAGACTGCAGTGTCTGCTTGGTCCTAGCGCCGACTGATTCAGTCAGCGCTGGCCGCACTCGGAATCTCCAGGCGGAAATTTTCTGCCCGGAGATTCCGTAGTCTGAACCTAGCCTAAGACCGTGATCTTCTCAGTGGTGCCTATTAGTAAGACTAGGTTCAGACTACGGAATCTCCGGGCAGAAAATTTCCGCCCGGAGATTCCGAGTGCGGCCAGCGCTGACTGAATCAGTCGGCGGTAGGACCGCGTGGACACTACAGTCTCCAATAGACTGCAATGTGTTCCGTGCGGATTTCCGCCTGAAGAAAGAGCAACGCCATTCTTCAGGAGGAAATTTCCAAGCGGATTTTCACAAATTCCGCTTCACAAATTCCGAAGTGTGAATTTGTGAACGGAAACCCATTCACTATACAGTACATTTTAGCAAGCGGAATTTCCGCCTGCAATTTCAAAGCGGAATAGCAGTCGGAAATTCCGTAGTCTGAACCTAGCCTAATAGCATCCACATATACTAAAACAGTGATCTTCTCAGTGTTGCCTATGAGTAATAGCACCCACATATACTATAATAGTGATCTGCTTAGTGCTGCCTGTCAGTAGTAGTTGCCACATATACTATAACAGTGATCTTCTCAGTGCTGCCCATCAGTAATAGCGCCCACATATACTAGACATGTGCACAAGAACATTTTTCGTTTCGTTTTTTCATTTTGGGTAAAATTTTCGGTTCGGTAAATTTTTCGGATTTGATTTTTCGGATACATTTGGTATTCGGGGTTTTGGGTTTGATTTTTTTCGGATACATTCGGTATTCAGGTACATTCGGGTAAATCTTTTTTAAGCAGGGGACCATTATCGGGAGCGTGTGCAGGAAAAGAGGGAAGCCGCAGAGATGGGAACATTGGAAGACAGGTAAGATAATATAATTTTATGTGATTTATTAATACATAATGTAATGTTGAATGAATGAATAAATGATTGAATGCTGCATGAATAAAGCAAGAATGTCCAGCACACACACGTGTAAAACCGAGCTGCTTTATTGCATGGTTGCCATAGGATACATCGGACACTCAGGTAACGTGACGCGTTTCGGCCCGCAGGGCCTTAGTCATACACATGTTACTAGCACTTAGATCATTTATATATGCAGGGTGAGATGTCCTGGGCGGGGCTTAGCCCCGAATCACATGACATCACGTCTGCACATATAATTACAAACAATGTTAAAAGGTACGTACCATATCTTTATTTCATCATACTTATAACAAAATTATATAAAGAAGAGAAAAAAGAAAAATGAAACATTGTAAAATAAATCTTATGCATTCGTTGTACATATCTGGTTCCAAAACCTGGAAAACCAGACTCCATCCATTTAAACATATACCCGGACGGTAATGAACAACTGGCACTTGGACCTAAAATATCCAATGCTGATCTTGAAGAACGATTATGTACCAGATCAAGGAAACAGTTTCAGGCAGTCAGAACGCCAAGTTGTGGACAAATTGCGGACAAGTTAAATAGAAAAAAATATTATTATATGCTTATATAAAACACTGAACAGGTGACTGGAGAGCATAAAACCAACGAGACATGCACAGCAATGTCTGGATTATTAGCATTAGGATCATAAAGCCCAACTAATTTAATAGTGTAAAATCGTGTCCAGTCTTCTGTTCAGACCTAGCGGTATCCTCGTCTCAAGAGTGAGAATCCAGTATATTTCACGATCCAACACTTTCTGTCTCATGTTTCCACCTCTCAGTGGTTTATCCACCCTTTCCATACCTTGCACCGCTAGGCTAGAGGTATTTCCACCATGTACCTCAGCACAATGCTTGCTGACCATTGATACGTGCCGTGCCTGGAAATGTGCAATATCTGATAGATGTTTTCATACTCTGATTTTTAGTGGGTTGATGGTACAACCCATGTATTGCACACTACAGGCACGGCACGTAAATAGATACACAACTCCAGCTGTATTGCAATTAATGTATTGTCTGATATTGAATGTTTTATTGTTGCTTGTGGATGTGAATGATACTGAATTGTTCATGAAGTTACAGCAAATACATTTTCTAGATCCGCATTTGTATGTACCTTGGCAATTAAGCCAAGTGAATGTTTTTTTCGGAGAGGTAGAAAAGAGGCTAGGGGATAATGTCTGGCCCAAAGTTGGGGCTCTCCTGGATACACATCTAATGCCCCCTTTCAATGCTGTCCGAAATTCAGGATCAGTATATATAATCGGCATGTTCTTTTTAATGATATTGCTAATTGCCTTGAACTCAGTACCAAACTGAGTAGAAAAAAACACAGGTGGATTGAGACTATGAGTCTTGTTGCTATGAGTTTTTTCTTTTATTAAATCAAAATGAATCTTCTTAGTCGCAATACTCTGTACTTTTTTAATTGTCCATTCAGGGTAGCCACGTTGCTTAAGTCTGTTGCTAATAGCAACCACTTCGCTCGAAAAATCCTCATCGAGCGAGCAATTACGGCGTGCCCTGATCATTTCTCCTGTAGGTAAGTTCTCTGTTACATGCGAGGGATAAATGGAAGATGTAAGATGGAATTTACTGCGGTAGGTTTTCTAAATGTGCATGTAACAATATTACCGGTATCACTGTCACCCCGCAATGTAAGATCCAGGAAGTTAACCACACTATGCTCCTGGTCGATTGTAAAATGAAGGTTGAGTTCATTAGAATTCATGAACTCTTCGAACCCCTGTATGGCCGCCACATCGGACCCCCAAATAAACAGGAGGTCATCGATGTAGCGGCCATACCACAACAAGCCAGAGGAGAAAGGGTTAGTGGGGGCGAAGAGAATCCCCCTCTCCCACCAACACATATAAATGTTAGCGAGAGAGGGGGAGAACTGCTGCTTGAATGATTGATGTGTTTGATTGATGTGTTTGATTGCCAGGTGATTTATGTATAACATGTCATGTCACTTGCGCTAACACAGTGTTTCTGTTACTGTTACCATGGTGCCTCCAGCTGTTGCAAAACTACAACACCCACCCAGCATGACCTGACTGCCAAAGGCTGTCTGGGCATGCTCGGAGTTGCAGTTTTGCAACAGCTGGAGGCCCCCTGGTTCATTGGCAAACATGCGCTAACCTATATTTCTGTTCTTTTCCCTCTCTCTTTTCTGAACTGGTTCAGTTTGTGAATGAAATGCATAGTAATTGCCGTGGGAAAATGTTTTATTGATAAAACAAATATAAAACAATTTTTATAACAAAAAAAAAAGGATGTTACAGTTGCGCTCCGGCTGGACTCGCCGGCCGTGAGCGCTCTCTGTTCCTGTTGCTGGCAGGGCTGGGATTCGCATCGCGGGACGCACCCGCATGGGAATCTCAGCCCATCGCTCACCTTCCTGTGTCCTTGCTCCCTGAGGTCCCTGCTGTTACTTAAAGGGCCAGTACCCAATTAGTTAAAGCACAACGAACCAGGGGGCCTCCAGCTGTTGCAAAACTGCAACTCCCAGCATGCCTAGACAGCCTTTGGCTGTCAGGGCATGCTGGGTGGGTGTTGTAGTTTTGCAACAGCTGGAGGCACCCTGGTAACAGTAATAGAAACACTGTGTTAGCGCAAGTGACATGACACGTTATACATAAATCACCCGACAATCAAACACATCGATGAAACACATCAATCATCATGCAGCATACATTCATTCATTCATTTATTTATTCATTCATTCATTCAACATTACATCATGTATTAATTAATCACATAAAATTATACATTTTCTTACCGGCCTAATGTTCTGATCTCCGTGGGTCTCTTCTTTTTTGTGCACTCGCTCCCGATAATGGTCCCTTGCTTCTAAATGAAAACAAATTTTGTTTTAACAAAAATAAAAAATAAATTCACAATTTCGTAGGCACGTACAATTCGTTTTGTTCTGATTTCGGATTAATTCGGATGTAAATATTTTGTACATTCGGATCAATCCGAATGTATGAAATATGAACAATTCGGACAAAAACGAATTACGTCCGAAACGAATTGCACATGTCTAACATATACTATAACAGTGATCTTCTCAGTGCTGTCTGTCAATAATTATGCCCACATATACTATAACAGTGATCTCAGTGCTGCCTGTCAGTAATAGCACCCACAAATACTATAACAGTGATCTCCTCAGTGCTATCAGTAATAGTGCTCACATATACTGTAGCAGTGATCTTCTCAGTCCTGGCTATCAGTAATTGTGCCCATATATACTATAACAGTGATCTTCTCAGTACTGCCTGTCAGGAATAGCGCCCACATATACTATAACAGTGATCTTCTCAGTGTTGCCTATGAGTAATAGCACCCACATATACTATAATAGTCATCTTCTCAGTGCTGTCGGTCAGTAATAGCGGCCAGATATACTATAACAGTGATCTTCTCAATGCTGACTGTAAGTAATAGCACCCACATATACTATAACAGTGATTTTCTCAGTGCTGCCTGTCAGTAATAGCACCCACATATAATATAACAGTGATCTTCTCAGTGCTGCCTGTCAGTAATAGCGCCCACACATACTATAACAGTGATCTTCTCAGTGCTGCCTGTCAGTGACAGCACACACATATAACTATAACAGTGATCTTCTCAGTGCTGCCTGTCAGTAACAGCACCCACATATAACTATAACAGTGATGTTCTCAGTGCTGCCTATCAGTAATAGAGCCCACATATACTGTACTATAACAGGGATCTCCTTTGTGCTGTCTGTCAGTAAAAGTGCTAATTTTATTCTTCTGTCTTCTAAAATGAGCACCTGGTGAGACAAAATTGACAGAAGACAACACAAGAGAAACAAGACAATAAACTTGGCAAAATTCAAAACGGTCCACATCCATAGCCTCTTCGGCAAGAGGCAAAGTTGGTAGCAAGGAAGGATGCTGAGACACCAGACAAGGCTCAGGCAGGCGTATCTGGGAACCAGAAGACACTACAGAAGCCAGACGGGGCAAATGGTCCACATCCAAGACCTCTTCGGCAAGAGGCAAAGTTGGTAGCAAGGAAGGATGCTGAGACACCAGACAAGGCTCAGGCAGGCGTATCTGGGAACCAGAAGACACTGTAGAAGCCAGACGGGGCAAATGGTCCACATCCAAGACCTCTTCGGCAAGAGGCAAAGTTGGTAGCAAGGAAGGATGTTGGAACACCAGACAAGGTACAGGAACTAGACAGTCCACATCCATAGCTTCTTCAGCAAGAGGCAAAGTTGGTAGCAAGGAAGGATGCTGGGACTCCAGACGAGGTACAGGAACTAGATAGTTCACATCCATAGCCTCTTCGGCAAGAGGCAAAGTTGGTAGCAAGAAAGGATGTTGGGACTCCAGACGAGGTACAGGAACTAGACAGTCCGCATCAATAGCCTCTTCAGCAAGAGGCAAAGTTGGTAGCAAGGAAGGATGCTGAGACTCCAGACAAGGTACAGCAACTAGAGGCAAAGTTGGTAGCAGAGGTGGATGTTGGAACACGGGTGCCAGACAAGGTAATCGCAGTGTTCGGCCAGGTTCTCCTTCCAGGACAGACAGGTATGGCTGTGAACCAGGAAACACTGCAAAAACTGGTAGTGGGCCAGATTGAGGTATCTGCAGCTTTTGCAAGGCTAAAAGCTGTTGCATCATCACAGAAAGTAAATCCTGTTGCTGTGCTTGAAGTGCTAACTGCTTCGAGTGCTGAGCCAAAATGGTAGGCAGATCTGAATCATCAGGCAAAGGCACACCAACGGGATCCATAGCCGACTTGGAAAGATCCAAGAGATCAGACAAAAGCGCCCCAGCGGAATCCATGGGCGGATCTTACTGTTACAATTCACTGTTAGGAATCCCAGCAGGAGTACAGCAGGTAGTGGATTCTCTGGGCCTGTGTGGATAGAGACTTGAGCCGTGCCAGGGAGCGGGGTCTAAGGTGCCACCGGTCTTCAAGAGATCCTGCCGCAAAGCGGGGTGGTCTTGCTGCGGCGGGTGACACCCAGGTCGCTACCCCTGGCATGACTCATCCACACAGGTAGCTGTGGGGTGAGGTGGTGCAGACAGAGACTGGCAGGACGTGGCAGGCAGGACGGAAGGACAAGGCAGGAACAGGAGAGGCCGGAACTGGGAACAGGTACACAGACTCGGGAACAGGACTTTACTCGAAACAGGACTTGGACTCAGGGCCAGGACTCTGCAACAAGGTCTAGGACTCTGGAACAATAACTAGGACTCTGGAACAAGGACAGACAACAAAGATCCGGCCCAGGGAGCAGGGAGGAGCAGATACTTATGGAGCAGGGGACAGGTGCAGGTGCTTTAACTAATTGGGTACTGGCCCTTTAAGTAACAGCAGGGACCTCAGGGAGCAAGGACACAGGAAGGTGAGCGATGGGCTGAGATTCCCATGCGGGTGCGTCCCGCGATGCGAATCCCAGCCCTGCCAGCAACAGGAACAGAGAGCGCTCACGGCCGGCGAGTCCAGCCGGAGCGCAACTGTAACATCCTTTTTTTTTTGTTATAAAAATTTATTCATTTTAAGGAAACAGACAAAAAGAAACAATAATTTAACACATAATTACACATCCCCCTCCCCCACACCCTGTCAGAAGGAGAAAAAAAAATAAAAAATTTCCTCTTACTCTTCCCATTCAGCCCAAATTGCATTATATTTAATTAATCCTCCTCTGGAATTACCAGTTCACCATTTCTCATATTTTTTTGACTTTAAGAACCAACCTGTTCCATTCTATTATGTTTGGACCCATACTCCCAAACAACCCTCTCAAAATCACTACTTTAGCTAGCATCAGGATACAATTTACTAATTCTTGACCTTTCTTGATATCACCCAAGTTCCCCAAAATAACCTCTGTACCCAACCACTCTCTCTTCAACTTTAACCTATTCCCCATGATCTGAAATATCTTAGCCCAGAATTCTCTCACTATTGGGCATGTCCAAAGCTGTACCACACTTAGGGCAGTCTGCATTCCTCCAGCAGATCTTTTTTAGATATGCCGGTGAGTAATACAGATGGTGGATTATTCTTAATTGCATAATTTGATGTCTTTTATTAATGGAACACTTTTAACATTCTTCAGAATATCTTCCCATGCTTCCCTTGAGATTGGGCCCAATTCCATCTCCCATCGTCTCTTTTTATTCTCCTGAAACATTCTAGGTGCAGTTTTAAGGAGTAACTTATATACATAATTTAACTTCCTACCCCCCTCTAAATTCATAAATTCTATCACCTCATGTGTATATATCCAAAATTTTTCTTTCTTTTCGGTACATCTATATGCTTCGCACAACTGTATGTACCAAAATTTGTGTTCATTTTTCAAACCAAACTCACTCTGTAGTGTGTCAAATTTTTTAATCTCTCCATTTTGAACCATTTGTGCAACATATTTAACCCCTTTATTCTTCCAAAAGTCACTCCCCATCCCTTTCTTAAATTGTTCCAATTCTATATTGTCCAAAATCACAGTGTTTCTTAAACTACCTTCAATTTTACATCTCTTTTTAACTTCCTCCCATGTTCTCCTCAACAACCTTATTAGTGAGAAATGACCCAAATCTTTCTTCACTGGAAGACCATTTTCCACAAATTCAAAAAATTCTCATAATAACCTCCATATTCCTTAAATAAATCCCCCATAGTGTTTCACTCCACCCTTGTCTAATATTTTGGAGATTTCTAGCTAGAAAATACAACATAAAATCTGGTAGCCCCCCTCCACCTTCTCCTGCCATCTGTACCCATCTTGAATATTTCATTAGAACTCTAACTCTCCCCCAAATGAGACTACCCATCAGGGCCTCTAATCCCCGAAACCATTTCCCAGGGATCCAACATGGGGCTGCCCCCAAAACATATAAAACCTGCGGGAAAACCACCATTTTAATAAGACCCATCCTATCTGCCATCGAAAGAGGAAGTTTCACCCAGGCATCCACTTTTTTTCTTAGGTTACATAGGAGCCTTGTAAGATTACTCTGTATAAAGGAGTCTATTGAGGGTGTCAATTTAATTCCCAAATAATCCATCTCCTCCCCTTCTGACAAAATCTTCACCCCTATTTCTCCCGTAACATTACCCGGGACCAATGGCATTAAGGATGATTTACTCCAATTAATTTTAAGGCCGGAGACCTTCCCAAATTCCTCCACCACTTTTATTGCTTCTGGGACCCCCACAAATGCATTCTCCAAAAACAAAAGTATATCATCTGCATACATAAGAAATTTTTCTTCCACCCCCTAATCCCAAATCCCTTAAGACCGCCCACTTTCTTAAATTTTTCCGCCAATGGTTCCAAAAAAAGCGCGAATAACATAGGTGACAGCGGGCAGCCCTGTCTTGTACCTCTCCCAATCGGGAACTGTGGCGATACTGACCCATTAACTGCCACCCTAGCCCTAGGATTCTTGTATAATAGTTTAATCCATTCTGCAAACTCCCCCTCTATACCAAACTTTTTAAGAACACTCCAGAGGAACCTCCACTCCACCCTGTCAAATGCCTTCATTGCGTCGAGTGACAGCGCGGAGCGGAAGGGACCCGAGCCCAACTGATTATTAGCCAGTGATCCTAACAAATTATTGTGAATTGAGCGCCCCGGGACAAACCCGGTTTGCTCCCATCCTATTATACCAGGCAAGAGCGGGGATAATCTTCTGGCCAAAAATGTTGCCAATATCTTGGCATCTGAGTTTATCAAGGAAATTGGGCGGTATGATTAAATTTTTGTACTATCCTTCTGTTTCTTGGGAATTAACACTATTTTGGTTTCCAGCATGGAGGGAGGCAATTCCCCTCATTTCCAAGCCTCCTTCAATACCATACAGAATATAGGCAATAATACCTCCCCATACTCTCTGTATATTGCATAGGGGGAGACCATACAACCCTGGAGCAGAAGTAAGTGAGCAACACTGCAGTGCCTCTCCCAACTTTTGCACTGTAATTTCTTTATTGATATTTCCCAAGTCATCCTTCCTAATCTTTGGAAGTTCAATTTCTTTAAGATAATCATCTATCACCTCATCCCCTGCCAGTTCCTCTGTACTATATAGATGTTGGTAGTATAACTGTGCGATCTTCTGTAACTCTTCCCTTGATATTTGCCTAACTCCATTATTATCTTGTAAGGCTAGGATTTCAGTGATTTCCCTTTGGGCTCTGACCAAATTTGCTAGTAGTTTACCTGGGCGGGCTCCCTCTACGAAATCTCTCTGGCCTGCAAAAAAAAACCTTATGTTGGACTTTCTCTAAGTAATACTCTGTCAGTTTCCCTTGTGCTAGCTCTAGCACCTCAAAAATTTTTCCCGAGCACTCTTCTTCGTATCCTACCTCTGCGGTTTTAACCATCTCTTTCAGGTCCTGTTCAGACTTTCTGAATTCCCTCTTTTTCCTTTGGATTTCCCTATACAAAATTCCCCGTAATACTGCCTTAATGGTATCCCACACTATTGGATAAGGGGCCGAGTTTCTATTAAGCTCCCAACATTCCAATATCTCTTTCACCACTTGTTCCTTCCCACCAATCAAATTTAGCCAATGCGGATTTAAACAAAAGACCCTCTCCCTCTCTTCTCCCATGTCCCAACCTCCCAATTCCATTAACACTGGAGAGTGATCTGAGATGGTCCTTCCTTCATATCTAATACCTTGAATAAACCACAACCCTCTGTCATTTGAAAGAGCTATGTCAATACGCGATGATACCTTATGGGAGGCTGAAATGCAGGAAAACACCCTCCTATCAGGATTCATTATTCGCCACGGGTCTCTCCAACCCATTTCTACACATAACTTATAAAGGGGGGTTTCTGACTCCCTGCCCATCCCCACTGAGGATCTGTCAAGGGCAGTATTCAAAACACAATTATAATCTCCTAACAAATATGAGGGAAGATGCTCTTTACCTCTAATAAAATTAATTAACTCCAGAAGAGGATGAATGGAGAATGGGGGAGGGACATAGAAAAAAGCCATCACTCCCTCCCATTCATAAAATTTTGCCTGCAAAAAAACATACTGTCTGCCTTCATGAATTTTCCTATCAAAAATTTTACATTGAATGGACTTATGTATATAAACTGAGACCCCAGCTGAATAACTCGATCCCGAGGAGTGGAGTTCCAATTGTGCCCATCTCCCGGCGATATTCCCCTCAGTTTCCCTAGTGACATGCGATTCAACCAAACATACTATTGCTGGGAGGTAATTTTGAACCCTATCAAACATGGCCACTCTCTTGCGTCGCTCCCCCATTCCCCTCACATTCCAAAAGAACACCTTTAATTTATCCTTCCTTGTACTCAGCATTTAAGAGAGAGGGGGAAAAAAAAAACCTTCTGACAGTCCCACCCCCCCTCCTCCCCCTTCCCTCTCATGACCCGCTAACTTTAGCCGGTCTCTATCCATCGTCACTTAACTCCTCCTCCCCTTCCCCTCCTCCCCCTTGCTCACAAAGATAATACAATCATTTTAACCCCTCCTGGTCCATCCAGTTCCCAGCTTCTTCAAACTTTTTCCTTATACATCACACGAAGCCTAGCGGGAAATAACAGGGAAAACTGAACTTTTGCTGCCGTCAGCCTTCTTTTTGTCTCCCTAAAAGAAGCCCTTTTAACTTGAGTGACTCTGGCATAATCTGGATATATGGATACTTTTACCCCACTATAAAGAAGCTGACCCTTCTCACGTGCCCTTCGGACTATAATGTCCCGATAATTTAGAGCTAAAAAGCTTTGCAATTATAGTCCTAGGGGGGGGGGGTCTCCTAGCCGGAACCCGATGTACATGCTCCAGACCAAACATAGGGGACAAATCCTGCTGGCCCACCAGTTCCTGTAGCCATGTGAGACAAAAAGATATAATATCCCCTCCTTTCGTGTCTTCTGGGAATCCCACCATCCTGATGTTGGATCTTCTAGATTTGTCCTCAAGATCAGTAACTTTCATTTTCAGCTCGCCCACTTCTTTCTTTAAAAATTTAGAATCTTCTACCAACACCAGAACTTCCTTTTCGACTACCGGGAGGGCCTTCTCAATTGCCTTAGTACGGTCTCAGATTTTATTTGTCTCATCCTTAATTATAGATAAATCAGAGACAAGAGACCCAACCTGGGTATGTAAGTCCACCAGGGAGTGATTACACCTCTGTACTCCAAAATCATCTCAATTTTAGATTTATTAGCTCCTGACGCCTCCTCCTCCCCATCACCAGATATATCTTGTACAGCGAGAGCCTGTATTCTCCGCTCCGGCTCTGGGAGATTTATTACTTCTTGTTTTAGTCCACCCTGGTGAGGCCTTCAAAAATGTATCCATCTTGCCAATCCCAGTATTCCCCTTAGGGGAAACCGATTTTCTTACATTAGGCTTGGGAGGCATGGTCTCTCCTTCAACCCCACTAAGTATATCCTACTAGTAACCTAATGGTGTAAGGGGGCGACAAAGAAGAGGGGAGAGCTTAGTCAGTTCAATGTTCAGATATGTGTCTTACCTGCAACTCCATCCTCCGTTGGCGTACCTCCTCAATCCCTCCTCATCAATTTGCAGAATGCAGAATGATAGCTTTCCTCCAGCAGGAGTCTCTTAACGATGCTCAGTGTCTATTATAAGAAGTGGGGGAGTGTGATATCAACAAAAAGATCCAATTATTGAGGGTCCCAGAGAGTTCAGTTAGTCCTCCTTATCCATCCCCCCACCTACCTCCCCACAAAACCCAACCCTCCCCAATCAAGGGAGGGAAGGGGGGGGGGGGGGAACGACCGGCTCACGGCCAAAAGGAAAATTAATCACCCCCCATGCAAGAACCCTGACCCCACATCATGCTTATTTCATCCCCAGGGCAGACAACACCCTCCCCCCCCGGAGCCCGCCGGGCGCCGCTCTCTTCCGGTCCAGAGGGACCCAGACCATCCTGGACCAGGACACACGGGGAGAAGGAGGTAGGAGGAGGAGCCTACACGCAGCCGCCGCTAAGCCATGACGTCAGCCCTGTCCTGTACCCCTTGTTACGTCAACTGTGACATCCTTACTGTATTACAGATCATGGTGCAAAAAATGAGCCCTCATACAGCCCTGTATACAGAAAATTTTGAAAGTTATAGAGTCAGAATAGGACAATTTTAAACAAACTTAAACTTAGATTTTTTAAAGCAATACGATAATAGAAAACCATGTAACATGGGGATCATTTAAATTGTATTGACTCACAGAATAAAGAGAACCTGTCATTTTTACAGTAAAGTGCACTGCATAAAAACTAAAATCCTCCAAAATTTGCAATATTGCAATTTTTTTCAATTTTCCCACAAAATAATGATAAGTATTGTTGCTCTGTACATTTTATGGTAGAATAGTAGGTGTGATTATAAAGTACAACTGGTGATGCAAAAAACAACAACAACAACCTCAAATGGGTCTGTGGATAGAAAAATAAGTGTCATGGCAAAAATCAGCTGTCAATATCTGTTACTGGTTCCACACTGGTTCCACACTGGTTAGGCAGCGATATATGTGCTGTAATGAAATATTTTAACCCCATACTTTCCCCAATTACCTTCTCCTTTATTTTCACATTGCACATAGCCCAAACACACCACAGACTTACAATGTATCTGCCAAGACCTGGGATGACCTCATCAGGAGTCCTAGCCTATAGGATTCATCACAGATCCTAGCAGATACCTAGTAAGTCTGTGTGTGCTGTCTATGGGCTTTCTGCAGGGCTAAATTCACACTACTGTATTTTGCGGTGATTTGCCCAAAATCGCGGCAAAAATGCTGTGATTTTACAGTGATTTTGCGCAAATTGTGTCAAAATGCAGTAGTGTTAGTATAGACCTAACGCTTTTCAGGGGACTTCTTTTGGATGGGGGCCCTGGGCAACTGCCCAGCTTGCCCCCCCCCCCAATGCCGGCCCTGATCAGCACTGAACATATTAGACATTCAGAAAGGTAGACAAAAAATACTCCAGGGGGCACCATAATAAGTATGCAACTGCCATCTCTACATCGGATAGGTGCAAATAAAAGAATATATATATCATTTGTGTTCCAGCAGAGAAATTAATTATTTAATCACTGGACAATCTCTTTAAATAGTAGGTAGGAATTTACACCCCTGTGTTTTCAATTATATTATGTCATTGTAGACACATTTTATGCTGACAATTTGAAATCCATGTTACAAAGAATGACTGATATCACTTCTTTTGCGCATATTCTGCACAGGAAATGCATTGGGTGGCCAGGACATGAAATAAGCAGTGTGAACATAGCTTTGTGGTGTCCCGGCACTGTATGGTATACCGTACTTTGTATGGTGGTTCCCAAAGTCAGAGTTACTTCATTTCAGTAGCATCCTCCTGGTGGGATAACCCCTAGTCACCTCTCCCTTTATGATGTTTACACAGTAATTATATATTTAATTGTATATATAGTGTCGCAGGACCTTAGGTCACATGACTAGTGTTACTTCTTTAGGTTATGCTTAAGGACCTTCCAAGGTCACATGGTATAGTCACATGTCATACCATACTCCTTTGTAAGGAGAATTGACATATGGTATGGACCAATGAGCTTAAGGCCAGCCCCTGCCCATATAAGGGAGCTGACAGCCAATCCTCGCTCTCTTGTCTCCGGCTCTTGCTCCTGTACTGCAAAGCAGTAACAGCTCTCTTGGGTTCCGGACTAGCAGAGAGAGAGAGTGGATCCGAGCAACTTACAAAGACAAGACCAGGCCTGAAGCCTGAAAATTCTGCAACTTGCGAAACCATGAGTTTAAATATCAATCCCCGCTAAAGCTAGTGTGACTACTGGACCTAATATCAATCCCCTAAATCCAGTGGAACAGTGCATATAAATCTCCTAAGCTCTAGAAACTCACAAGGTCCCAACCAGCTGTCAAACTTCAGATAGACTCTGTAATATGGACTGTTCCTGTTTAAGTCTGCATAAAAGCGGCAGTAAAAGTTCCGACAGTTTTCTGAAAATCTCCGGTTGTGGACAATCATTTATTTACTATCTCCCTATCGCTCTTGTGACGGGTGGCGGTAGGATAAGCATACAGAGAAAACCAGCACCCTGGCATCACGAGTAGAAAGAGTTAAACAAGCACCCTTTAGTTACCGCGCAGCTACACCCCATATACCCTACACCCCCAAGCTACCGCAGCTTCATACTCATACAGTGTAAATGTATGCTAAGCAGTCTACACGCTGGCTATATGATGAATTTGGTGGATACTTTTAGCATTTTACAACATGGTTTAGGTAGATCAATCCCACTGTATTACAGGAGATGTATCATGACAATAAATGTATCCCTATCCAAAGTATAGGTTTTAAATTGCAGGTAGTCTGACCGCTGGGACCCCTGTGATCTCCTGAACAGGACTCCAGCTCTCCCTGGGGGAGCTGTTCGGCAATCTCCGGCTCTCCCATAGAGATACATGGAGGGGGCGTGTGGGTCACTGCTTTTTGCAGGGGTCGACATGCTCCATTCACAGGGAGAGATGGACCCCGTACAGGAGATTGCAGGGGTCCCAGTGGTCGGACCCCCCCCCCCCCCCTGCAATCTAAAACTTTACGTTTTTAAGTATGATACATCTCCTGTTGGGCTGAAAAAGTTTAGAATGGTTGTTGAATGCTGGTGATCTTCCTTTTCACACATTAATTCAGTTGTCATAAACTGTCATATCATCTTAAATGCATATGAAAGATATTTTCTTTTATACTGGAGCAAAATATTCACATTAAAATGAATCTTTTCTTCTCAGCACAGTGCACTTAGTCTATGCTTTTTACTCTAACATTATGCTAATCTGAATTGTCTACTGAGTGTAAATTATGCACATTTTTGAGTCCCGGGAATCATTCTGTCAGAAAAAAAAGTCAACGTGACATGTCTGCATGGTCCAGTTTTGCATATATTACAGGTTTAATGAAACTGGGACATCATCTTATTGCAAGCTTATAAATGTGAATGTAGGGGTGCAATTCATGATCATAAGGCAAAATATATTGCAATAACCAGGTGCAGTCTGTGGCACAAACCTCCTCAAATTATTAGTGATTGGTACAAGCACAAATGCAGGATATGTATGTACAGATAGTCTTTCCAATGTGTTGGTTCCCATCTCGCAGAATATGCCGCATAAATAACTCTCAGTCCTTGCTTTTCCACAAACATCATCACTTTTCCCTTTCTCTATGTTCCCCAAGCAGTAAATTTGCTATCTTGGTGTCCCTCACAGTAAGAGTTCCCTAAGTAGTAATAGTGCACCCTCTAGGCCCCACACAGTAATATACTCCTATTTCTTTACACACAGAGTAACATGGCCCTATTTGTATCCATCACAGTAATCATCTTCCCTTTTCTGTTAATTACACAAAACTAATGCCGCAGCTTTTTTTTAAATTTTTTTTACTATTGTACATTTTTCATATTAACTCTACAAAGGCACCAGTGCCTAACTCGAACACTATTAGAACTCAGCTTTTTGTCCAGACCATCCTTTAGGTAGCCAAGCATTTGAGGAATGTCAGGGTTCCAAAGATCAGGAGAAAAATTGTTATACCAAGTATAGAACTGTTTCCAGATTAATGAAAGAAGAGACTTTTTACTGGCTTTTGATAGGAATTACCTTATTTAGTAACCCCTTGTTTGGGGGCATTTCTAACTCAGGATTCTGGTTGACAGTTTTAAATAATTTATTTTCGGGCAGAGAATTAGACTGTGATGTATGTTACGCCTAGCGCTCCGGGTCCCCGCTCCTCCCCGGAGCGCTCACGGCATCTCTCTCCCTGCAGCGCCCCGGTCAGTCCCGCTGACCGGGAGCGCTGCACTGACATGGCCGTCGGGGATGCGATTCGCACAGCGGGACGCGCCCGCTCGCGAATCGCATCCCAAGTCACTTACCCGTCCCGGGCCCCTCCTGTCATGTGCTGGCGCGCGCGGCTCCGCTCTCTAGGGCGCGCGCGCGCCAGCTCTCTGAGACTTAAAGGGCCAGTGCACCAATGATTGGTGCCTGGCCCAATTAGCTTAATTGGCTTCCACCTGCTCCCTGGCTATATCTGATCACTTCCCCTGCACTCCCTTGCCGGATCTTGTTGCCTTGTGCCAGTGAAAGCGTTTAGTGTTGTCCAAAGCCTGTGTTACCTGAACTCCTGCTATCCATCTTGACTACGAACCTTGCCGCCTGCCCCGACCTTCTGCTACGTCTGACCTTGCCTCTGCCTAGTCCTTCTGTCTGTTACGCCTAGCGCTCCGGGTCCCCGCTCCTCCCCGGAGCGCTCACGGCGCCTTTCTCCCTGCAGCTCCCCGGTCAGCGCTGACCGGGAGCGCTGCCCTGTCATGGCCGTTGGGGATGCGATTCGCACAGCGGGACGCGCCCGCTCGCGAATCGCATCCCAGGTCACTTACCCGTTCCCGTCTCCTGCGGTCATGTGCTGGCGCGCGCGGCTCCGCTCTCTAGGGCGCGCGCGCGCCAGCTCCCTGAGACTTAAAGGGCCAGTGCACCAATGATTGGTGCCTGGCCCAATTAGCTTTATTGGTTCCCACCTGTTCCCTGCTTATATCTAGTCTCCTCCCTTGCACTCCCTTGCCGGATCTTGTTGCCTTAGTGCCAGTGAAAGCGTTCTTGTGTGTTTATACCCTGTGTACCAGTACCTTTGCTATCGCCCTTGACTACGAACCTTGCCGCCTGCCCCCGACCTTCTGCTACGTCCGACCTTGCTACTGCCTACTCCCTTGTACCTCGCCTATCTTCTGTATCTTCAGCAGCCAGAGAGGTGAGCCGTTGCTAGTGGATACGACCTGGTCACTACCGCCGCAGCAAGACCATCCCGCTTTGCGGCGGGCTCTGGTGAAAACCTGTAGTGTCTTAGAACCGGTCCACTAGCACGGTCCTCGCTATCCCTCTCTGGCACAGAGGATCCACCTCCTGCCAGCCGGCATCGTGACAGTAGATCCGGCCATGGATCCCGCTGAGGTTCCCCTGCCAGTTGCCTCTGATATCACCACGGTGGTCGCCCAGCAAGCCCGACAGATCGCCCATCTAACCCACCAGATGTCAGAAATGTCCACCATTGTGCACCAACTTCAGTCGCAACTTCACCAGCAATCATCTCCTCCGCCAGCTCCTGCACCCCTTCCGCAGCGAGTGGCCACTCCTAGCCTCCGCCTGTCTTTGCCGGACAAATTTAATGGGGACTCTAAGTTTTGTCGTGGCTTCCTTTCCCAATGTTCCCTGCATCTGGAGATGATGTCGGATCAGTTTCCTACTGAAAGGTCTAAGGTGGCTTTCGTAGTCAGCCTTCTGTCTGGAAAAGCCCTGTCATGGGCCACACCGCTCTGGGACCGTGATGACCCCGTCACTGCCTCTGTACACTCCTTCTTCTCGGAAATTCGAAGTGTCTTTGAGGAACCTGCCCGAGCCTCTTCTGCTGAGACTGCCCTGCTGAACCTGGTCCAGGGTAATTCCTCCGTTGGCGAGTACGCCATACAATTCCGTACTCTTGCTTCTGAACTTTCCTGGAATAATGAGGCTCTCTGCGCGACCTTTAAAAAAGGCCTATCCAGCAACATTAAAGATGTTCTGGCCGCACGAGAGACTCCTGCTAGCCTGCATGAACTCATTCATCTAGCCACTCGCATTGACATGCGTTTTTCTGAGAGGCATCAAGAGCTCCGCCAGGAAAAAGACTTAGATCTCTGGCCACCTCTCCCACAGTCTCCACTGCAATCTGCGCCTAGGCCTCCCGCCGAGGAGGCCATGCAAGTGGATCGGTCTCGCCTGACCCTGGAAGAGAGGAATCGCCGTAAGGAAGAGAATCTTTGTTTGTACTGTGCCAGGACTGAACATTTTCTGGTGGATTGCCCAATCCGTCCTCCACGTCTGGGAAACGCACGCTCACACTCAGCTCTCGTGGGTGTGGCGTCTCTTGATGCCAAGTCGGCTTCTCCACGTCTCACGGTACCTGTTCGGATTTCCACTTCAGCCAGCTCTCCCCTCTCAGCCGTGGCCTGTCTGGACTCTGGAGCTTCTGGGAATTTTATTCAGGAGTCCTTTGTGAATAAATTCCATATTCCGGTGACCCGTCTTGTCAAGCCACTCCGCATCTCCGCGGTCAACGGAGCCAGGTTGGACTGTACCATACGTTTCCGCACGGAGCCCCTTCTTATGAGCATCGGATCTCATCACGAGAGGATTGAACTTTTGGTCCTCCCCAATTGCACCTCGGAAATTCTCCTTGGACTTCCCTGGCTTCAACTTCATTCCCCAACCCTGGATTGGTCCACTGGGGAGATCAAGAGTTGGGGGTCCTCTTGTGCCAAGAACTGTCTAAAACCGGTTCCCAGTAACCCTTGCCGTAACTCTGTGGTTCCTCCTGTATCCGGTCCCCCTAAGGTCATTAAGGACTCTGCCTGCCACAGGAAATGCCCCTCCCCCCCTCCCAGGCAAGCTTCTGTGTCCCCTCATGGCCCTCGTCCTGGTGTCACACTGCCCCGTGCCAGGTCTCGCCCTCTGCCCTCTCTCCCCATTCCTACTCCTGCGGTTCTGCTTGCCGTTGAGGAATCCCTCCTTCCTTTCCCGGTGTCCTCATCCCAGGGGAGGCAGTTACCCGATAAAGAGAAGGGGAGACCTAAGGGGGGGGGTACTGTTACGCCTAGCGCTCCGGGTCCCCGCTCCTCCCCGGAGCGCTCACGGCGCCTTTCTCCCTGCAGCTCCCCGGTCAGCGCTGACCGGGAGCGCTGCCCTGTCATGGCCGTTGGGGATGCGATTCGCACAGCGGGACGCGCCCGCTCGCGAATCGCATCCCAGGTCACTTACCCGTTCCCGTCTCCTGCGGTCATGTGCTGGCGCTCGCGGCTCCGCTCTCTAGGGCGCGCGCGCGCCAGCTCCCTGAGACTTAAAGGGCCAGTGCACCAATGATTGGTGCCTGGCCCAATTAGCTTTATTGGTTCCCACCTGTTCCCTGCTTATATCTAGTCTCCTCCCTTGCACTCCCTTGCCGGATCTTGTTGCCTTAGTGCCAGTGAAAGCGTTCTTGTGTGTTTATACCCTGTGTACCAGTACCTTTGCTATCGCCCTTGACTACGAACCTTGCCGCCTGCCCCCGACCTTCTGCTACGTCCGACCTTGCTACTGCCTACTCCCTTGTACCTCGCCTATCTTCTGTATCTTCAGCAGCCAGAGAGGTGAGCCGTTGCTAGTGGATACGACCTGGTCACTACCGCCGCAGCAAGACCATCCCGCTTTGCGGCGGGCTCTGGTGAAAACCTGTAGTGTCTTAGAACCGGTCCACTAGCACGGTCCTCGCTATCCCTCTCTGGCACAGAGGATCCACCTCCTGCCAGCCGGCATCGTGACACTGTCCCACGCCTTCTCAGCAGTCAGCGAGGTTGAGCCGTTGTAGGTGGATACGACATGGTTGCTACTGCCGCAGCAAGACCATCCCGCTTTGCGGCGGGCTCTGGTGAACACCAGTAGCCTCTTAGAACCGGTCCACCAGCACGGTCCACGCCAATCCCTCGCTGACACAGAGGATCCACTACCTGTAAGCCGAATCGTGACAGTAGATCCGGCCATGGATCCTGCTGAGGTGCCGCTGCCAAGTCTCGCTGACCTTACCACGGTGGTCGCTCAGCAATCGCAGCAAATTGCCCAACAAGGACAGCAGCTGTCGCAGTTGACCGCCACGTTACAGCAACTTCTGCCTCTGCTACAGCAGCAACCATCTCCTCCGCCAGCTCCTGCACCTCCTCCGCAGCGAGTGGCCGCTCCTAGCCTCCGCTTGTCCCTGCCGGACAAATTTGATGGGGACTCTAGACTCTGCCGTGGATTTTTGTCTCAATGTTCCCTGCATATGGAGATGTTGTCGGACTTGTTTCCTACAGAACGGTCTAAGGTGGCGTTCGTAGTGAGCCTTCTTTCAGGAAAGGCCTTGTCTTGGGCCACACCGCTCTGGGACCGCAATGATCCTGCCACAGCCACAGTCCAGTCCTTCTTCGCTGAAGTCCGGAGTGTCTTCGAGGAACCAGCCCGAGCTTCTTCTGCCGAGACTGCCCTGCTGAACCTGGTCCAGGGTAATTCTTCAGTGGGCGAGTACGCCATCCAATTTCGTACTCTTGCTTCCGAATTATCATGGAATAATGAGGCTCTCTGCGCGACCTTTAAAAAAGGCCTATCCAGTAGCATCAAGGATGTGCTGGCCGCACGAGAGATTCCTGCCAACCTGCAAGAACTTATCCATTTGGCCACCCGCATTGACATGCGTTTTTCTGAGAGACATCAGGAGCTCCGCCAGGAAAAAGACTTAGATCTCTGGGCACCTCTTCCACAGCATCCTTTGCAGTCTACGCCTGGGCCTCCCGCCGAGGAGGCCATGCAAGTGGATCGGTCTCGCCTGACCCAGGAAGAGAGGAATCGCCGTAGGGAAGAAAATCTTTGTCTGTACTGTGCCAGTACCGAGCATTTCTTGGTGGATTGCCCTATTCGTCCTCCACGTCTGGGAAACGCACGCACGCACCCAGCTCACGTGGGTGTGGCGTCTCTTGGTTCAAAGTCTGCTTCTCCACGTCTCACGGTGCCCGTGCGGATTTCTCCTTCAGCCAACTCCTCCCTCTCAGCCGTGGCCTGCTTGGACTCTGGTGCCTCTGGGAATTTTATTTTGGAGTCTTTGGTGAATAAATTCTGCATCCCGGTGACCCGTCTCGTCAAGCCGCTCTACATTTCCGCGGTCAACGGAGTCAGATTGGATTGCACCGTGCGTTACCGCACAAAACCCCTCTTAATGTGCATTGGACCCCACCACGAAAGGATTGAGTTCTTCGTCCTTCCCAACTGTACCTCTGAGGTCCTCCTCGGTCTGCCATGGCTCCGGCTTCATTCTCCCACCCTTGACTGGACCACCGGGGAGATCAAGAACTGGGACCCTGCTTGCCACAAGAGATGCCTCTCCCCCCCTCCCAGTCCCGTCAGGCAAGCCTCAGTGCCTCCTCATGGCCCCCGTCCTTGTGTCACCCTGCCCCGTGCCAAGCTTCACCCTCTGCCCTCCCTCCCCATTCCCACTCCTGCTGTACTGCCTGCCTTTGAGGAAACCCTCCATTCACTCCCGGTGTCCTCATCCCAGGTAAAGCAGTTGTCGGACAAAAAAAGGGGGAGACCTAAGGGGGGGGGTACTGTTACGCCTAGCGCTCCGGGTCCCCGCTCCTCCCCGGAGCGCTCACGGCGTCTCTCTCCCTGCAGCGCCCCGGTCAGTCCCGCTGACCGGGAGCGCTGCACTGACATGGCCGTCAGGGATGCGATTCGCACAGCGGGACGCGCCCGCTCGCGAATCGCATCCCAAGTCACTTACTCGTCCCGGGCCCCTCCTGTCATGTGCTGGCGCGCGCGGCTCCGCTCTCTAGGGCGCGCGCGCGCCAGCTCTCTGAGACTTAAAGGGCCAGTGCACCAATGATTGGTGCCTGGCCCAATTAGCTTAATTGGCTTCCACCTGCTCCCTGGCTATATCTGATCACTTCCCCTGCACTCCCTTGCCGGATCTTGTTGCCTTGTGCCAGTGAAAGCGTTTAGTGTTGTCCAAAGCCTGTGTTACCTGAACTCCTGCTATCCATCTTGACTACGAACCTTGCCGCCTGCCCCGACCTTCTGCTACGTCTGACCTTGCCTCTGCCTAGTCCTTCTGTCCCACGCCTTCTCAGCAGTCAGCGAGGTTGAGCCGTTGCTAGTGGATACGACCTGGTTGCTACTGCCGCAGCAAGACCATCCCGCTTTGCGGCGGGCTCTGGTGAACACCAGTAGCCTCTTAGAACCGGTCCACCAGCACGGTCCACGCCAATCCCTCGCTGACACAGAGGATCCACTACCTGTAAGCCGAATCGTGACAATGTAGAATGTCATTTCTGACTGGAATAATGACAAATCCATCTAAGGGCAGACTTGGCGACTAACCTTTCTTGGATCATGATGGAAGAAACAGAACTCCCCTGGATGCCTCGGTCTGAGTCTTCCAGAGTGAAAGAATACAAAGGAGAAAGGCTAGGTCCATGTCCCATTTCAGAGACAGGGCATCCAGTCTTAAAAGTTTGTTCCTGATTAAGGGAGAAAAGTATTTGGGACCATCTGCAAAACTCCCCACTTGTCATGGATCATCCAACACATTTCTTTGTTGAGGGACTACTTGCCATGATCTATTTTATGGCAACTCAGAAACTCTGCCGACCTATTGTCCACTTTCTTTAAATGGACTGTTGAAATAGACAGTACTTTTCCTACCTTCATGGGAGTGCCTTTTTTTTTTTTTTTTTTTTTTAGATGACACTGCCTGTTGTCTCTTTGATAGTGTAGAAAGAATGGTTCAGCATTTTTCACACCACTTGTAAAGGAGTTCTCTGGAATACCTAACTTATCCCCTTTCAATATAGTCAAGGATGCCCTCCTATAATAGCCCACTCAGCCAATCACTGGGTAAGACGGAACCCGTCTCAGCTGTCAATTGGTTGAGTGGGCCATCACACAAGTGCGTCTTTGAAAGTGGGGGGGGGGGGGGGGGGGGGGGCAGGAGAGCTAGGTTTTCAGGAGTACCCCTTTAACTCCCTGTAATCTGAAGATTTATTTCAGACCATTCTACCTGGAATGAGAGCTTTCCGTCCAGGTAGACTTTTGTTGTTAGTATCAAAAAGAATGTGAACCAGAGGACCCTTTTTAGAGATTTGATGAGTCTAGCTACCATTTTAGAGAAGTCTTAACCTGAAGGGAAATCTTGATTTTTCTCTAAAGGGAAGTTTGATTTTTGTGCCAGAAGAATAAATTATGGGTTTGAAGAGGATGAAGATGGGGTCCAAAGTGAAGTCAGCTCACCTAGGGCCTAGTGCACTGCTCAAACTTCAGGCAACACAGGAAGGTAGATGCGTATGTCTTTCAGCACTTGTTCTATTTTTTATCTGTGACTGCAAGCTGAAGAAACTGAAAATGAACTCAAATTGTATGGAGTACTGAATGACAAAATATTTTTTCCTAGCTTAAAAAGCAGTAACTTCATGGTTAGTAAGAGATTAGAGAAAAGCCTTGATTTACCTTTTATTCACAGTGTTGATCATCTGGACGAGGCAGACAGCCTTTCACAGCCTATAGTCTCTACAACACATATAAAAAGCTTGGCTCTGTTCCCACTTCCTGTGTTCCATCCTGATTTCTCTGTAACTACAGATAGATTGAGCCTAACAACAAGCAGTGTAGAGTAGATTGCAGTGTAGTGAGACACCTGGCCCCAATTCTTCTCAAGGAAGTGACATTTCACACCCAGCACGTCAGAAGTGAAGACACTGCGCTTGCGTGTCTCCGCCTCTCACAAAGAGATAATCAGAGGGAGTGTTTTGGTCAGTTTACGTGCTGGGTATGAAACCTGCTCGAGCATAGCCGGAGCCTGTATGAGATATGACCGGACCGGGGTGTGTGTGGGGGGGGGGGGTTGGGGGTGTCTCAGCAAATAGGGGATACATTTTGTACAGCTGGGCATCTTCTTTAAAAAGGGTACTCTGGCCCTAATACATCTTATCCCCGCATTCTGTCATTCCCCATCCATCTTTGTGAGCTCTCCACAGCACTGGGGGCTAGATACTTCTTTGAATAGTAACTAAAATATTTTGCAAGTCTAGATTTTTCTTTGAATAGTGTCTAAAATATTTTTCACAGACAGCAACTATGGTAACTGTCACATGCCCTGAAATTGTTACTCTGGCTATTTTTGAATGTATGTAGCATAATTGACCTTCTCTGAGGTGACTATAGAGAAATAAACCAAAGATAAAAAGTTATTTTCTTTTCAGCTAGCGAGGCTTTTGGCAAGTAGAGCAATCAAAACGTCTTACACCATCTGGAGTATGGTGGCTCTTTCTTTGAATAGTATCTAAAATATTTTTCACAGACAGCAGCTATGGTAACTGTCATATGCCCTGAAATGGTTACTCTACCTATTTTTGAATGCATGTAGCATAATTGACCTTCTCTGAGGTGACAATAGGAAAATAAACCAAAGATAAAAAGTCATTTTCTTTTCAGCTTGCGGGGCTCTAGGCAAGTATAGCAATCAAAATGTCTTACACCATCTGGAGTATGGTGGCTCTTTGCAGTAAAGCTAATAAGTGAGAATGAATCTTTAGATATGAGTGGTCTACCTTGTTAT
Source organism: Hyla sarda (assembly GCF_029499605.1). Lineage (NCBI taxonomy): Eukaryota > Metazoa > Chordata > Amphibia > Anura > Hylidae > Hyla > Hyla sarda. The sequence continues at coordinate 157,954,032 of NC_079189.1, forward strand.
GTAAGTGTTGTTAATGCACCGGGAGACCTGCACTGAATACTAAAAGAGATGAAATGCTAAAGAAAGAAATCTATTTTCTGGAAGCCGGTCTGAAAGAAGTGTTAGTTTGGAGACCACTTTGACATAACACGTCTTCAGAGCTTAGTCTATTTATTATGCTGTGAATTTAACTCGAAATGTTAATTTTTTATGTTACCAATTTTATCTAACTATCTTTCATAGGCATTTTATTAACTTTACAGTTACCTGTGTCTTATTTTATACTTTGGCTTATTAATGTGTTATGTTAATTATGTAAAATAGATGAGCTGAGCTATCCATAATAACATCCAGTTTGGCCTCTAATTGGCCTCTAATTAATCATATATAATACATACATTGTAAACTGTTGTAAAATATAAACTGAGTAAATATCCTGAATAAATATGTACTGTACATTCCTGGCATATTTAAAGTAAATGCAATTAACATTTGTAATGAAACGTAAGTTCAGACAACTGACAATTAAAGGAGAAGTTCTATAGTGATTTAAATCATTTGCATGTATTCCAAACTATGTATGGACTCATTAATGTATGATGTTAATTATGAAAATTGGATATACTGAGTTACCCATATTGACCTCCAGTTTGCCCTTGCTGTAATACATAAAATATGATTTTTTTTTTATAAGATGTAAACTTTTAATAATACTCATAATAAATATGTTCTGTGCACTTGTTGACATGTTTACAAGCAATTAACATTTAATATAAAACAAAGTAAAGGCAGCTAGCATTTAAAAGAGGATTGTAGTGTATTGGACAATTTTCATACAATATATTCTAATTTCAATCAATCAATTGGGACACATTTATTATGCATAGTGTGCAAACAACCACCAAAAACAATAGTAGAAAGTGCATTGTCTGCAAATGGGGGAGTGGTCTACTGACATCATTCAGAGTGGGTATGGATTAAAATACAATGCCATGCACATAAAAAGTTTGCCAAAATTTTGGCCCACTCTTTTTGCCCAAAGCCAACTAATAGTGATGCTAACTTAAACTAGACAGTGCAGACTTAGATTACACAGTTTACAGAAGTGCCAGACTTGAACAGCCTGGTGCATAAATCTTCTCTGTCAAGAATTACACATAATAGGCTATAATATGACCATAGTGTGCTATAGTGTGCTGTGGACTTTAAAATATTATTCTTACACCACCACACATAAATATACATACACACTGGCCCAGATTTACTAAAACAGTCAAATTTTCTAGGTAGTGTAAACTAAGAATAGCCAATCAATATGAAAGTTCTGGAACCCCTATTTTAATAGGCCTCTAGTGAGAGCAGTAAGCAATTGAAACTTTAAGGTGTTATCCAGTGAAATAAATAACCTGAGTGTGGTATCAAAAAGTACAATAAAGAAACGTATTAATATAATGTTATTAACCATAGTGCACAGATCTTTTCATATCAGCTGTGCTGTTTGGCATGTAGATGTGACATCATGCCACATTCACTGAAAGCAGGGCTATCGTCTCTGCTTCCCCTCTCCTCTCTCTGGTCAAGACTAGACCAGTCATGTGAAGAGAAGAGCTCATATTACAGCTCATTAGGTTTTAAGACAGGATGAAGCCTATCTTAGTCACAATAGTTTCTATCATAACAGGCTCATTGCTGTCTTCACTTCATAGTCTAGTTGTCATGTCTGTCTTAGTCTGTTTTATATTCCCTGGCCAGGGAATAGTTAATGCCTCTCGCTTTTTTCAGCCAATGTTATGTGGCATACTCTTAGTAGATTTTAAGCTGTGTTTGTTTAGTCGGTTTAGGATTTGTATATCTTTTCTTCTATGTGTATGTTCACACTGTCTTTTCTCTTGTATATGGCTACTCCTGGAGTGGAGTGGAGTGTCCAGTTTGTGTGTCCAGTGTGAACAGACACATAGCAGAAAAGATATACAAATCCTAATTGGACTAAACAAACACAGCTTAATATCTACTATCTACTAGGAGTATGTCACATAACATTGGCTCTTTTGCTAGGTTATTCCTAACTCCATAAGCAGTTTTTTTTAATATAAAAAATTAAATTTTTAATATAAAAATATACACAATTTTCTTGTCACAGCTGATTTTATCTGCCTTTTGTTTACTGCTGGTTGTCTAGGCTAGAGACCACCTTTTCTTACTCTAAAGCAATGGATGGGCTGCTGCTGACGCACACACTCTCTGCAAAGAGCAGAAAAAAGAAGTTATGTTTATGTAAACTGTTACGCCTAGCGCTCCGGGTCCCCGCTCGCGAATCGCATCCCAGGTCACTTACCCGTTCCCGTCCCCTGCTGTCATGTGCTGGCGCGCGCGGCTCCGCTCTCTAGGGCGCGCGCGCGCCAGCTCCCTGAGACTTAAAGGGCCAGTGCACCAATGATTGGTGCCTGGCCCAATTAGCTTAATTGGCTTCCACCTGCTCCCAGACTATATCTGATCCCTGCCCCTGCACTCCCCTGCCGGATCTTGTTGCCTTAGAGCCTAGTGAAAGCGTTACTGTGTTTGTCCATACTGTGTACTTGACCTCCTGCTATTACCTTATTGACTACGATCCTTGCTGCCTGCCCCGACCTTCTGCTACGTCCGACCTTGCTTCTGTCTACTCCCTTGTACCGTGCCTATCTTCAGCAGTCAGAGAGGTTGAGCCGTTGCTAGTGGATACGACCTGGTCACTACCGCCGCAGCAAGACCATCCCGCTTTGCGGCGGGCTCTGGTGAACACCAGTAGTGACTTAGAACCGGTCCACTAGCACGGTCCACGCCAATCCCTCTCTGGCACAGAGGATCCACCTCCTGCCAGCCGGCATCGTGACAGTAGATCCGGCCATGGATCCCGCTGAGGTTCCCCTGCCTTCTATCTCTGATCTCACCACGGTGGTCGCCCAGCAATCCCGACAGATCGCCCATCTAACCCACCAGCTGTCGGAAGTGTCCACCATGGTGCAGCAACTTCAGTCGCAACTTCTGCCTCTGCTACAGCAGCAACCATCTCCTCCGCCAGCTCCTGCACCCCTTCCGCAGCGAGTGGCCACTCCTAGCCTCCGCTTGTCTCTGCCGGACAAATTTGATGGGGACTCTAAGTTTTGCCGTGGCTTTCTTTCGCAATGTTCCCTGCACTTGGAGATGATGTCGGACCAGTTTCCTACTGAAAGGTCTAAGGTGGCTTTCGTAGTCAGCCTTCTGTCTGGAAAAGCCCTGTCATGGGCCACACCACTCTGGGACCGCGATGACCCCGTCACTGCCTCTGTACACTCCTTCTTCTCGGAAATTCGAAGTGTCTTTGAGGAACCTGCCCGAGCCTCTTCTGCTGAGACTGCCCTGCTGAACCTGGTCCAGGGTAATTCTTCCGTTGGCGAGTACGCCATACAATTCCGTACTCTTGCTTCTGAACTATCCTGGAATAATGAGGCCCTCTGCGCGACCTTTAAAAAAGGCCTATCCAGCAACATTAAAGATGTTCTGGCCGCACGAGAAATTCCTGCTAACCTGCATGAACTCATTCATCTAGCCACTCGCATTGACATGCGTTTTTCTGAGAGACATGAAGAGCTCCGCCAGGAAAAAGACTTAGATCTCTGGGCACCTCTCCCACAGTCTCCGTTGCAGTCTACGCCTAGGCCTTCCGCCGAGGAGGCCATGCAAGTGGATCGGTCTCGCCTGACCCAGGAGGAGAGGAATCGCCGTAGGGAAGAAAATCTTTGTCTGTACTGTGCCAGTACCGAACATTTCCTGGTGGATTGTCCTATCCGTCCTCCACGTCTGGGAAACGCACGCTCGCACCCAGCTCTCGTGGGTGTGGCGTCTCTTGATTCAAAGTCGGCTTCTCCACGTCTCACGGTGCCCGTGCGGATTTCTCCTTCAGCCAACTCCTCCCTCTCAGCCGTGGCCTGCCTGGACTCTGGTGCCTCTGGGAATTTTATTCGGGAGTCCTTGGTGAATAAATTCCGCATCCCGGTGACCCGTCTCGTCAAGCCACTCTACATTTCCGCGGTCAACGGAGTCAGGTTGGATTGCACCGTGCGTTACCGCACGGAGCCCCTCCTAATGTGCATCGGACCTCATCACGAAAAAATTGAGTTTTTGGTCCTCTTCAATTGCACTTCCGAAATTCTCCTTGGACTACCCTGGCTTCAACACCATTCCCCAACCCTGGATTGGTCCACAGGGGAGATCAAGAGCTGGGGTACCTCTTGTTTCAAGGACTGCCTTAAACCGGTACCCAGCACTCCCTGCCGTGACCCTGTGGTTCCCCCTGTATCCAGTCTCCCTAAGGTCTTTATGGACTCTGCCTGCCATAAGAAGTGCCTCTCCCCCCCTCCCAGTCCAGTCAGGCAAGCCTCGGTGCCTCCTCATGGCCCCCGTCCTGGTGTCACACTGCCCCGTGCCAGGCCTCGCCCTCTGCCCTCCCTCCCCATTCCCACTCCTGCTGTACTGCCTGCCGTTGAGGAATCCCTCCATTCTTTCCCGGTGTCCTCATCCCAGGGGAGGCAGTTACCGGACAAAGAGAAGGGGAGACCTAAGGGGGGGGGTACTGTTACGCCTAGCGCTCCGGGTCCCCGCTCGCGAATCGCATCCCAGGTCACTTACCCGTTCCCGTCCCCTGCTGTCATGTGCTGGCGCGCGCGGCTCCGCTCTCTAGGGAGCGCGCGCGCCAGCTCCCTGAGACTTAAAGGGCCAGTGCACCAATGATTGGTGCCTGGCCCAATTAGCTTAATTGGCTTCCACCTGCTCCCAGACTATATCTGATCCCTGCCCCTGCACTCCCCTGCCGGATCTTGTTGCCTTAGAGCCTAGTGAAAGCGTTACTGTGTTTGTCCATACTGTGTACTTGACCTCCTGCTATTACCTTATTGACTACGATCCTTGCTGCCTGCCCCGACCTTCTGCTACGTCCGACCTTGCTTCTGTCTACTCCCTTGTACCGTGCCTATCTTCAGCAGTCAGAGAGGTTGAGCCGTTGCTAGTGGATACGACCTGGTCACTACCGCCGCAGCAAGACCATCCCGCTTTGCGGCGGGCTCTGGTGAACACCAGTAGTGACTTAGAACCGGTCCACTAGCACGGTCCACGCCAATCCCTCTCTGGCACAGAGGATCCACCTCCTGCCAGCCGGCATCGTGACATAAACAATCACTGACACACAGGCTCTGCTGTTTGTGTGCAAGCTGTGCTGTGTCAGTGAGTTATGAAAAGTGCTAGTAGCTTGCACACAACCAGTGTGTCTGAAGTGTCAGAGAGAGGAGGCACTTTTCTGATCTAAGCTGAAAAGGCAGATTAAAAAATCCCTTTAAAGAAAAGAGAATCTGACACCCTGTTCACCCGCACTAAACACGATATACTGGGTTATAATGCGAGTGAACAGCTTTATAAAGAGCGGTCACTTATTTGAATCTGTTTAGTATTTGCAGAGTTATGTCACTGTAATCCTCCAGCTGCATTGGACGGCTCACCCAGCTCCCCTGCCTCCTCTATATTCTCCGTCTGGCCCGTCCCTGTCATAAATATGCTAATGAATGCTGGGGTGAGCAATCTGCTCTCTGAGGACTCACCACTGGATCAATGTTCTGTCCCTATAGATCTAGTATTCATAACCTGTAATGTCATTAATCTCCAGAAACACATCCATGCCCCTATTAAACTGTTTTATTGAGTTCACCATGACCACCTCCTCCGGCAGAGAGTTCTGCAGTCTCACTGCTCTTACATTAAAGAATGTCTGTTTGTGCTGGTGTAGAAACCTTCTTTCCTCTAGTTGTAGAGGATGCCTCCTTGTTATAGATACAGTCCTGGGTATAAATAGATCATGGGAGAGATCTCTGTACTGCCTCCTGACATCTTTATACTCAAGTATTAGGTCACCCTTAGTTTTTCTAAACTAAATAAACTAAAATAAGCTGTATTTTTTCTAAACTAAACCTAATTCTGATAATCTTTCTGGGTTCTATAGTCCTCCTATCCCTCGTATTACTCTGGTTCCCCATCTTTAAACTCTCTTCAGCTCCACTATATCCTTCTTGTACACTAGTGCCCTGTACTATACACAGTATTCATGTATGGTCTGTTTGATGCATCCCATGATTTTATTTGCCTTGGCAGCAGCTGCCGGACACTGGTTGCTTTAGTTTAATGTACTGTTGACTAAAACTTCTAAGTCCTTTTCCATGTCAGTCGCCCCCAGTGTTTTCCCATTTAATTCACATTCCCTGCCTGAATGTGCATAAACTTACATTTATCAGTTTTAACCTCATCTGACACTTCTCAGCCCAAGCCTTCAATCTATCTATCTATCCTGATCCATTTGTAACAGTGCACTGTCCTCTATTGTGTTAACCAATTTATAGAGCTTAGGATCATCTGCAATGATTGACACTTTACTATATATTCACTCTACAAGGTCATTAAGGGGATACTCCGGTTTAGTAAAAGTTCTCTCCTATCCAAAGGATAGGCAGCACTGCACTTCTTCCTGAGTTAGAAAGGAGACTTGTACTGGGGAGTTTACTGTATTCTGCTTTATTCTACCAGGCATAACATTTTCCTCTGATAATACAGTGGAGAAGAATGTGTTTAAAGGGGTACTCCGGTGCTTGCAAATGCAAAGGATAGGGGATAAGATTCCTGATCACGGGAGTCCCGCAGCGGGGGACGCCCGTGATCATGCACGCGGCAACCCCATTTGTAATCAGTCCCCGGAGCGTGTTCACGTGCAAGATCCCGGGGCTCCCCAGCTGCGGGACTCACGCGATCAGGCATCTTATCCCCTATCCTTTGCATTTGCAGTGCATTTCACACTGCGGATGCGCTGACACCAGTTACTAGAGCAAGCTCCCTGCTGCGGCCAGGTCGCTTTGTGTGTCTGCTTGTAGCAGATCTTCAGCGGGAAAACTGCTGCTCAGACACAGCGTGCGTGAAATACGCTATGAATGCAGTCAGTGTTTTACTCTTTTTAGCAATGAGTCTTTCGGTCTCCACTCTTGCTGCTTTTCTCAGTTTTTTACATATTTAATTTTTTTCCCTATAGCTTTTTAATTCTCCTTCATCCTCCCCATTAAGGTGCAGCCCATCCCTACTGTAGAGCATCCAAAAGAAAAGTCAGCCAAGTTCTCCATAACACAAACCCCTCTTTCATACTCCAGTGTCTACTCCCGCTGCCTCTCTGTTGTGGCTTGTGGTACAGGTAATATTTTAGAAAAAACTACCTTGGAGGTCTTTGCCATAAACTTTCTGCCTAAGATCCTGAAATAATTTCTAAGGACACTTCACCTACCTCTTACTTTGTCATTGGTGCCAATGTGCACCATGACTGCTGAGTCTTCTCTAGCCCCTCCCAGTAATCTGTCATCCCAATCCGCGATGTGCCGAACTCAAGCGCCAGTAAGACAAAACACTGTTAGTTGATCCTGGTCCTTGTGACAGATTACCCTGTCTGTCCCCCTAATCATTGAGTCCCTCACTACCATCACTTGTCTGGTCTGCCTTGCACTCCTCCTCCCCTCCTCAATGGAGTAGACACCCTCCTGGCAGTCAGGGGCAGTGTCTTGCTGCAACGGTGCTAACTCTGAACTGACATCCCCCTCATCTGCCAACAAGGCAAACTTGTTGGTATGTGCCAGATTAGCACTGTGAATTCTCACAATAGCATTGAATGGCATTTGCATTTAAATTACATTGCATCTTTACGTGTATTTCAATTCTTATTGAATATTTCTTCCTGTTAAGGAGTTTTTCTGCTTATATTCTCATCTTAGAGTCCTTACACATTTTCTTTTATTTCTTAGATTGTCCTTGGCTTACAATGGAAGCCTACTTAGAGCTCCTAACATAAACAACATCTTTTCATTCTATACAAAAATTGCTAATAGCATGCTCCCATTGTTAGATCTACACAAGGCCACACACTGGCTCTAACATCTTTTGTATAAAGAACACTAGACAACTGCTGATATAAGATATAGGACTGGGCATGTCAGGAAAACAAGTGATAACCTAAGAAACAAGATAATTAGATACACAGCGGTGATAATGTCAAACAGTACCTTCTTACGCTTTCTGACGCCCAGTTTTCCCCCTATGGCTGCTGCTTCTTCTAGATCACATTGATCTGATGGGAGTCACCTACGTGTACAAACCTCCTGCCTCATTAAAGGCCAGTTGAGCCAACTGCAACAGTCATCAGTTGCCCTGGGTATTAGAAAATACCCTCCCCAATCACTCCAGGCCTAACAATAAGGTTCATTTGGTTCCTGATGTTTGCTAACTTATTTTGTTGTTTGTTGATTTTTCTGTTGCTTGTTCCAAAACTGCCAGTCTATGTATATTATAAAACTCTACCATCCTCAACCTATGTACTCTTTGCTTATAATTCATTTGTGCCACCTTGGTACTGCATTCTGGTGTCCACGTCTCATCTACACCCATCTAACGGAAACTACTTCGGGAGTAGTTACCTGGGTAGTTGGGAAAATCTACACTCACTTGTACAGTTTAATGGTGAGGAGCTCACAGCCCCTTAGACTGTGTTCCCAGGTTTAGCCCTACACCAAATCTCTTAGGGACCTAGTTCACTTCTCCAGTAGACTGCTCTTATAGACAAAATGTAGTAGCTATACATATAACAAAAATATTGTAATATCATTAAAAAAATCTCTTACATGATAAACTAGTTTATTAACGTTAAAGGGGTGCTCCGCAGGAAAAAAATTTTTTTAAATCAACTGGTGCCAAAAAGTTAAACAGATTTGTAAATTACTTCTGTTTAAAAATCTTAATCCTTGCAGTACTTATCAGCTGCTGTATACTCCACAGGAAGTTCTTTTCTTTTTTGAGTTTCCTTTATGTCTGACCACAGTGCTCTCTACCGACACCTCTGTCCATGTCAGGAACTGTCTAGAGTAGGAGAGGTTTGCTATGGGGATTTTTTCGTACTCTGGACAGTTCCTAAAATGGACAGAGTTTTCAGCAGAGAGCACTGTGGTCAGACAGAAAGGTAATTCAAAAATAAAAGAACTTCCTGTGCAGCACACAGCAACTGATAAATACTGGAAGGATTAAGATTTTTAAATAGAAGTCATTTACAAATCTGTTTACCGTTCTGGCACCAGTTGATAAAAAAAAAAATATTTCCCAGTGGAGTACCCCTTTAACCTGTTCAGGACCCATGACGTAATGTTTTGTCATGAGTCCGCTCCCGATCCCGATCTATAATCGTGACCCCGCATCATAGCGGGTCTGGCTCGGCCTCTAACAACGTCCGGGACCCGTGGCTAATAGCGCGCGGCATTGATCGTGGTGCCGCGCGCTATTAACCCTTTAGACGCGGCGTTCAAAGTTGAACGCCGCGTCTAAAGTGAAAGTGAAAGCATGCCGTTAGCTCAGGGAGCTGTTCGGGATAGCCGCGGCAAAATCGCGGCATCCCGAACAGCTTACAAGACAGCTGAAGGATCCCTACCTGCCTCCTCGCTGTCCGATCGCCGAATGACTGCTCAGTGCCTGAGATCCAGGCATGAGCAGTCAAGCGGCAGAATCATTGATCACTGGTTTCCTATTAGAAACCAGTGATCAATGTAAAAGATCAGTGTGTGCAGTGTTATAGGTCCCTATGGGAGCTATAACACTGCAAAAATAAGTGGAAAAAAAAAAGGGAATAAAGATCATTTAACCCCTTTCCTAATAAAAGTTTTCCCATAAAAAAAAACAGTGTAAATAAAAATAAAAATAAACATATATGGTATTGCCGCGTGCGGAAATGTCTGAATTATAAAAATATATTGTTAATTAAACCGCACGGTCAATGGCGTACGCACAAAAAAAATCCAAAATAGTGCATTTTTGGTCACTTTTTATATAATGAAAAAATTAATAAAAAGCGATCAATAAGTCCTATCAATGCAAAAATGGTACCGCTAAAAACTTCAGATCACGGCGCAAAAAATGAGTCCCCATACCGCCCCATACACGGAAAAAGATGACAATTTTAAACATATTCATTTTCCTGCATGTAGTTATGATTTTTTCCAGAAGTACAACAAAATCAAACCTATATAAGTAGGGTATCATTTTAATCATATGGACCTGCAGAATAAAGAGAAGATGTCATTTTTACCGAAAAATTTACTACCTAGAAACGGAAGCCCCCAAAAGTTACAAAACTGCGTTTTTTTTCCAATTTTGTCTCACAATGATTTTTTTTTCCCGTTTCACCGTAGATTTTTGGGCAAAATGATTGACGTCATTACAAAGTAGAATTGGTGGCGCAAAAAATAAGCCATCATATGGATTTTGAGGTGCAAAATTAAAAGAGTTATGATTTTTTAAAGGCAAGGAGGAAAAACGAAAATGCAAAAACGGAAAACCCCCCGGTCCTTAAGGAGTTAACATACTGAGTGACGTCATTAGGGCACTTCAACTGGGCAGTCTGAAAATGTAACCAGCATTCCACACCTGCCTGTTTTGCAAGGTTCATTGTGTCGAGACGCTGCTCACGCTAGCTGGTCAGGTTGCTGAGGCAACCGTACGATGCCCACAAGTTCTGTGCATAAGCCATTTTCTATTTAACAACACTCGCTCACGGAACTCTATAGACATTGTAGAGTTGCCTCTCCGTGCAGATCTTGGCAGAATAGGCGGGAGAGCAATGCTGAAGTCACTCTTGAAGTAGTGATGGTTTTAGATTGGGAGAGAGCAGAGGGATGAGTATGTTTTTTCTAATTTTTTACTTATCACAGAGGCTGGTTAATCCTTTTACAAACCAATGACTAATACCAATAATTGCTACTTTCATTGTGCAAAAAATGACCATTTAAAATCTAAAGAAATTTGTTTCATTCACACAAATACTTTATGTGTTTTCTGTATTAAAAGAAAGCCAACTTAAAAAGTATCTGGGAAAATGCATGTGGAGCAATGGTAATGCCCAATGGACTGTACCATAAGACTGAACCAGGCTGACTCTCGCCCATAAAGACCAAAAATACATGAGGTACTAAATATGTATAATTTCAAAGAAGAGCAAGAGGGAATATCGTTGAATATCTGTTGTGATTGAGTACTATTCATTTTAAATGATTCATACATTTGGAAGAGAGAACAGCACTCACCAATGTACACACAAATGATCTTTATTCCGTATTGTCAGTGGATTCTGGCACCTATGTCAACCCCCCCCCCCCCTCCACATTGTGCAGAATTTACTATTACCTGAAATTTGACAACTACCAAGAGGTAATCTTTGTTTACATAATATCATGCTGTATTTAATATTTTGGCGCATGTTTGTTCAAAAATTTGGGCCATTATTTAATGATGTTTGCTTATTAATCATATATTCTGCTGTTTTAGACTCTGTTCACCACCTTCTTAGAGGGTGTAATTTGTGCTAAAATTTGTGACAAAAATGTGCAGCAGGAATGAGTAAATTACCATATTTTTCGCCATATAGGACACTCCGCCATATAAGACGCACCCAATTTTAAAGGATGAAAATCTAGAAAAAAAAGATTCTGAACCTTCAACCTGCGGACCTCCAGATGTTGCAAAACTACAACTCCCAGCATGCCCGGACAGCCGTTGGCTGTCCGGGCATGCTGGGAGTTTTAGTTTTGCACCATCTGGAGGTCCGCAGGTTGAAGACCACTGGTATAGGAGGTAATACTCACGTGTGACCCGTCACTGCTCGTCACCGATTCCCTGGATGTCGCCCTCCATCGTTGTCTCTGCATCCCCGGGGCGTCCCCGTCGCTCCGGAACCTCTCTGCTGCCCGGTATCCTCGCTCTCCGTCGTGGCCATCACGTCGCTACGCACGACGACGTGATGACAACGAAGGAGAGCGCCAGCCATGCAGGGGATCCCGTCACGGAGCAGACAATGAGGAGGCAGGTAAGGTCCCTCCCCGTGTCCTGTAAGCTGTTCGGGACGCCGCAATTTCACCGGGTTAGTGTCGCTTTCGCTTCAGACGTGACGGTCAGCTTTGATCGCCGCGTCTGAAGGGTTAATACAGGGCATCACTGCGATAAGTGATGTCCTGTATTAGCCGCGGGTCCCGGCCGTTGATGGCCGCAGGGACCGCAGCGATAGGACAGGGTTTTAATGTGTCTTTGCCGTATAAGACGCACCAACTTCCCCCCCCCCCCAGTTTTGGGGAAGAAAAAGTGCGTCTTAAACGGCAAAAAATATGGTAATTCATTTTGGCACATCTACTTCATTAAATGTTCATATGGCAACATCAAATGTTGCCGTTTGAACATGCTCCAGATTTTGGCGCAATAGATGACAAAATGTTAGCGCAGCAGCCTGGCCTATTGTGTCCATATGATTCTTTTAATGAGTCATAGCTTTGAATTGCATATTTGCATTTAAAGTATATTGTATACTTATAAATATTTCTATTCTGATTGAATATATCTTAATGTTGAGGTACTTTTCTGTCTCTATTCTTATAGACATATTTTATTTCATTCCTTGAACTGTCCTTGGTTTACAATGGAAACCTGCTTTTGAATACTATGACCTCCTAGCATTAATAACATCAGCTCATTCCATACAGAAGTCACTGATAGCAAATTCCCATTGTTAGAAGCTCGCAAGGCCACATGCTAGTTCTAACAAGTCTTGTAGAAAAGAACTCTTAACAAACGCTGATGTAAGATATAGGAATTGGCATGTTGGGAAAGATAATAATAGAAATGGAGATTATGAAGAACACGGCATTAAATTGCAATAGGCAAACATATCATTTTTTTTTTTACGATGAGGCGTAATGGAACAGAATTATCTCTGACACAGTAAACTAATAGATGTTTATTAAAACTTACTTAGGCTGTGTTCACACCTTCAGCATCTTAACCCCTTAAAGGGGAACTTTGCCCCTACAAATCTGTGTTCCCCTATCCAAAGGATAGAACTAAGAAGAAAAAGAAAAATCAGGGGAGTGGTTATTTTATTCAAACACATCAAGGCCACATATTCTTCTATTCCTCTGAAAAATAAACAGACTTACTTCACCTAGGGGAGCAGATCCAATAGCTCCTCCCCAATTCGGCTTGTTTGTAATTAAAGGGGTACTCCACTGGAAAACATTTTTTTTGTCAACTGGTGCCAGAAAGTTAAACAGATTTGTAAATTACTTCTATAAAAAAATCTTAATCCTTCCAGTACTTATCAGCTGCTGTTATGATCCACAGGAAGTTCTTTTCTTTATGAATTTCCTTTCTGCCTGACCACAGTGCTCTCTGCTGACACCTCTGTCCATTTAGGAACTGTCCAGAGCAGGATAGATTTTCTATGGGGATTTGCTTCTACTCTGGACAGTTCGTAAAATGGACAGAGGTGTCAGCAGAGAGCACTGTGGTCAGGCAGAAAGGAAATTCAAAAAGAAAAGAACTTACTGTGGATCATACAGCAGCTGATAAGTACTGGAAGGATTAAGATTTTTTTTTTACAGAAGTAATTTACAAATCTGTTTAACTTTCTGGCACCAGGTGATTGAAAAAAATGTTTTCCAGTGGAGTACCCATTTAACCGTTCATGAACTGGTCACACGCGGGAACTTCAGCTATATTATTAGGTCACAAATCTTCATTACTCATTGCATCATATAATAACATTTATTGCACATGAGAGAGATAAAAATACATAGGATCTGATGTGTTTCTGGGTTGCCTGCTTCCTCAGGGAATTTAAATATACTGAATGTACTGATACCATTTAATCCCCTCCTACAAACGGAAGTGTCGTAGTCAAAAACATTAACCCTATCAGTACATGATTAAATCATAGAAAAGATCATACCCATTCTATTTTTTTTTTTTATAAAAATCATTAGGAGCCAGAGTGTCCAGCTTAAAAATAAAAAAAGTTTCTCTTTTGTATAATGTAGCAAACCTCTGCAATCCATCTTGAATTTGCTCTAAAGGGAGAACCATTTTTTAATTTTTTTATTTATTTTTATGCTGGATACGCTGGCTCCTAATGGGTTTAATGAAACTTTATAACGGGTATGATCTTTTCTATTATTTCATCATGCACTAATAGGGTTAATGTTTTTGACTACATCACTTCCGTTTGTAGGAGGGGAGATCCTGTTTAAATGGTATCAGTACATTTTGTACAGTTATTTTCCCTGAGGAAGAGACAACCCTGCAATGCATCAGATCCAATATATTTTTATGTCTTTTATTGTTTTATTATTCTCTCATCTGCAATAATTGTTATTATATCAGGCCATGAGTAAAGAAGATTTGAAGCTGAAGTTTGTGAGTGTGACCAGTTTACGGAGGATTAATTACAAGCAAGCAGGATCGGGGGGAGCTTATTGGATCTGCTCCCCTTGGTGAAATAAGTCTGTTTATTTTTCAGAGGAATAGAAGAATATGTGGTCTTGATGTGTTTGAATGAGATGTCTGCTCCCCTGATTTTTTCTTTCTCTTCTTGTTCTATTGATCGAGTGGGACGTGACTTCACTGGAAAGGAGTACAGCGGATATAGGAGCTTATTCACACTGTGAGAAGAATGACAAGAAATTTGAGGCTGCTCCTATTTTTTTAACGTTTCAATCGTGCGAGGGGGGGGGGGATGTTTTAGTGTCTGGCTGCTGGGACCCCCCCCCCACGATCTCTTGCCCCACGCTGCAGCGTTCTGAACAAGGAAGCTTGGAGCTTCCGTGTTGGTGACTTCATGCCACGCCCCTTCCACTCATGTGTATGGGAAGGGGCGTGCGGCTAGTACATAGCTGTCAAGCCTCCTTTCATAGACATAATTGGAGGGGGCGTGACAGCTGTTGTCACCTGTCATTCGGCACAGAGTGGAGTTTGCTCCGTGCACCGGACCCCTGCGATCAGACACCTTTTCCTCCATCCTTTGGATAGGGGATAAGATGTTTAGGGGCAGAGTACCCCTTTAAGGACACAGCCCATTCTGGCCTTGAGGACACAGCCAGTTTAAATTTTTTCTTCCTTGCCTTTTAAAAGACATAACTCTTTTAATTTTCCATCTACAACGTCATATGACGGCTTGTTTTTTTAGTGAAAAATTTTTATTTGCAATGATACCTTTCATTTTACCATAAAATGTACTGCTATTTTGCAATTGTTTCATTTGTTTTTATTTGAAAAATGGGGTGAATTAAATTTTTATTAGGGTAGGGGCCATTTTATTTACACCTTCTACATGCAATCTTCAAACTGCTAATACTGGGCAATGCTATGCTATTGCTTACCATTACTCGGCTATCTACTGATAAAGCCTGCCTCAAATTAAAATCCATTTTCCAGATTAACATCCATCCTCCTAACTTACTTGTATTTTCAGTTGTATGTAAAGCCAGGCGATCAATCAAATTAGGTCAATTAACCCCTTAAAGAAGAAAATTTTCTGTTATGCCTGGGCTGCCTACAGCCCCAGTCTTCTTCCTGCTTCTGGGGCCCACACGTCACACTGCACTGAGATCATTGTTGGCTGCAGTGATAGGCTGAGCATCTGTGTGATGTAATGGGCCCGGGCACCAGGAAGAAGACCAGGCCCGGGCTCAGTACAGCACACTGCCACTTTATAGACACAGGGATTTTTCATTTTTGCAGTTTTGTTTTTTTCCTCCTCACATTCTTACAGCCATGACCCTTTCAATTTCCCCCATACAGACCAATATGAGGGCCTGATTATGCGACCAATTGTACTTTGTAATGACCACTCATTTTACCATAAAATCTACGGTGAAACAATAAAAATTGTTGTGGGTGAAATTGAAAAAAAAAAAAAAATGCCATTTTGGAGGCTTCTATTTATATACAGTGCACTTTTTTTTGGTAAAAATTACAACAGTTTATACCCGTTTTGTTTTATTTTACTACTTTATAAAAGTTATAAAGTTTTGTACAAAAATTAGTATGCTTAAATATATCCTTTTTTGACCCCTATTATTTTTCCGTATATGGATCTGTATGAGAGCTAATATTTTTATGGGACCTTTTGATCACTTTTTATAATTTTTTTTCTGGTATATAAAGTGACCAAAAATCATTAATTCTGGAGTTTGGTATTTTTTTTTTTTTTACATTAACGCCACTTACCCTGTGGTTTCATTATTAAAAGGGGATTATTCACATTTATTAACACTTTTTATTAACATTTTAGTTACTAGTTTTTTTTAGTCTGCATAGGGGACTTTTAACTGCAATCTCTCAATTGTTTACACTGAACAACGCTGTGCTATAGCACAGCATTGATCAGTGTGTTATTGGCAACATCCAGCATTATTCGTGGGTCCTGGGTGCTGATAGCAGTCGGGACCCACAAATATGAAGCATGCTTCGTTCCTGAGCCTTCTTCCTAGACTATGAGAGGGTGTACAATTATGCCCTTTCTCCTTAAGGTGTTCAGTTATTTGGCAATGGTTGCACGTAACACAGATGCTGAGGATTCTCAGCAGTGGAAAATCTGGAGCATTTCTGTGCCTCATTTTTTTCAATTTTATTGCAGACTTTTTTGTGTGCAGATTATGCAAGCTAAATTTAAAAAAAGAAGTAAAAAAGGAGACTTCAATCGGCACTGCCCACAGCCAAAATCAGAACGGAGCTTACACCTGCCACATGCCGTCTATAGTTCATCAATACACAATTTATTCAGTGGTGCTACACTCATCCACAGAGTCCAAATATTTAAAAATGCAGTCCAAGAATAAAGTATGAGTAGCTACGCGAAAGCGCCATAGCATGAAAACATCTGTCACTTAGTCCTGTAACCCTGTATGTCCTGGTTGCCTAAATAAACATAATACAAAATTGGTGAGTGCCACTCTTATTTTATTGTTTGACTTTGCACTGTGCAGCATTTGTGATAGCTAAAATGCCATATTGCAGTTTTGAAGCCTGCAATGTAGGTAGTACCCGCATGGATTTTGTTCTGCATCACATGCAAATACACTCCTGTGGACCTATCATTATTGGGTCCCACAGTCTTTTACTTGAAATCTGCTAAACAAAATCCTGAAATCTGCTTTCAATTGCTATATAAAATCACCACAATAAAATGCAGGCTAGGAATAATAACACCATTGTTGTGACATGATTTTGATCAAACATAGCCTAGAAGTAAAGACAGATACCACAATTGGCAAACAGCAGGCAAACAACAATTTCCTCATGCAAGTCTTGTTCCTCGCCAGCTTTATTAGATAGGTTGCAGGATAAACAAAAACATAACACAGGAATCAAAATAAAATCCTAGGCTGCCCAGCCACTAATACAATACTCTGTTCCCCTGAGTACATCCTCTCTGGCTCTACTCTGACTTGACTCAATTAATCTCAAGTTGTACTGGGTTTATATGGGGCTAAAACATATATCCTCCTAAGTTCTGGAATGTTCCGAATAATACTCTATTGTGGACAGTACTAGAAAGTGTCAGTAGATGGCAGTGCTTAACTTTTAAAGCTGAATGTAGTGTATGTGGATGTTCAACTTTGTTAACCATTTCACTGCCAACCAGAATACTGGTATATGAAGTAAAAGGTACATAACATACAGAGAATACAGTTTCTCAGCATAGAAATACATCAAATACTTGGAGTGAACAGAAACCATCAGAAACCCTGCCTCAGATAACACTCTGATATGACAGACACCACCATCATCGTCATCAGCTTATGCTCCGGAGTGGGCTCTCTGTCCTCAGGGTCCTGTAGTAGCTGCAACATATACAGTCATTGCCCTGGTATCAACACAAAGACTGCTGATTTCTCATTATCTGTGAAAGGAGTGGGCATCCTTGGCCTATGCTACTTACAATGATTGCCTACAAGACTGTTAATGTTTGTCCCAACAGAGTACAATAAAACCAATCATAGAAATGTTCATACTTCCTATTCTTCCTCCATCCTCTCCTTTCTTAGCGAAAATTATACATCAAACCTCTACAGTGCAGACGTACCATTCACTGTTAGTGATGTCAGTAGTTTACAGTCTACGAAGGTAAAATACAAAGAAACTGTCATTTATATAGACATTTCCTGAGCGAACAGAATGATTGAAACCTTTAACATTCAGCCTTTTTTTTTTAATATCGCAATAACTACACTACATTTTCTTTGATGCTCTTCATCTTGAAAATGGGCCACGTGACCCACTTAATGGAAAGCTATAGATATAGTACCCATGGCTGCCTACTAATCACAAAGATCATTTCCGCCGCCCCTGAAAAGCAGAATAGACATCAGGCGATGTCAGCTGTGCCCCACACATTACATATTTTTCATTAGATATATGTGACACAGGATTGAGATGATAACAACGTGAATGGATGAAGCTCGATGGATGAATTAAAATGGAAATTGTGTTCTAATGCTGGGCATGTGCTAGAGACAAGCAGAGTGCAAGGGTTATTTATCAAAGTCTCCAAGCTTTGCAAGACAGGAAAAAAACATACATTCAAAATGTATATTCAAGGCTACTTCTATCAAATATGAAAAGTACAAAAAAAACTGCAAGATTGCTTCGCTGATAAATCCGAAGCGGCTTTTGGGCATTCTTAGCGAATGGACAGGCTGAAGTCCTGTAGCAGTATATATAAAGAAATCAACAAATGTTTTCCACGAACAATTATGTACTCGAGTGTCCAGGAAAGAGTTAAATGGCATTGCGCTTGGCAATGATAATAGTCTGTCTGAGTACACAGCACTGTACATAAAACGATACGGACAAGAGAATAATCAATAAGACGGAGAGTGAATCTCAGCTATCAAGCAGTAAGTGGGCCTGTGTGCTGAACAGTACATTCTCACATAAAAATCCAATTTTCACATCCAGACAGATTTATTTTCCATGGATCAACAAAAAGGCAAAAAATAAAATAAAATAAAACCTCACACAAAACATCAAGAATGACTGCTTTTTGTTTTCCTTTGTTTGGATGCGACAACCTGTTTTGGAAAAAGGTTTTTGGAATGTGAAAATGAAATGCTTTAGGGATGTGTATTGACATGGTGTCATTTGTTCTAGTAAAACAAGAAGGGCATCAATTCTGTTCAGTGCATGTACCTAGACATATACAATGATGTAGCAATGCAGAGCGGAGGGGGATAGCAATATATGTCCTACTCCACAGGGACCTATAATCTGCTGATGCTATATAGAAGAGCAGCATCACTATATGAAGGCAGCAAGGAGGCTCACTGACAAGTGACCATGTAGAGTCACCTCACTTTGTACATCTATCTCACTAAATACTTGACGATAGACTTTGTAATAACAGACAGTGGAGCATGAAGTCTGCCCAGGTGTAGCTTTTGCTTATTTTTCTTGCCTCAAGCATACAGTTTGCAGTCAGTAGACTGGCTGAACCAATATGCACATTTTCCTAGGAACCAGTGAAATCACTCAGATCTACAGTGTATTAATAGGCATCACTGGCTTAATTATTAGTGTATGAAGTGTATACCAGCTTAACACAAGCTAAGCAGAACTTATATGTGACTACAGCCAAAGGCATTTGCCGAAATGCCAGCGTTGGGGAAGTGTTGCTCTGGTGTCTACCTTGTTATTTCTGGTAATGTTTTTTTTAACATACTATATGTCAGGATCCGGATGGGTATACTGTGAGGATACTGGTGGTGGATCCTCTGTGTCAGTGGGGTGATGACGTGGGCCGTACCAGGGGAACGGAGTCTAAGGGGTTACTGGTTTTCACCAGAGCCCGCCGCAAAGCGGGATGGACTTGCAGCGGCAGGTAACCCCCAGGTCGTTCCACCCGATAGCGACTCAACCCCAACTGACGGCTGAGACAGGCACGGTCCAAGGGATTAGGCAAGAGCAAGGTCGGACATAGCAGACGGTCAGGGCAGGCAGCAAGGATCGTAGTCAGGGACAACGGCAGAGGGTCTGGAACACTGGCTTGGAACATACACAAGGAAACGCTTTCACTGGCACTGAGGCAACAAGATCCGGCAATTCAAGGAAGGGGAAGTGGGTTTTTATAAAGAGGGCACAGGTGTGAGTAGTGTTGAGCGGCATAGGC
This sequence comes from Hyla sarda, assembly GCF_029499605.1. Lineage (NCBI taxonomy): Eukaryota > Metazoa > Chordata > Amphibia > Anura > Hylidae > Hyla > Hyla sarda. The sequence goes on from NC_079189.1 coordinate 157,974,070, forward strand.
CATATTCGAATTCGCGAATATTCACGAATATATGGACGAATATTTGTCATATATTCGCGAATATTCGCATATTCGTTATATTCTCGTTTTATTTTCGCATATGCGAACATTCGCGTATGCGAAAATTATCATATGTGAATATTAGCATATACAAAATTAGCATACGCAAAAATTCGCATATGCGAAAATTAGCATATGCGAAAATTTTTGCGCGCCAGTCTCACACAGTAGTATTACAGCCTTCTTTACACCACACAAGCTGGAAGCAGAGAGGGGTGATCACAATGATGTGTACTGTGAAGAAAAAAAACAAAAAAAAAAAACGAATATTCATAATTACGAATATATGCGATATTCGCGAATAATATTCGAATTGCAAATATTCGCGAGCAACACTAGGTGTGAGTACTGATTGGGCCAGGCGCCAATCAGTGGCGCGCTGGCCCTTTAAACCGCAGATAGCCAGCACGCGCGCGCCCTAGGGAGCGGGGCCGCGCGTTCCGGGACTGAGCCGACGGAGGACAGGACAGGTGAGGGGATTGGGATGCGAGCTACGCGGGTCGCATCCCCGCCGGTAACACTGATGCAGTGCTCCCGGTCAGCGGGTCTGACCAGGGTGCTGCATGAAGGTGAACGCCGCGAGCGCTCCGGGGAGGAGCAGGGACCCGGAGCGCTCGGCGTAACAGTACCCCCCCTTGGGTCTCCCCCTCTTTTTGGAGCCCAAGAACTTGTGAAGGAGCTCATTGTCGAGGATATTATCCTCGGGTTCCCAAGACCTCTCTTTGGGGCCACAACTCTCCCAATCTACGAGATTTTTTTTTTTTTTTTTTTACCTCTGACCATTTTGGAAGCGAGGATTTCTTTAACAGCGAAGACATCCGAGGAGCCAGAGACAGGAGCTGGAGCGACAACCTTGGGGGAGAAGCGGTTAAGAACGAGAGGTTTGAGAAGTGAAACATGAAAGGAGTTAGGAATGCGGAGAGAAGGGGGAAGAAGATGTTTGTAGGAGACAGGATTGATTTGACTCTTGATTTTAAATGGTCCAAGGTAACGTGGTCCTATCTTATAGCTGGGAACGCGGAAGCGGATATAATTGGCAGAGAGCCACACTTTGTCCCCAGGAGCGAAGACAGGAGGAATTCTCTTCTTATCGGCATGTCTCTTCATACGAGACGAGGCCAGTAGGAGCGACTTTTGAGTCTCTTTCCAGATAATAGAGAAGTCCCGGGTAACTTCATCTACAGCAGGCAATCCAGAAGAAGTGGGAAGGGGGAGGGTGGGGGGCTTAGGGTGATGGCCGTACACCACAAAGAACGGGGATTTGGCGGAGGATTCAGAGTTTTTGAAATTGTATGAGAATTCAGCCCAAGGTAGAAGGTGGACCTAATCGTCTTGGCGGGAGGAGACAAAATGTCGCAAATAGTCACCAAGAATTTGGTTAACTCTCTCTACTTGCCCATTGGATTGGGGGTGATAGGAGGATGAGAAATTTAATTTGATTTTTAATTGATTACAGAGAGCTCTCCAAAATTTCGATACAAATTGAACTCCTCTATCCGAGACGATATGCGTGGGAAGCCCGTGAAGGCGAAAAATATGCATAAAAAATTGCTTCGCCAATTGTGGCGCAGAAGGAAGACCTGGAAGCGGAATGAAATGTGCCATTTTGGAGAAACGATCAACGACCACCCAGATGACGGTGTTGCCATGGGATACAGGCAGATCCGTAATAAAATCCATGGCAATTTGGGACCACGGCTGCTCAGTAACAGGTAAAGGATGGAGGAGTCCAGCAGGCTTCTGGCGAGGGGTTTTGTCCCGGGCGCAAACTGTACAGGCCCGAATGAAATCAGTGACATCACCCTCCAGCGCAGGCCATCAATATAGACGAGAAATAAGCTGGATGGACTTCTTGACGCCAGCATGGCCAGCGAGGTGAGAGGAATGTCCCCATTTGAGGATCTTGAGGCGCTGGCGTGGAGGGACAAAGGTCTTTCCAGGAGGAGTTTGTCCAATAGAAGCTGGAGAAGAGGAGACCAGGCACTCAGGAGGTACAATATGTTGTAGAGGGACTTCAGATTCGGTGGCATCAGAGGAACGTGAAAGGGCGTCAGCCCTGACGTTTTTGTCAGCAGGACGAAAGTGAATCTCAAAGTTAAAGCGGGCAAAAAACAACGACCACCTAGCCTGGCGAGGGTTCAGACGCTGTCCCGACTGGAGATACGAGAGATTCTTGTGGTCAGTGTAAATGACAATGGGGTGTTTGGAACCCTCCAGTAGATGCCTCCATTCTTCGAGTGCTAACTTGATGGCTAGAAGTTCACGATCACCAATGGAGTCATTTTTCTCAGCCGGAGAGAAGGTTTTAGAAAAGAAACAACAAGTAATATTACGTCCGGTAGAGTTTTTTTTGGAGAAGTACGGCTCCGGCTCCGACAGAGGAGGCGTCCACTTCCAGCAAGAAAGGTTTCGATGGATCAGGTCTGGACAGCACTGGAGCAGAAACGAAGGCAGTTTTGAGGCGATTAAAGGCCTCATCCGATTGAGGAGGCCAGGATTTAGGGTTGGCATTCTTCCTGGTCAGGGCAACAATAGGAGCCACAATGGTGGAAAACTGAGGAATAAACTGTCGGTAGTAGTTGGCAAATCCCAGGAAGCGTTGGATAGCACGGAGTCCAGAAGGGCGTGGCCAATCTAAAACCGCTGACAGTTTGTCTGGGTCCATTTGAAGTTCCAGGCCAGAGACTAGGTAACCTAGGAAGGGAAGAGATTGACATTCAAAGAGACATTTCTCCATTTTGGCATACAGTTGATTTTCACGGAGTCTCTGGAGCACTAGGCGGACATGACGACGGTGTTCCTCTAGACTAGAGGAGAAAATCAGGATGTTGTCCAGGTAAACCACAACACAGGTATATAACAAGTCCCGAAAAATTTCATTAACGAAGTCCTGGAAGACTGCAGGGGCGTTGCAGAGCCCAAAGGGCATAACAAGATATTCGAAATGTCCGTCTCTGGTATTGAATGCGGTTTTCCACTCATCCCCTTTCCTGATGCGAATAAGATTATATGTGCCTCTTAAGTCCAATTTAGTGAAAATATTGGCGCCACGAAGACGGTCAAACAGTTCAGAGATCAGAGGCAGGGGATAGCGGTTTTTGATGGTGATTTTATTTAAACCGTGGTAGTCAATACATGGCCGTAGGGAACCGTCTTTTTTTTAGAAACAAAGAAGAACCCCGCTCCAGCAGGGGATGAGGACTTATGAATGAATCCCCTCTTTAGATTTTCCTGGATATAGTCAGACATGGCATGAGTCTCTGGGGCAGACAGAGGGTAGATCCTGCCCCGGGGTGGAGTAGTACCAGGAAGGAGGTCAATAGGGCAGTCATAAGGCCTATGAGGTGGCAAAGTATCTGCTTATTTTTTACAGAAAACATTGGCAAAGTCCTGGTAGGCCTTGGGGAGACCTGGTATAGGTGGAGCCACAGGGGTTTGACTAATGGGAGCAGACGTGAGGCATTGTTTGAGACAAGATGAATCCCAACTCTTGATCTCCCCGGTGGTCCAGTCAAGGGTAGGAGAATGACGTTGGAGCCATGGCAGACCGAGGAGGATTTCAGAGGTGCAGTTGGGTAAGACAAGAAATAAAAAATTTTCGTGATGTAGTCCAATGCACATTAACAGGGGTTCTGTGCGGTAACGCACAGTGCAGTCCAATTTTTCTCCGTTGACTGAAGAGATGTAGAGTGGTCTGACGAGACTGGTCACTGCGATGTTGAACCTATTAACAAAAGAGGCCAAAATAAACTTTCCTGCAGAACCGGAGTCCAAGAAGGCCACAGCTGAGAAGGAGGAGTTAGCAGAAGGAAAAATCCGCACAGGCACAGTGAGACGTGGAGAAGCAGAATTCACACCTAGAGCTGTCTCACCTTTGTGAGGAAACGGAGTGCGTTTCTCCTGACGCGGAGGGCGGATAGGACAGTCTTTTAGGAAGTGTTCGGTACTAGCACAGTACAGGCATAGATTCTCGTTACGGCGGCGAGTCCTCTCTTGTAGGGTCAGGTGGGACCGATCCACTTGCATAGCCTCCTCGGCAGAAGGCACAGGAACAGATTGCAGTGGACTTGAGAAGAGAAGTGCCGGGGGGAGAAATCGCCTGGTGCGAACAATGTCCTTCTCCTGTTGGAGCTCCTGGCGGTTTTCAGAGAAACGCATGTCAATGCGGGTGGCCAAATGGATAAGTTCAGACAGGTTAGCAGGAATTTCTCGTGCGGCCAGTACATCCTTGATGTTGCTGGATAAGCCTTTCTTGAAGGTCGCGCAGAGGGCCTCATTGTTCCAGGATAATTCAGAGGCGAGGGTACGAAACTGAATGGCGTATTCGCCTACGGAAGAACTTCCTTGGACTTGGTTCAGCAAAGCACTCTCGGCAGAGGAGGCCCGGGCTGGCTCCTCGAAGACACTACGAACTTCAGTGAAGAAGGACTGGACAGTGGCAGTGACAGGATCATTGCGGTCCCAGAGCGGTGTGGCCCATGACAAGGCCTTTCCAGACAGGAGACTAACCACGAAAGCCACCTTAGACCGTTCTGTGGGAAATTGGTCCGACATCATCTCCAAGTATAGGGAACATTGAGACAGGAAACCACGGCATAGTTTAGAGTCCCCATCAAATTTGTCCGGCAGGGACAGGCGGAGGCTGGGAGCGACCTCTCGCTGCGGAGGAGGTGCAGGAGCTGGCGGAGGAGATGGTTGCTGAAGCTGTGGCAGAAGTTGTTGCAGCATGACAGTCAGTTGGGTCAACTGTTGTCCTTGTTGCGCTATCTGTTGAGATTGCTGGGCGACCACCGTGGTAAGGTCAGCGACAACTGGCAGCGGGACCTCAGCGGGATCCATGGGCGGATCTACTGTCAGGATCCGCTACACGGGTTGCATCCCCGCCGGTAACACTGATGCAGCGCTCCCGGTCAGCAGGTCTGACCGGGGCGCTGCATGAAGGTGAACGCCGCGAGCGCTCCGGGGAGGAGCAGGGACCCGGAGCGCTTGGCATAACACTATACATTGGCTACTTTTTGATTGTTCTGTTTAACTTTTCTATTACTTACAGTATGTATGGCACTTTACTATGTATATGTAAGTTATGATTAGGTTTTTTATGGCGGCAGAGAAACACCCTGTATATCTTCCCCCTCTTGGGGGGAATTCCTCCAGTTTTTTATCTACATTATTAATAAAGATTTATATATGTTGGAATAATTTTTTGTAAATGACTCCATTTTCCTTGTTGGTGTGTGTACAGCCACATGTAGTAACTCACAGGGGATGTCTTCTTTGATCCGAGTCGTTCAATATTCTTTTTCTTCTCATCTGGCTCTGCCCATCATGAAGAATTCTCCTACCACAACTTATCTTCACGTAATCTGCTGTACAAGCATTTTAGACTTCTCGTTACAGCACAATTCTCACCTCTATACAAACTATCTATGTGTTTTGCTCTGCACAGTAATAGTGCCCAGTTTGTACCCACTCATATTTCCCCCATATAGCAGGCAAGCCCACATTGCCACACGAATATCAAGCCACTTTACATTGCCCCATATAGCAGCCCCTTCACATTGCCCATATATAGCAGCCCCTTCACATTGCCCCCCTATAGCAAGTGCCCTCACAATGCTCCCCTATTCCCTCACATTGCACTATATAGCAGTTCCCCTTACACAGCCCCCATATTTCCCCACATTGCACAATATAGCAGGTCCCCTACAAAGCCCCCATAGTTTCTTACATTGCCCACATACTTCCTTGTATTACTCTCATATTCCCTCACATTGCTGTCATATTTCTTCACACTGCCCCAATATTCCTTGACATTGTCCCCATATTTCATCCCATTGCCCTCATCTTTCCTCACATTGCCCTCATGTTCCTTCACATTGGCATTTTATTTCGTGATATTGCCCCAGTATTCCCTTTCATTGCCCCCATATTCCCACAGGCCTCTCTGTCTCTGATGTGTATAGTAACTACTTGGCTCCCAACTGAACCCAGAAAGTCTCTGTTTACTTTTCTTTGCTACAATGTGGACTGTAGGTTCCAAGAAGAATAAGAGCTTAGCAGTCACTTGGTTCCTAGGCCCAGTCCAAGGCCCTGTAAGTTCCTAGGTTGGTTTATGGGCACATATACACCCTCTCTTTAGTATCTGTCTTCTCACTTTCTTTTCCTATTTAATTCCCAAAAGACTAAGGCAAGATCCTCAGGACAGGACAGTATTCTACATAGGAGCTATATGTCCACGACCAATCCGGGGTTTAGGCCTAACTCACAAAAGGATGGAGATATGGAGCTCATCTCTGTTCCTCACTCTATTCTAGATTAACTCTACAGGCATGTGTTAACCCCTTACTCTCAGCCAAAAATAGTACAGATGCAGTCACAGACTAACAGTAATATAAAACACTATAAAAACAATATAAAAGTTTAAAATCACAAAGCACAACTCACCGACACCAAAACAACAGGCCCCACAGGAATCCCAGATGGCCACAATGGCAGCAGCCTACCTACACTATTAAATTGAGTGCAATAGAAGAGTTTTCCCTTGGAAACCTGTTTAAAATCCCATTACCAGTGGAACAAATGATGTCACCAGGCAGCTGGTTTCTCCTACTATTAAAGGTCACTCTCTCCATTTGCTTATAAATTTGTATAATTCATCCTGATCTTCCTTGTTCATAATTATAATGCAAGAGAAAGGAAGGCATTTATACGGGATACTTATATAAGGATAGAAGGAAGTGAGCAGGTTGGTATGGGGTATAAGTCTAGACAACATTGCTTCTTTTATGCCATTCAAGGGTGACAACCTATTTCGGACTGGAAATCTATTGAGGATTGGCATTGACCCATTTTTGACTTAGTCTTGTTTATCCTCTGTGATTTACTCCATTATGATATATATTACACATTAGCTCAATTATGCAGTATAATATTATTTTAATGTTGTATTATTTTCTTCGGCAGAGAAAGAAAATATATTTGAGATTAGTAATTTGTTACTAAGGAAACGGAGTCTTACAACTTTTTAGAATTTGCAGGAGAAATTTAATGAGTCTTTTGTACCAAACACATCATAATTCCACCTGATTATTGAAAGATTCTGAATGAAACTTCTAAGGCTAATCGAAAGTCTAAATAGGGATCTACAAACAGCTATGTTGGGCATATATAGCTGTGATGTTGTTAATGTCCTTTACTGAGTGATTTTTCTTCCTTCTACAATTACATTGTATTACCGGATTTTGTACAGTGGGCATGGCATGGGGTGGCTGTGCTGCAATACGTGTGTGAGTAACTGGTGAGTGCAACTGCCTCAGGCCAGCTCAAAGAGCGATTTTTACTGCAGTAGTAGTAGAAAATGTACCTGTGGACAAAGTGTTATTGACATTAGATCAGCCTGAGGATAGGTTTATTTCTTGACATTTTGAGAAGAGGAGGATACAGAAAAACAAATACAATTTACTGCTTTTTTTTTATTTTTTAACCTCCTCCATCAGATGAAATGTGCTCCACTTCCCTAAAATTATGACTGGTATATACTATATTACTATTATAACAAAAAAGTCATAACTGAGCGTAACTAAAAAAAGGTTTATAGCATAACAAGTAAAAATAACTAAGAAAATGTATAGCTTAAAATTAATAGTTGCCTTTTACAGCAACGATCTTAAGGGCAGGATATGATTTTTAGTTCCGCATTTTACATCCAAATTCTTAAAATATTCTACAATTCCTAAAATTATAAAACACCATTTGTGAATGTCTAATGCATATGAGCCTAGCCTGAATAAGTTGCCTCCCCAGTGTCTGTCCTTAAAGGGGTATTCCAGGAAAAAACTTTTTTCTTTATATCTATTGGCTCCAGAAGGTTAAACAAATTTGCAAATTACTTCTATTAAGAAATCTTAATCCTTTCAATAATCATCAGCTGCTGAAGTTGAGTTGTTGTTTTTTGTCTGGCAACAGTGCTCTCTGCTGACATCTCTGCTTGTCTCGGGAACTGCACAGAGTAGAAGAGGTTTGCTATGGGGATTTGCTTCTAAACGGGACGGTTCCCGAGACAGGTGTCATCAGAGAGCACTTAGACAGAAAAGAACAACTCAACTTCAGAAGCCCATAAGTACTGAAAGGATGAAGATTTTTTTTTTATAGAAGTAATTTACAAATCTGTTTAACTTTCCGGAGCCAGTTGATATGTAAAAAATAGTTTTTCCTGGATAACCCTTTAAGGAAGCAATTATGCACATGAGAAACATATGTACTGTACTTCCCGTGATTTCTTGCAGTGGCTTATCTCCTTTTCTTTGTTACAGGCCACTGGTGGTGAGCTTTGTGTACCTGGTCCTACTGACGGGAAGTCCTCCTATTCCTATCCTTTAGGGTTACTCTAAATGGTGCACCACGCTGGCTGTTGTAAATACATGACGTATGCTTACATCGGGGAAGGATTCTGCAGCGTAGCCAAGTGTCGGACACTAGAGACTGCTCACAGCATGACTATATAGAGTCCCACTCTTCCTAATGACTTTTGCTGTGCTCTGGATGCCGGTAACGGCAAAATAACATAAAGTGGCTTGACATTTTTGCCAAGACATATAACAGACAGAGGGGTTCATTGCGGTAAAGACCCCTCTGTCCCAATACCAATGCAGTCCTCTACAGTGGGTAGCAAAATTAGCTGCAAAAAATATGCAGCAAAAATATGCAGCAGATCATGTACGTGTGAATGTACCCTTAGGGCATGTTCGCACGTGCTGTATTTTGCTGCGTATTTGCTGCTGCATATTTTCTTTCCCATTGAACTTCAATGGGAAAGAAAATACGCAGCAGCAAATACACAGAAAAATACGGCATATGGGAACGTGCCCTTAGGGTACGTTCATACGTGGGTATTTTTGCTGCAGATCTGCTGTAGATTTGCTGTAGCAGGTTTTACTACCCATTGAAGTCAATGGGCAGCAAAATCTGCAGCAGCAAATCAGCAGCAGATCTACAGAAAAAATACACACGTGTGAACGTACCCTCAGGGTGTAGTAACACATACAATATTCTGCGCATATTTGATGCTGCTGATTTCAATGTAAATTTAATGACTGAATGTGCAAAATGCTGTAGGTGTGAATAGACCCTGAAGAGGTTTTATTAAAAGGATGCAAGTTATTTTGTGCACCAGGAATGAAACTTTTAGCCATGTCATATCCAGGCACATTTAGAATAAAGCTTACTGTTGTATTCAGTTTACAGAAACCGAAGAGAACAGAAAAGTACTGTAGAAAGCTTTTTATGTATTATTGCTACATCAACTGATGATGATAAATGTCATATTGCTCTCACCTTCTGGTGTTGCAACATGGGCAACATGTGAAAGCAGCATGTCAAGATAGTCTGCATGAGTATAGCAAACTTATTCCTCTATTGTCATCCACATTAGGGTTTGTTCATATCTTATTTAACAGTACACTTGTGATATACATCAGAATACCGACCAAAAGGTCTGCGACGATTTTGAGTCCTGCAGAAAAACAATACACCCTTAAAAATCGATTGAACGTAGCCACTTTTAGGCCAAGCTCACATCTAATAAAATCTGGCAGAATATTTAATTTTACACCAGAAATTTTTTTTTATTGCGGTAGTTTATATACCCAGTGCAACTGTGTTCTGTCTATTGAAATCAATAGATCTGGCTGGTTACACTGTGGTACTGTATATGGCTGAATATCTTTGAACTGATTTACTGCCCTATACAGCCAAAATAGCTTATGGACATATGTGAACAAGGCCTCACAGCAGTGGTTCCCAACCTTTTTTGGCTTGGGGCACACCTTGCAAAAAAAATTTTTTGGCGGGTCACCCCTACCGAATAATTCGACGCGTGACAAAAAATTTCTAAAAAGAAGCAAAATACAACACCTATATATCTGTTAGCTATGTAGATTACAGTGCTGCTATTTGCAGGACTCAACAGGCGATGTCTTCTCTGATCAGAATCGTTTACTTTTCTTTTTCTTCTCCATCTGGCCCGGATCGTCATGATAGTTTCTTCCAGCCGCAGAACAAAGTCCAGAAAAAAAAAAAACAGTTACCTGGCACTGGTAACACCGTGGAGAGTAAAGAAAGGCAAAACAGTCACCTGGAACAACCAGAACCAACTCCACTAGTTATAAATCTTACAGATTTGGAACTTCCAGTTTCCTGCTTGTCCATCTTAAATAAGTGACTGAATATTGGGCTCACAGAGTCTTTTGGTCAAGAGACATTTGAAATAGATTTATTCAAAGCTGTCCGAAAAATTTACCTTGCCAAATTTTTCTCTCACAATCATAATAAACAGAACACAGCATCCAACATCTTGAGAAAGGGTGATAAATGTCACGCCGAGCGCTCCGGGTCCCTGCTCCTCCCCGGAGCGCTCGCGGCATTCCTCTCTCTGCAGTGCCCCAGTCAAACCCGCTGACCGGGAGCGCTGCACTGACACTGCCAGCGGGGATGCGATTCGCATAGCGGGACGCGCCCGCTCGCGAATCGCATCCCAAGTCACTCCCCTGTCCCGGTCCCCGGCTGTCACGTCCTGGCGCGCCAGCTCTCTAAGATTTAAAGTGCCAGTGCACCAATGATTGGTGCCTGGCCCAATCAGTCTAATTAGCCTCCACCTGCTCCCTGCTCAAATAACCTCACTTCCCCTTCACTGCCTGGCCGGATCTTGTTGCCTTGTGCCAGAGAAAGCGTTTATAGTGTTTGCCTTACCAGTGTTCCTGACCTCTTGCTATCGCCATTGACTACGAACCTTGCCGCCTGCCCCGACCTTCTGCTACGTCTGACCTTGCCTCTGTCTAGTCCTTCTGTCCCACGCCTTCTCAGCAGTCAGCGAGGTTGAGCCGTTGCTGGTGGATACGACCTGGTTGCTACCACCGCAGCAAGACCATCCTGCTTTGCGGTGGGCTCTGGTGAATACCAGTAGCAACCTAGAACCGGTCCACCGACACGGTCCACGCCAATCCCTCGCTGACACAGAGAATCCACATCCAGCCTGCCGAATCCTAACAGTAGATCCGGCCATGGATCCCGCTGAGGTCCCACTGCCAGTTGTCGCTGACCTTACCACGGTGGTCGCCCTGCAGTCTCAACAGATAGAACAACTTGGACAACAGTTCGCCCAACAAGGACAGCAGCTGTCGCAGTTGACCGCCATGCTACAGCAACTTCTGCCACAGCTACAGCAGCAACCATCTCCTCCACCAGCTCCTGTACCTCCTCCGTAGCGAGTGCCCGCTCCTGGCCTCCGCTTGTCCCTGCCGGACAAATTTGATGGGGACTCTAGACTTTGCCGTGGTTTCCTGTCACAATGTTCCCTACATTTGGAGATGTTGTCGGACCAATTTCCTACAGAACGGTCGAAGGTGGCTTTCGTGGTTAGTCTCCTGTCTGGGAAGGCCCTGTCATGGGCCACACTGCTCTGGGACCGCAATGATCCTGTCACTGCCACTGTACAGTCCTTCTTTGCTGAGGTTCGTAGTGTCTTTGAGGAACCAGCCCGAGCTTCTTCTGCCGAAACTGCCTTGCTGAACCTGGTCCAGGGAAATTCTTCTGTAGGAGAAAACGCCATCCAATTTCGTACCCTCGCCTCTGAATTATCTTGGAACAACGAGGCCCTCTGCGCGACCTTTAAAAAATGCCTATCCAGTAACATCAAGGATGTGCTGGCCGCACGAGAAATTCCTGCCAACCTGCATGAACTTATCCATTTGGCCACTGTCACGATGCCGGCTGGCAGGTAGTGGATCCTCTGTGCCAGAGAGGGATTGGCGTGGACCGTGCTAGTGGATCGGTTCTAAGTCACTACTGGTTTTCACCAGAGCCCGCCGCAAAGCGGGATGGTCTTGCTGCGGCGGTAGTGACCAGGTCGTATCCACTAGCAACGGCTCAACCTCTCTGACTGCTGAAGATAGGCGCGGTACAAGGGAGTAGACAGAAGCAAGGTCGGACGTAGCAGAAGGTCGGGGCAGGCAGCAAGAATCGTAGTCAGGGGCAACGGCAGGAGGTCTGGAACACAGGCTAGGAACACACAAGGAAACGCTTTCACTGGCACAATGGCAACAAGATCCGGCGAGGGAGTGAAGGGGAAGTGAGGTATAAATAGGGAGTGCACAGGTGAACACACTAATTGGAACCACTGCGCCAATCAGCGGCGCAGTGGCCCTTTAAATCGCAGAGACCCGGCGCGCGCGCGCCCTAGGGAGCGGGGCCGCGCGCGCCGGGACAGGACAGACGGAGAGCGAGTCAGGTACGGGAGCCGGGATGCGCATCGCGAGCGGGCGCTACCCGCATCGCGAATCGCATCCCGGCTGGAGACGGTATCGCAGCGCACCGGGTCAGTGGAGCTGCCCGGAGCGCTGCGGTAGCGAGAGAGAAGCGAGCGCTCCGGGGAGGAGCGGGGACCCGGAGCGCTCGGCGTAACAGTACCCCCCCCTTGGGTCTCCCCCTCTTCTTAGAGCCTGAGAACCTGAGGAGCAGACTTTTGTCTAGGATGTTGTCCTCAGGTTCCCAGGATCTCTCTTCAGGTCCACAGCTCTCCCAATCCACCAAAAAGAACTTTTTTCCTCTGACCGTCTTGGAGGCCAGTATCTCTTTCACTGAGAAGACGTCAGAAGAACCGGAGACAGGAGTGGGAGAAACTAATTTGGGAGAGAAACGGTTGATGATGAGTGGTTTAAGAAGAGAGACATGAAAGGCATTAGGAATACGGAGAGAAGGAGGAAGAAGAAGTTTGTAAGAGACAGGATTAATTTGGCACAAGACTTTGAAGGGACCAAGATAGCGTGGACCCAGTTTGTAACTGGGGACACGAAAGCGGACATATTTAGCGGAGAGCCATACCTTGTCTCCGGGAGCAAAAATGGGGGGAGCTCTTCTTTTCTTATCGGCAAACTTTTTCATGCGAGATGAAGCCTGTAAAAGAGAAACTTGGGTCTCTTTCCATATGGTGGAAAGATCACGAGTCACTTCATCTACCGCGGGCAAACCAGAGGGCAAGGGAGTAGGGAGGGGGGGAAGAGGGTGACGGCCGTACACCACGAAAAATGGGGATTTGGAGGAAGATTCAGAGACTCTAAAGTTATACGAGAATTCGGCCCATGGTAGAAGATCTGCCCAATCATCCTGGCGGGAGGAAACAAAATGTCGTAAATAATCACCCAAGACCTGGTTAATTCTTTCCACTTGTCCATTGGATTGAGGATGATATGCAGAAGAAAAGTTTAATTTAATCTTGAGTTGTTTACAGAGAGCCCTCCAGAATTTTGACACGAATTGGACGCCTCTATCCGAGACTATTTGTGTGGGCAACCCGTGAAGACGAAAAATGTGTACAAAAAATTGTTTAGCCAACTGAGGCGCTGAAGGAAGACCAGGAAGAGGGATGAAATGTGCCATCTTGGAGAATCGATCAACGACCACCCAAACAACAGTGTTGCCACGGGATGGGGGTAGGTCTGTAATAAAATCCATACCAATCAGAGACCAAGGCTGTTCGGGGACAGGCAGAGGATGAAGAAAACCAGCGGGCTTCTGGCGAGGAGTCTTATCCCGAGCACAGACAGTGCAGGCTCGCACAAAGTCCACGACATCCGTCTCCAGAGTCGGCCACCAATAGAAGCGAGAGATGAGTTGCACAGATTTCTTGATGCCTGTATGACCTGCGAGATGGGAGGAGTGACCCCATTTGAGGATTCCGAGGCGTTGGCGTGGAGAGACGAAGGTCTTTCCTGGAGGAGTTTGCCTGATGGAGGCTGGAGAAGTGGAGATCAGGCAGTCAGGAGGAATGATGTGTTGCGGAGAGAGTTCGACTTCCGAGGCATCCGAGGAACGAGAGAGAGCATCGGCCCTAATGTTCTTATCGGCAGGCCGAAAGTGAATTTCAAAATTAAATCGGGCAAAGAACAGAGACCACCTGGCCTGGCGAGGATTCAGCCGTTGGGCAGACTGGAGATAGGAGAGGTTCTTGTGATCGGTGTAAATAATAACAGGAAATCTTGATCCCTCCAGCAGATGCCTCCATTCCTCAAGTGCTAATTTAATGGCTAGAAGCTCTCGATCCCCGATGGAGTAGTTCCTCTCCGCCGGAGAGAAGGTCCTAGAAAAAAAACCACAAGTAACAGCATGCCCGGAAGAATTTTTTTGTAGAAGGACCGCTCCAGCTCCTACAGAGGAGGCATCAACCTCCAATAGGAAGGGTTTAGATGGGTCAGGTCTGGAGAGCACGGGAGCCGAAGAAAAGGCAGACTTGAGCCGTTTAAAGGCGTCTTCCGCTTGAGGAGGCCAAGACTTGGGATTGGCATTTTTTTTGGTTAAAGCCACGATAGGGGCCACAACGGTAGAAAAATGTGGAATAAATTGCCTGTAATAATTGGCGAACCCCAAAAAACGTTGGATAGCACGGAGTCCGGAGGGGCGTGGCCAATCTAAGACGGCAGAGAGTTTGTCTGGATCCATTTGTAGTCCCTGGCCAGAGACCAAGTATCCTAGGAAAGGAAGAGATTGGCATTCAAACAGACATTTCTCTATCTTGGCATAAAGTTGATTGTCACGAAGTCTCTGAAGAACCATACGGACATGCTGGCGGTGTTCTTCTAGATTGGCAGAAAAAATCAGGATATCGTCCAGATATACAACAACACAGGAGTATAAGAGATCACGAAAAATTTCATTAACAAAGTCTTGGAAGACGGCAGGGGCGTTGCACAGGCCAAAGGGCATGACCAGATACTCAAAGTGTCCATCTCTAGTGTTAAATGCCGTTTTCCATTCATCCCCCTCTCTGATGCGGATGAGATTATAAGCACCTCTTAAGTCCAGTTTGGTAAAGATGTGGGCACCTTGGAGGCGATCAAAGAGTTCAGAGATGAGGGGTAGAGGGTAGCGGTTCTTTATCGTGATTTTATTAAGACCGCGGTAGTCAATGCAAGGGCGTAGAGAGCCATCTTTTTTGGACACAAAGAAAAATCCGGCTCCGGCAGGAGAGGAGGATTTACGGATAAAGCCTTTTTTTAAATTTTCCTGGATGTACTCCGACATAGCAAGAGTCTCTGGGGCGGACAGAGGATAGATTCTGCCCCGGGGTGGAGTAGTGCCCGGGAGGAGGTCAATAGGACAATCATAAGGCCTGTGAGGAGGTAGAGTCTCAGCTTGTTTTTTGCAAAAAACATCCGCAAAGTCCATATAGGCCTTAGGGAGACCGGTTACAGGGGGAACCACAGAGTCACGGCAAGGGGTACTGGGAACCGGTTTTAGGCAGTCCTTGAAACAAGAGGGCCCCCAACTCTTGATCTCCCCAGTGGACCAATCCAGGGTTGGGGAATGGAGTTGAAGCCAGGGTAGTCCAAGGAGGATTTCGGAAGTGCAATTGGGGAGGACCAAAAATTCAATCTTCTCGTGATGAGGTCCGATGCACATTAGAAGGGGCTCCGTGCGGAAACGTATGGTACAATCCAATCTTTCATTGTTTACACAATTGATGTAGAGGGGTCTGGCGAGACTGGTCACTGGGATGTTGAACCTGTTGACGAGAGAGGCCAAAATAAAATTTCCTGCAGATCCGGAATCCAAGAAGGCCATAGTAGAGAAGGAGAAGGCAGAGGCAGATATCCGCACAGGCACAGTAAGACGTGGAGAAGCAGAGTAGACATCAAGGACTGTCTCACCTTTGTGCGGAGTCAGCGTACGTCTTTCCAGGCGGGGAGGACGGATAGGACAATCCTTCAGGAAGTGTTCGGTACTGGCACAGTACAGACAGAGATTCTCCATGCGGCGTCGTGTCCTCTCTTGAGGTGTCAGGCGAGACCGGTCGACCTGCATAGCCTCCACGGCGGGAGGCACAGAAACGGATTGCAGGGGACCAGAGGAGAGAGGAGCCGGGGAGAAAAAAC
Source organism: Hyla sarda (assembly GCF_029499605.1). NCBI lineage: Eukaryota > Metazoa > Chordata > Amphibia > Anura > Hylidae > Hyla > Hyla sarda. The sequence goes on from NC_079189.1 coordinate 157,990,053, forward strand.
GTCTTGTGCGAACAAAGTCCATATCCTGGCGGAGCTCCTGACGCCTTTCGGAAAAACGCATGTCAATGCGAGTGGCAAGATGGATGAGTTCATGTAGGTTAGCAGGGATTTCTCGTGCGGCCAGAACATCTTTAATGTTGCTGGATAGGCCTTTTTTGAAGGTCGCGCAGAGGGCCTCATTATTCCAGGATAATTCTGAAGCAAGAGTACGGAATTGTACGGCGTACTCGCCAACGGAAGAATTACCCTGGACCAGGTTCAACAGGGCAGTCTCAGCAGAAGAGGCTCGGGCAGGTTCCTCAAAGACACTTCGAATTTCTGAGAAGAAGGAGTGTATAGAGGCAGTGACGGGGTCATTGCGGTCCCAGAGCGGTGTGGCCCATGACAGAGCTTTTCCAGACAGAAGGCTGACTACGAAAGCCACCTTAGACCTTTCAGTAGGGAACTGGTCCGACATCATCTCCAAGTGCAGGGAACATTGGGAAAGAAAGCCACGGCAGAATTTAGAGTCCCCATCAAATTTATCCGGCAAGGATAGTCGTAGACCAGAAGCGGCCACTCGCTGCGGAGGAGGTGCAGGAGCTGGCGGAGGAGATGATTGCTGAAGCTGTGGTAGTAGCTGCTGTAGCATCACGGTCAGTTGAGACAGCTGTTGGCCTTGTTGCGCTATCTGTTGTGACTGCTGGGCGACCACCGTGGTGAGGTCGGCGACAACTGGCAGAGGAACTTCAGCGGGATCCATGGCCGGATCTACTGTCACGATGCCGGCTGGCAGGTAGTGGATCCTCTGTGCCAGAGAGGGATTGGCGTGGACCGTGCTAGTGGATCGGTTCTAAGTCACTACTGGTTTTCACCAGAGCCCGCCGCAAAGCGGGATGGTCTTGCTGCGGCGGTAGTGACCAGGTCGTATCCACTAGCAACGGCTCAACCTCTCTGACTGCTGAAGATAGGCGCGGTACAAGGGAGTAGACAGAAGCAAGGTCGGACGTAGCAGAAGGTCGGGGCAGGCAGCAAGAATCGTAGTCAGGGGCAACGGCAGGAGGTCTGGAACACAGGCTAGGAACACACAAGGAAACGCTTTCACTGGCACAATGGCAACAAGATCCGGCGAGGGAGTGAAGGGGAAGTGAGGTATAAATAGGGAGTGCACAGGTGAACACACTAATTGGAACCACTGCGCCAATCAGCGGCGCAGTGGCCCTTTAAATCGCAGAGACCCGGCGCGCGCGCGCCCTAGGGAGCGGGGCCGCGCGCGCCGGGACAGGACAGACGGAGAGCAAGTCAGGTACGGGAGCCGGGATGCGCACCGCGAGCGGGCGCTACCCGCATCGCGAATCGCATCCCGGCTGGAGACGGTATCGCAGCGCACCGGGTCAGTGGAGCTGCCCGGAGCGCTGCGGTAGCGAGAGAGAAGCGAGCGCTCCGGGGAGGAGCGGGGACCCGGAGCGCTCGGCGTAACAGCCACCCACATTGACATGCGTTTTTCTGAAAGACACCAGGAGCTCCGCCAGGAAAAAGACCTTGATCTCTGGGCACCTCTCTCCCAGTATCCTTTGCAATCTACCCCTGTGCCTCCCGCCGAGGAGGCTATGCAAGTGGATCGGTCTCGCCTGACCCATGAAGAGAGGACTTGCCGTAGAGATAAAAATTTATGTCTGTACTGCGCTAGTACCGAACATTTCTTGGTGGATTGCCCTATTCGTCCTCCACGTCTGGGAAACGCACGCACGCACCCAGCTCACGTGGGTGTGGCGTCTCTTGTTATGAAGTCTGCTTCTCCACGTCTCACTGTGCCCGTGCGGATTTCTCCTTCTGTCAACTCTTCCTTCTCAGCTATGGCCTTCTTGGACTCTGGTTCTGCGGGAAATTTCATTTTGGCCTCTTTTGTTAATAAGTTCAACATCCCTGTGACCCGTCTCGTCAAGCCGCTCTACATTTCCTCGGTCAACGGAGTAAAGTTGGACTGCACTGTGCGTTACCGCTCAGAACCCCTGCTCATGAGCATTGGACGGCATCACGAAAAAATAGAATTTTTTGTTTTGCCCAACTGCACATCTGAAGTCCTCCTCGGTCTGCCATGGCTCCAACGCCACTCTCCTACCCTTGATTTGGACCACCGGGGAGATCAAGAGCTGGGGTGCTTCTTGCCTCAAAAAATGCCTCACGTCTGCTCCCAGTCCCATCAGTCAAACCTCAGTGTCTCCTCCTCATAGCCCCCATCCTGGTAACACTCTGCCCCGTGCCAAGCTTCACCCTCTGCCCCCCCTCCCCATTCACACTCCTTCTGAACTGCCTGCCGTTGATGAGTATACCCAGGACTTCTCTGTCCTCCAGAAGGAGACTCTACAATCGCTCCCAATGTCCTCGTCCCATGTGGAGCGACAACCGGACAAAAAGAGGGGGAGACCTAAGGGGGGGTACTGTTACGCCGAGCGCTCCGGTCCTGCTCCTCCCTGGAGCGCTCGCGGCGTTCCTCTCTCTGCAGCGCCCCGGTCAGACCCGCTGACCGGGAGCGCTGCACTGACACTGCCGGCGGGGATGCGATTCACATAGCGGGACGCGCCCGCTCGCGAATCGCATTCCAAGTCACTCACCTGTCCCGGTCCCCGGCTGTCACGTCCTGCCGTGCGCGGCTCCGCTCCTTAGGGCGCGCGCGTGACAGCTCTCTAAGATTTAAAGGGCCAGTGCACCAATGATTGGTGCCTGGCCCAATCAGTCTAATTAGCCTCCACCTGCTCCCTGCTCATATAACCTCACTTCCCCTTCACTGCCTGGCCGGATCTTGTTGCCTTGTGCCAGAGAAAGCGTTTATAGTGTTTGCCTTACCAGTGTTCTTGACCTCTTGCTATCGTCATTGACTACGAACCTTGCCGCCTGCCCCGACCTTCTGCTACATCTGACCTTGCCTCTGTCTAGTCCTTCTGTCCCAGGCCTTCTCAGAAGTCAGCGAGGTTGAGCCGTTGCCGGTGGATACGACCTAGTTGCTACCGCCGCAGCAAGAATATCCCGCTTTGCGGCGGCCTCTGGTGAATACCAGGAGCAACCTAGAACCGGTCCACCAACACGGTCCACGCCAATCCCTCGCTGACACAGAGGATCCACATCCAGCCTGCCGAATCCTAACAATAAACCATGCAAAATTAGTCCCTTGGGGATTTCCGCTGTTAATGGGTTCTCTGATTAGGAATTAGAAATCACAGCTTTACTAGCAAGTGAATTTTCTGATGTTGAGCACACTGTAGATCAGGAAGAAATGACTATTGAACCATTTATGGGAGGCATAAAATCTAAATTCTGTCCTCCCATACCTATGAGGAGTGCTATTGATTTTCTTTATCAATCGGTTTTCCAAGAAACAAAAGCCCTTCTTTATCCACAAGCACACCCTAATACCTCTGCTGCAGAGAGAAATTCTCTCACGTGGTTGTCTAACCACCCAGAGATTAAGGTATTGAAAGCCGATAAGGGTGGTGCAGTGGTTGTTTGGTATCGTAAGGGTCACAATGCCAAAGTCACTATCCAGTTGGGCAATGTTATGGTGTATGAACCTTTAATTGCAAACCCCACATTAAAAATACAAAACAAACTCCGTTCCCTTCTGAGAACATATACAGACCGAGGTGTAATATCAGAATCCACAGCTGTTAAACTATTTATTAAACATCCACAATATCCATATTGGTATATATTGCCCAAGGTCCATAAGTTTCTGAGCCAGCCCCCAGGCCGCCCAATAGTAGTAGGTACTGGCTCGGTGACTGAGGCTCTCTGGTTATTTAGATTGACTACTGTCCCCACTTCTAGCCATTATGCCTTCCTTTTTGAAGGATGCAGGGGAACTTATTAACATCTTAGATGGTTTCTGCTGGCAGGAGGGATATCAATTGGCATCTATAGCCATGGAGAGCCTCTATACCCGCATGTCTATGTGGTGCAGACAAATCGCAGAACTTCATTGATTACGTGAGTGACAGCCTTATATTTATTTTGAAGAATAATGCATTCAGATTTGATGGCACCTGGTACAGACAAAGACAGGGTACTGCGATGGGCAAACCTGTTTTTGTTTGTACTAGAACAGGAACTCATTTTTTCCACCAGTAACATATACGCCCCATCTATCAAATTATTTCTACGATTCATAGATGATGTTTTTGTAGTTTGGGGGTCCTAAGACAGAGTTAGAAGATTTTGTTTTTTATCTTAATTCCCAGAATTAATCCAACATGACCTTCACATACCAATTCGGAGGTGATAGACTAGAATTTTTGGATGTGGAAATTATAGTATTCAATAAACAACTTACCACGACAGGTTTTAGAAAGAGCATATTTAAGAACGCTCTTCTGCATTTTGATAGCTCCCATCCAAGACACGTTAAAACGAGCATCCCCTATAGCCAGTTCATTAGGTTGAAACGAATCAACAATGATCATGATCGGCTGGCTGATGATTTGAAACATCGATTTATAGAACGGTTACCTGGAAACTGGGTTCTACTTACGTTTTCACTCCTAGTGAAGGCTTCCTTCAATAGGAGTGAAAACGTAAATAGAACCCAGTTATTAAAACATAAAAAGAAGAAAAAGAAGAATGCCAAAAGGTAAATTTTTTCTTCTATGAATTCTCCCGTAAAAAATGCATATGCAAATATGGAAATTTTGGTACATGTTGGAATAGGACCCAGATGTTAGGGATGTAGCTTTGTGCAAACCAGTCATTACTTTTAGAAGAAATATAACAGTAGGCAAATTGATAAAGAAATTAGAAAAAAAGAAAGAAGATTCTTCCAAAAATTGGTTGAAAACCAATATACCAATAGGTAATTACAAATGTAATAATTGTTCGTTCTGTTCCCATAACCTAGTCACTAAACACTTTAAATTGGGTTCTAAATCTGTCTCAGTGAATTAACTTATTACATGTGAAACCGATTTTGTTGTCTACTGTTTGGTTTGGTGAGTTTGGTGAGTTTTTTTTTACATAGGCAAAACAAAGAGAAGACTTTCTGAACGCATTAGAGAACACATCAGATCTATAAAAAATCTGACAGGAGCTACTAGGTTTATTAAGCACATAGTGGATGTCCATAGCAGTGATATCAGGTGTATAAAGTTTTCCGGCATAGAAAGGATACCACCATTGAAAGATGGAGGAGACCGGCATTTGAAATTAATGCAAAGAGAAGCTTAGTGGATTATGCATACAGACGCAACAGGTCCCCTAGGACTAAATGAATAGAACAAATCCAAATAATGTGTAAAATTCTTGCAATCTTTCGGTTCCATATCTGGTGTTTTGTTAAGTGTTAGTACGTGCTTGCTTTTGTATTTGAAGCATTGATACATGCGGACTGACGTCACCGATGGGCCTGATGACACGCCTCTGTGCGTGAAACGGACTCTGTCGCCTGGTGCATGCCGATGCCTCCGCTCCCCAGCATGTACTTTTAAAAGATTTTCCTCTTTACCGCAAACCTGAAAAAAAAAACAAAAAAAAAAACGTATTAGACTCCGCACTTTTCCAGCATCATCCTATCTTTTTTCCCACAAATACCTCCAGTCTCGCACACACAGTGCCCCCAGCAGCCTCACACAGTGCCTCCCCTGCTCCCATTATCCCCCCTGCTCCCATTAATCCCCCGGCTCCCACAAACCCCTGCTCCTTCTTCCACTCATCCCCTCCTGTCCCTGCGTCCATTAACCCCCCCTGCTTCCACTAACCCCCCTGCTCCATCTTTTATTCATCCACCCCTGCCCTGCTTCCTTTCACACACTCCCCTCCCCCGCGTCTGCTCCTGCATACATTCAAACCCCCTTGCTTCTGCCCCTGGCCATTTTCATTAAAAATCCCTGCTCCCCACCCTCACCTGTGTGCTGTTCTGTACGCGGGCTGCTGGTAAGTGTCCCACGTTGTCGCTGCAGTGACGTGGATGCTTCCCTGCCCGACGTCCAGACGCAGGATCCTCTCTGGCGGAAGCGTTAAGCGCATGACGCTGATGCTTCTGCCAGGAGGCCATCTCAAATATAAAAAAAAAAAAAAAATGTTGCCCGCCGAAGCCCGCGGCACCCCGGGCAATGCCGAACGGCACACCGGTTGGGAATCACTGCCTTATGCGGTGTCCTGGTACCGTATTGCATCCAGTACCTAGTGTAGAGGTCCCCAAAGTCAGAGTAACTACGTTCAGGTAGGGTTCCTCAGGTCGGACAGCCCCTAGTCGCCTCTCCTTAAGTCTAACTTTAATATTCATAAATGTATATATTAATAATTATAGCTATATTGTATAGAAATGTATAGTACTTACCTTGTTCAGCGTCGCAGGACCTTGTGACCAAGCTGGTAACCTCTATGGTATATTGCAGGACCTTAGGAGGTCCTTGGGTCACGTGTTACCCAGAAATCTCTGTAAAGGTGATTGAAATCCGTTTGGACCAATTAGCGTTAGTCCAGCCCCTGCCCATATAAGGGAGCTGTGTCCAATTATCGCTCTCTTGGATTGCTGCTCTCGTGGATTCCGGACGGTGTGCTACGCAACTTTCAAAGACACACTAGGCCTCAAAATCTATGGCCTCAGCAGAACCAAAAATCATGAGTCTTACTCTAATTCCTGCTAATACTAGCCTGACTACTGGACCGCAACTAATTCCCCTAAGCTGTATTGATGAGAGACTGTTATGTTAATGAAGTGTACAGAAAATCTTCAGTAAAGTTAATGCTGTTTACAGAAGCTTTCCGGTTGTGGACAATCCATTATTACTCTCTACTTAAACTCAGTATCATCTACCTCCCTATTGTTCCTGGGAAGGGCGGCGGTAGGAAAAGCTTTATTGAGGAGCCCTCACCCTGGCGTCAGGAATAGCAAGGGTTGACAAGCACCCTTTAATACCAGAACAGCTACACTCCCCATACCCTACACCCCCCAAGCTACCACACTTACAGTAAGGACTTTGTTTCTGTATCTGTGCGGCCTAACCTTACTTGCTGCACAATGTGTTGAGAGCAATATCAAGTTTATTATCCAGACAACTGATATGACATAGTTGTGCATAGTGGATACAGTTCACAGGGCCCAGTGTGATCTTTTGGTTAAAAAAATTCTGAAATATTAATATTTAGCGAGTATACCCCTCACATTTTTGTAAATATTTTATTATATCTTTTCATGTGACAACGCTGAAGAAATTACACTATGCTACAATGTAAAGGAGGGCACGGCCTGCATAACAGTGGTCAATGTTGTGTTCCCTTGAAATATCTCAATACATAGCCAGTGATGTCTAAACCTTGGCAACAAAAGTGAGTACCCCCCTAAGAGGTAATGTCTAAATTTTGCCCAATTAGCCGTTTTCCCTCCTCGGTGTTACATGGTCTAAGCTGTGAATGGGCAGCAGGTGTTATCGTGCTCACTCTCTACTGGTCACTGGAAGTTCCACATGTCGCCTCATGGTACAGCAAAGAGCTGTCTCAAGACCTTCACAACTTCATTGTTGCAAATTAAGTATGGCATTGGTTACAGACACATTTCTAACCTTCTGAATGTTCCGATGAGCACTGTTGGGGCCTCAATACGAAAGTGGAAAGACAATATTTTAACCATAAATTTACCTTGACCATGTGCTCCTCACAAGATTTCTGACAGAGGAGTGAAAAGAATAATTTGGAGAGTTGCCCAAGAGCCAAGAACCATTTGTGGAGAGCTTCAAATAGACCTGATATTAGCTGGTACTGTTGTCTCAAAGAAAACAGAAAGTAATGCACACCATGGCCTGTATGTACCCTCACCATTGTTGAAATGTTGAAACTTGTGTATATTAATAGAATGCAAAATGTATTAATATATATATATATATATATATATATATATAGATATATAGATATATATATATACAGTATAGAAATGATAGCATCCACTTCAGATGCACATTTAGCTATCTAATAACATGTTTAAGCTGGCTGGCAGCCATGAAAACATTTGCAGCAATACTCATGATGTGGTTGGTAAAGTATGCATACATTTTATGCACCATTTTATGGACAAAGATGTAGAAGATTTTTCACGAAAAGTCATTGTGATCACATAGCAAATCCTGCTATGTACTGTAAAAAGTATTGAAGTAAAATATTCTCTGCCCATTACATTGTAACTATAATGAAGAATTTACATTGGTTTTGTTTTGTTATTATAGATATGCAGAATTCCAACACTAAGGCTGCTATGGTATATGATAGCCTGAAATCATGGCCTGACTATGGGTCTGATGACCTGAACTAATAGCTTTAATAGGCTGCAATTTTCTAGCACTTTTTAAAAGCCTTTTTTCAACAGCTTTTGCTGACTTTTTCTGCTTTTCGGCAGAAAAAGCCGGAACCCATAAAGTGGCTATTTTATTTTTATTTAATTTAAAATTACAGTCACTCTACGGGTGTTTTTTGAGCAATGAAACAACTGCTCTATGTCCATTTTATGGCAAACATATTTTATGCCTAAATGTCTTTTTTCTGTTTAAACACCAATTCTGCTTATTATCGACCACGATCAACTATTGGCATTAGGTAGGAAAGGGTTAACCGCTGTAATATTAATACCTGTCTATCTGCCATTTTTGTTCCATTGGCTAAATGCTATTTTATACAGTTGCTATAAAAGTAGATATATAATAATACTTGGCATAGCCACAAAAACACCTAGTGGTAGTCTCTGTGTGGGATTATAATTTACGGTAAATACATTTCCATTTGTCACTACCAAAGACTCGGCTTCAATCACAAAATATCACAGCTGGCTCATTTTGGATCTTTAATGGTCGGTTTTACTGGGAATGACAGGATAAAAAGTTGTCCTTAGAATCGGCGGAGCGCTGTGCAGATGCTATATAAATTTAGTTGCATTATGGTTCGCCGTTTAAATATGCCCTAAATAATACAAGTTACATTCTCATTAAATAAACTTCTCTGTGCTTCAGTGTCTCTAGGCTAGGGGAATGTAATGGTGGAATGGGATTTATCACACTGTTTTCACATTATGATGCTGAGCTCTATCTGTACTGGATTTTACAACGTGTTTGAAGTCAGCCCGGTGCAGTGAGCACTTTGTTTCAGAGTCACAATATGTGAATCTAGCAATATCAAAATCTTTTTTTTTTCTTCTCAGGCTGCTACTAAGGCTGTGAAGGAATCATATTTGTATTTTTGGTGCTAATAGTTGTGGGTTTGTGACTGTTCGGTGCCAGAAGCACATACTTTATTTACATTAGGATCTAGGGTTTGAAAGATAAAGTTTTTGTGCCATCTGGGTGGTGCCATACGATGCATGTCAATGAAATTCTGACTTTCCTATTGAAACAGCAGCTAAGAAAACATACTCTTCAGTAATCATGGATGTTGTGTAATAAATTCTCATAGCCTGCTACTTGAATGCTAACATTTACTTTAAACAGGAAAATGTTTTTGAGGATGAAGCTGTAAATAATGATAAGAAATAATTTAGAATGGAGCTGCAAAAATAGCTGATATACAAGTTAGTCCACAATATGTTTTAGTCCTATGTTTAGCTTGCATCTGGACAAAGAAAGATGTCAAAAGAGTATATTTGTGGCCATCATCTGACTAGTATATATCAGTATACCTCAAACAAGTTATGTATTAGATAAATGGATGGCATTTTTGCCGTTAGAGCTGTCATGACCGGGGGTGGACTGAAACAGCAGATTGACAATCATGGTGCCAGTCCCTGCCTGCCCTAAAGTGCAATGGACCTAAAGGTACATAAATATTACCGGGAAAAAAACAACCAGATAAACCAGACAGGATAAAAATATACAAACAGGGCATTATATAGCATACTAACATACAGTTCCGAAACCGGAATCAAGATAAACCGCAGATATGTATAAATGAACAAGACCAGATATGGAATAAGTATACAGCAGAAACCAGGAGATGCAGGGGATGAACAGATGAACTGAATGTAAAACACTAAACAGGTCCGGAAACATAGAACGCTGTTCACACTGGACACTGAACAAACTAGACTCCCAACTCCAGACATGGAGGGACATCAATACAAATGCCAAATAGACTTCTAGCCAGCGGGCACACTCCACCATGTGATCAGGATACTGGCCTAGAAAGAAACAGAAATATAATACAGGGAACACTAGCCTGAGAACCAGATGAGTCTGAACAGACTCCAGAGAAAACATCAAAAGCCAAACTCCAAAATATGGGGGAATACAGGTCAGGATACCAAACAGGAATAATACAAAACCAAACTCCACAACATGGAGGAATACGGGTCAGGACTCAAAACAGGAATACTAAATACAGAGCACGGGTACAAGCAACACTCAGAGTGTGAACACAGACTAAGATAGCAAGGTTAAAGCAGAACAGACTTACATAATCCTAAAAACCGAACATGTACTAAAAACCAACCAGACTAAAATCCATCATTATGGGAAAATAACCATGGTAAAAACTCAGACAAACAAACATAGCAAAGGTAAGACTAACACATTCATAGTCAGAATAAGAACTAATAACCAGTACAGAGTACAGGCAGAGCTTGGGTTTTAAAACCACACCCAAGCTGTCATTGGCTGAGAGCATTAACTCTTTCAACCCAAGGAAGAATAAGCACAGAACCTGTTCACACATAGAAACAAAGTCTGAACAGGGCCTAAAACGGAAAAATGCAAAAACACAAAAACGGACATTACAAAAGCCTTGGGTAACAGATGTATTAAAAAGGAATCTGTCATCATGTTACTCACACAAACTTGTTGGTACAGGCTGATAGTGGGTCAGTTATCTTCCTTGTTCGGGCGGCAGGCTTGGTGCGCTGGCAAAGCTCCAGGAGTATGCTGACGTGACTGCTGCTGCTTTCCCAAGCCTGCTCGCAGTCTGACCCAGTAAAGAAGCAGCAGTGTGATGTCAGCACCAAGCCTGCTGACAGAATAAGGGATATGGTTAGTGCAGGTGAAACTGATGACAAATGACAGATTCCCTTTAAATACAGTAGAAGCTTAAGGGCTCATTCACACTACAGATATTCTATGTGCAGTGGGTGCTATGATTGCGTGGACCTCCCCATTTACAGGAATGCATGTTCACTCTTTCAGCAGGGCCCAGAATTCAGAATTTCCACAGCAAAAATTCTGTTGCGAAATTCTGAATTGTGTACTGCACAGCAGAAAAAATGCGAGGCTGCTGCAACAGAATTTTTGAGCAGAATGTCTGAGCGGAATTTTTCTTGGAAATTCGTAGTTTGAATGGGCCTTAACAGTGGTAGCCATCATTCAGAGAAAAACGATCCAATATCACCGATCTGTGACTATACTTTCACCATGACCCCCTTGTACAGCAATAACTGCATCAAAATAAAATTTTTGGGGCAATTGTTGATCAGTCCTGCACATCGGCTTGGAGGAATTATACCCCATTGCTCCATAAAAACATGGCTCCTTATGATGAAGGGTTATCTCCCATGAACTGCTTGCTTCAGGTCTTTTCACATCATTTCCATTGGTTTAAGGTCAGGACTTGGCTATTTCAAAACCATTTAATCAGATGTCCTGAGACTAACATTTTTCTTTAGAATTTGATTAGATTAATTGGTTAATTCATTGTTCCATCAATTATGGCAAGCTGTTTTGGCACAGAAGCAACAACACAAGCCCAAACCATGATACTTAACCAATGTGTTTCACATATGGTATGAGGTCTTTGAGCTGAAATGCAGTGTTTTTCTTTCTCCAAACATGGCAGTTCTCATTAAACCAGAAAAATCTATTTTGATCTCACCCATCCACAAGTGATTGCTTCAATACTGTAGCCTTGTCCTAGACTTGTACAGGTGACCTTTGGCAAACTGTAGCCGGGCAAAATGTTCTTTCGAGAGCAGTGGCTTTTACCTGTCCTCATCCTGGTGGACTCACGACCTCACGAACATTGATGTGGTTATCGGGCATTAGAGGGTTTGTTGTATATGCCAATTTTGTCAGCTATAAAAAAAACATTTACTTAACTCCTGCGCTTCCCAGATGTCTCCAGTATTGCTGCTATGGTCTCTGGTGCAATCCTATCTCTGGTGCCAGGGGATAATGTGTCACAGTACAGCTTAGTGGCTGAATGCCAATATGACATATTTAGCCCCGACACCAGAAGGAGAGCAGGGCCAGGGTTCAATACATCACATTGCCACATAGCCAATCACTGGTCGAGGCTGGACACCATTGTGCAGGACCAGCTCTGCAATGGGTCCCGCTGGGTTCATTGGACCCAGGCCGTGACCAGCAATCACTGGGCAGGCAGAGGTCACTGGGCAGAACGGCTCTGCGTGGGCATGATGTAAGGTAAGTTGTTTTCTGTATTGTCTTTTGTGTGGGGGTAGGGGGTCCTGGGGTAAGGGATGGGGAGTGAAATATATCCATGTGTGTGGAAGGGAAGGAGGGGTGTAGGGCCTGTCTACTTGCCTTTACCTATCTAATCTAAGAGGATAGGGGATCTACCTGGCCAATTAGGGGGGGGGGGGTAGTGGGGCCTGCCTACTTATCAACCTAATCTAAGCGTTAGAATCTAATTAGCTAATATGTGTGTGGGAAGGGGGTAGGAGGGAGCTAATATGGCTAATATGGGGCCAAATTATATGGGAGCACAGAGAGGGCATGACTACGATATTAGTGGGGGGCCTAATAATTTATTGGACACTGAGGAGGCATAGCTATTATATAGGGGCACAGAAGGGACCTTACTACTATGTGGTGGGCACTATTATTATATGAGGCAATATTGATGTGAAGTTTGTATGGAGAGGAGAAGGATGCTGAAGTGCAAAGTCTAAAATGTGTGTCTTGCAGATTCTAGGCAACAAGTCCTGGCCGGGAGAAGTCTTCATGATTCCCAGTACAGATGGAGAAGAAAAGTAAAATTGAACAACTCTCAACAAAGAAGACATCAACTGTGATTCTCTGGATGTACTGTAAGCACTTATATTGTCTGCAGTGCCTGTGTAGTGATGGTGTCCACCTGTATATGTGCACTGTATGTGAGAAACTTGGTCTTTGCAAAGTGGATTTTATTTCATAACAGTGTGGGGGTATTAGTCATTCTGTGGTGGTAGTGGTCATGGTGTGGCGGTATTATTTGTATACTATTAGTTCTGTTGATTATATTGGTCTCAATTTACAGGATTTGGTCATGTTAAAAAAATACCCCCCCCCCCTTAATAAAAGTTTAAATCACACCTCTTTTCCCATTTTTTCTAATAAAACACTGTGAAAAATAAACATAAATATTGCCGTGTGCATAATTGTTCAGGCAGCACTATGTCTTGGGCGGCCCTGCCATTGTGGTCAGCTATTTGCTGAGCTGCACTGTGACAGATCGCCCCTGGCACCAGGAAAAAGATTGCATGAATTGCCGAGGCACTGGGGGACTAGGGGAAATAAGTAAAGGTTTGTATTTTTTTTTTATAGCTGACAGACTGGACATAAATAAAACTAAACAAAAACAACTACAACCAGATGACCCCTTTAACCCCTTAAGGACGCAGCCCTTTTTCACCTTAAGGACTGAGCCCTTTTTCGCAACTCTGACCACCGTCACTTTACAAATTAATAACGCGAAAACGCTTTTACCGAATATTCTGATTCTGAGATTGTTTTTTCGTGACATATTCTACTTTATTTTGGTGGTAAATTTTCGGCGTTAATTGCATCCTTTTTTGGTGAAAAATCCCAAAATTTCATGAAAATTTTGAAAATTTTGCATTTTTCTAACTTTGAAGCTCTCTGCTTGTAAGGAAAATGGATATTCCAAATACATTTTATTTTTCTTCACAAACACAATATGTCCACTTTATGTTGGCATCATAAAATGGACATACTTTTGTTTTTTGAAAAAATTAGAAGGCTTCAAAGTAGAGCAGCAATTTTCAAAAATGTCATGAAAATTGCTAAATCTGAAGGGACAGATGTTACAGAACTACAACTCCCAGCATGCCTGGGCAGTCAAGGCATGCTGAGAGTTGTAGTTTGGCAACATCTGGAGGGCTACTGTTTGGGCACCACTGTAACAGTGGTCTCCAAACTGTGACCCTCCAGATGTTGCAAAACTATAACTCCCAGCATGCCCAGACAGCCTTTGGCTCTCTGGGCATGCTGGGAGTTGCAGTTTGGCCCCCCTAGTGGTTGCCACAGTAAAGATCGATTTACTTTCACTTTCAATTCCCCCCCCCCCCCCCCCCCCCCCCACTGTCGATTCCCTACCTGATCAGGATCCTGCAGGCTCCAGTGAAGATCCCAGGTCCCCAAGCATCTTCTCCTGCAGGTACGGCCTCCATCTTCTTCCCAGAGCCCCTCGACATCCAGGGGCGGGCAGAACGGGGGGTTGCCATGGCAACCCCCTGTCCTGCGCTGCCATTGGTCAGTAATGGCAGGGGATAGGAGTAGATCGCAGCTTTGCGATCTCACTCCAATCCTTTAGGCTGATCGGGGTTGTTGCTGACAACTCCGATCAGAACTATTTTCCGGGTGATCGGGTCACCAGAGACCCGATCAGCCCGGAAATGGAGAAAATCGCATGTCTGAATTGACATGCTATTTTCTCCGATCGCCGACATGGGGGGTCTCAGGACCCCCCTGGGCGATGTGCCAGGGTGCCTGCTGAATGATTTCAGCAGGCATCCGGCTCCGGTCCCCAACCGGCTAGCGGTGGGGACCGAAATTCCCACGGGCGTATGGATACGCCCTGCGTCCTTAAGGACTCGGAATGCAGGGCGTATGGATACGCCCTGCGTCCTTAAGAGGTTAATAGTAGATAATGTGAGAAAGGCCTTTAGTTGTGGCTTAGAAGTTACCTTGGGTTCTTTTTGTGACCTCATAGACTATTACAAATCTTGCTCTTGTCATGATCTTTGTTTGTTCACCACTCCTAGGGAGGGTAATTGTTATGTAGTGTCTGTTATTTATGTCCAGTGCCACTGTAACTTTCGGTTCGGAAATAGTATAGCAACACCAGTTATTTTTTTTTTTACCTTTTTTGTCACAAAAATAAAAAAAAAACAACAAAAAAACTGTTTGGTTTCTTGTTCAGTCTCCATTGTTCAGTCTCAGTCACATCGTATTAATTATTACCTATAATTAATCGAAGACATAACAGTAATAATGGTATTGAATTTCCTCCATTTGTACACAGTCTGTCTGACTGGATTGGTGGAGTCCAAACTCTTTAGAGATGGTTTTGTAATCTTTTCCAGCCTGATTATGTATTGCATTGATCTATTCAATTGGTGATCTATTGGTACAGCCTGGTGTCAGCATTTACACTAGACTGTGGACTGATTGTGGGCAGTGTTAACACTAAACTGTGCACTGACTGAAGGTACTGTTAACACGAGACTGTGCACTGACTGATGGCAGTATTAACACTAGACTATGCACTGACTGAGGGCAATATTAACAATAGACTGTGCACTGACTGACGGCAGTATTAACACTAGACTGTGCACTGACTGGAGGCAGTATTAACACTAGATTGTGCACTGACTGGAGGCAGTATTAACACTAGACTGTGCACTGACTGGAGGCAGTATTAACACTAGACCGTGCACTGACTGGAGGCAGTATTAACACTATACTGTGCACTGACTGGAGGCAGTGTTAACACTATACTGTGCACTGACTGGAGGCAGTATTAACACTAGACCGTGCACTGACTGGAGGCAGTATTAACACTATACTGTGCACTGACTGGAGGCAGTGTTAACACTATACTGTGCACTGACTGGAGGCAGTATTAACACTAGACCGTGCACTGACTGGAGACAGTATTAACACAAGACTGCGCACTGACTGGAGACAGTATTAACACTATACTGTGCACTGACTGGAGGCAGTGTTAACACTATACTGTGCACTGACTGGAGGCAGTATTAACACTAGACCGTGCAATGACTGGAGACAGTATTAACACAAGACTGCGCACTGACTGGAGACAGTATTAACACAAGACTGCGCACTGACTGGAGACAGTATTAACACAAGACTGTGCACTGACTGGAGGCAGTATTAACACAAGACTGTGCACTGACTGGAGGCAGTATTAACACAAGACTGCGCACTGACTGGAGACAGTATTAACACAAGACTGTGCACTGACTGGAGGCAGTGTTAACACAAAACTGTGCACTGACTGGAGGCAGTATTAACACTAGACTGTGCACTGACTGGAGGCAATATTAACACTAGACTGTGCACTGACTGACGGCAGTATTGACACTAGACTGTGCACTGACTGGAGGCAGAGTTAACACTAGACTGTGCACTGACTGGAGGCAGTATTAACACTAGACTGTGCACTGACTGGAGGCAGCATTAACACTAGATTGGGCACTGACTGGAGGCAGTATTAACACTAGACTGTGCACTGACTGACGGCAGTATTGACACTAGATTGGGCACTGACTGGAGGCAGCATTAACACTAGATTGGGCACTGACTGGAGGCAGCATTAACACTAGACTGTGCACTGACTGACGGCAGTATTGACACTAGACTGTGCACTGACTGACGGCAGTATTGACACTAGACTGTGCACTGACTGATGCCAGTATTAACACTAGACTGTGCACTGACTGAAGGCAGTGTTAACACTAGACTACACTGATCAGAGTCAGCATTTACACTAGACTGTGTACTTACTGAGGGCAGTGTTAACACTAGACTGTGCACTGAGACTGTTGAGACCCGATTAGCTCCTAGCAGGCTATAACTACCCCTCCCCCTTATTACAATAATTAATTAAATAATAACTGACACAACAACAATTAAACTTTTTTATGGGTGGGGATCGGCCACAGCTTTATTTATAAAATTACTTATATAAATAACAATTTAACTGTAACAAAGACACCGATTGGCTTCTTGCCAACCCGAGAGGTGCTGCCACACTGTCCTGTGTGGAGGTCTACCCCGGGTTGACCCCGCTTTCACCGTCTTCTTACCGTCAAGCTGTGACTTACAATAAACAGAGATACAAAAAAGGGAGGGAGGGAGGGCAAAACTCCGGGTCCTGGGCAGATTGAGGGGGGAGGGGAGGCACCACAGCCATAAATACCCAGGGGAGGGCCCCTGAAAGCCCGGGAAACTATTAAACCCCTGATTGGTGCACTCCTTCCCCCCCCCACCCATGGGACATACCACTATAGTTACCAACAAGTTTTTTACAGGCAGGGGAGGGGGCTAAAAACCTTGCCTGTATATTTCTTAACCCCTTAACTGCTCACCAGCCAGGGGGCAAGCTAGTTATGCACAGCTTGCCCCTCCACTCATGGCGGTATTAACACTAAACTGCACTGACTGGAGGCAGTATTAACACTAAACTGCACTGACTGGAGGCAGTATTAACACTAAACTGCACTGACTGGAGGCAGTATTAACACTAGATTGTGCACTGACTGGAGGCAGTGTTAACACTATACTGTGCACTGACTGGAGGCAGCATTAACACTAGATTGTGCACTGACTGGAGGCAGTATTAACACTAGACTGTGCACTGACTGGAGGCAGTGTTAACACTAGACCGTGCACTGACTGGAGGCAGTATTAACACTAGACTGTGCACTGACTGGGGGGGGCAGTATTAACACTAGACTGTGCACTGACTGGAGGCAGTATTAACACTAGACTGTGCACTGACTGGAGGCAGTATTAACACTAGACTGTGCACTGACTGGAGGCAGTATTAACACTAGACTGTGCACTGACTGGAGGCAGTATTAACACTAGATTGTGCACTGACTGGAGACAGTATTAACACTAGACTGTGCACTGACTGAGGGCAGCATTAACACTAGACCGTGCACTGACTGGAGGCAGTATTAACACTAGATTGTGCACTGACTGGAGGCAGTATTAACACTAGACTGTGCACTGACTGGAGGCAGTATTAACACTAGACTGTGCACTGACTGGAGGCAGTATTAACACTAGACTGTGCACTGACTGAGGGCAGCATTAACACTAGACTGTGCACTGACTGGAGGCAGTATTAACACTAGACCGTGCACTGACTGGAGGCAGTATTAACACTAGACTGTGCACTGACTGATGGATGTGTTAACACTAGACTGTGCACTGACTGGAGGCAGTATTAACACAAGACTGTGCACTGACTGGAGGCAGTATTAACACTAGACTGTGCACTGACTGGAGGCAGTATTAACACTAGACTGTGCACTGACTGATGGCAGTGTTAACACTAGACTGTGCACTGACTGGAGGCAGTATTAACACTAGACTGTGCACTGACTGGAGGCAGTGTTAACACTAGACTGTGCACTGACTGGAGGCAATATTAACACTAAACTGTGCACTGACTGATGGCAGTATTAAGGGAGAACTACGGGATTGAAAATGTTATCCCCTATCCTAAGGATAGGGGATAAGTTTCAGATCGCGGGGGGTCCGACCACTGGGGCCCCCCACGATCTCCCGTACGGGGCCCCGGCTCTCTGCATAGAGAGCGCGTGTCGACCACCGCACGAGGCGGCGGCTGACACGTGCCCTCCATTTACTGCTATGGGAGAGCCGAAGCGCTGCCTTCGGCAATTTCTGGCTCTCCCATAACAGTGTATGGAGGGGGCGTGTTGGCCGCTGATTCGGGCGGTGGTCAACACGCCCTCTCTAACCAGAGAGCCGGGGCCCCCGTACGGAGATCGCGGGGGGCCCCAGCGGTCGGACCCCCCGCGATCTGAAACTTATCCCCTATCCTTAGGCTAGGGGATACATTTTTCAATCCCGTAGTTCTCCTTTAACACTAGACTGTGCACTGACTGGAGGCAGTGTTAACACTAGACTGTGCACTGACTGTTGGCGGTATTAACACTAAACTGCACTGACTGGAGGCAGTGTTAACACTAGACTGTGCACTGACTGGAGGCAGTATTAACA